>NC_061087.1:63279401-63339401 GCF_015104395.2 Macrobrachium nipponense | reverse complement strand
TGTCTTTGTGTAAATTATAATCAAATGTATGAGATCTATTCTTCAAAATAAAATGTGTGAGGTCTATGGTTCATATCTGAAATAAAAGCTGGACTACCACATTTAGAGGATGATTTAATAAAGCACTGATATTCCCAAATTCGACTTATTTAGGTAATAATTTAAGTCACGTAATAAGGTAATGTAAATAGCAAATTTCTTTTCATTTCGAAGTCTTAATCGAAAATACCGGTTGATTTTATGGCCCCGTCCCGTTTAAATGCATTTTTGGTTTATGTACACAAGAAATTAAGACTGTTTTTTTTACATAATTATTATGAAAGATATGAAACGTTTTAGCAATGGGCGAACAAAATACAAATCTTCTACTTACATATATGTTCCGTCCAACCTATTGAACCTAAGAATGACTAATTAAAAATATAATAGAAAAAAGGGAAATTCATTTCATGAAGTATCTATTTAAGTTTTCTTTGAAGTTCCCTATACTCCTATAAAAACATTTTCATACCTAGAAGAAATGAAAGAATTGTGATTAGCTGTATTACTATAATGACACATTGTTGTTGTCAATTAAGAAACCAACGATGCCGAATTTGAATTAATGAGGAAATAACTACATATAAAGCACACCCCAAAAGATATATTCAAACTAATAGCAAGAGCAATTCGAGTCCATTATTATAATGAAATGATACCTGAAAACAAAATTGGAGAATAGAGCAATTTCTGGCGTTTCCCCATTACACATGTGTGGATGTTTAATAGATATCACATAATGGCAATCAAACTGAGACAAAGGAAGATAATGAGAACTTAACAAACTATCGTAACTCATTTGTCACTACAATACCATTTGATGAAAGACAGTTTAGCTGGTCATTTAATGAGCAGTCTTCATAAGCAAAATTCTTCCGAAAATAATTGTCTCCCAACAGCCAATTACTTTTTAAATTGCTGTTAATTATAAATCAATCAGTAGACTTCTTTGAAACTTAGGAAATATACCAGAATATTCATGAATTGTGTAAAATAGGGAGGCAAAGTAAATTATTTTATTTGAGTCTTTGCCAAAAATAGAAACCAGTAATGTAAAAAAAAAGATAAATAATTAATAATTACTCTGTTACAAATGGAAAGAATAGTCTCAAGTGTCACTCTGATGTTAAGAAAGGAAGGATCATTATTAAATCGAAAGGATAAAATATTCAATTATTATATGATTCAATGAATCATGCATTTATAATATATATATATATATATATATATATATATATATATATATATATATATATATATATATATATGTGTGTTGTGTGTGTGTGTGTGTGTGTGTGTGTATAATTGTAACAGCCACAATGCCCTCTAAACTTCTCAATTGTTTGCTCTTTTATGGATACACTTATCATACAACCCTCGAGATCCAGCTTAAAGAAATATGAAGACATCATGATGTCCGGTAACGGGAAACGAACCATAATCACGATAGGTCAGCAAAGTCATGATAACGTATCGCATGCTTGTTTCCCGCTACAATGATCATAACAGGTCAGCAAGGTGACCCCATTGTGATTACAGTATCGAAGTTTTATTTCCCGCTGTCAGACATTGTGGCATTTACATTTACACTCACACACGCACGCACACACACACACACACATATAATATTATATATATATATATATATATATATATATATATATATATATATATATATATTTATACGCACACACACGCACACCACACACACACACACACACACAACACACACACACATATCATATATATATATATATATATATAGTATATATTATATATATATATGTGTGTGTGTGTGTGTGTGTGTGTGTGTGTGTGTGTGTGTGTGTGTGCGTGCGTGTGTGTGTGTAATATCACACTTTTTTACAAGGAATATCATATATGCAGCCGGAAAGATCTTTAGGTGAATTTTTTATTACTAAACTCTTGTCTGAATATTACCGAAAAACTACATTTATGTTGGAAAGCTTTAATTTCTAGGGATATCTAAAAACATTTATTTCTTCACAGGGTAAACTTAGTATGGTATGCTACTAATTCAAGATTGTCATTAGTTAAAGAATAAAAGTTTTCGAGCCCTTCCCATCCAGGCCACATCTACTAAAGTCCTTCCTCTTATATATATAGATCGGTATAATATATATACATATATATATTAATAATAATCTATATATATTTATCATATATATAATATATATATATAGATATTATATATATATATATGAAGTGTATATAATGGCCCTGTGAAGGTAAAAATAAATAGAAGGATATATAGAAGAGAATAATTTAGGATAGAAAATAGATTTACTAGAAATACAGATATATACATTACATATAAAGGGATTTACAGAGAAAGATACACGAGACTATTATTAATTTTTCCTTACAAATATTACATTATATTTATTTATAGGATTTATACACAATTATAATATTAACGTGATTATATAGATACAATAATTAACATTCATATATTATATATATATTAAATTATATATATATATATCAATATATATTACATATACATATGTATACCTATATAAATAATATATATGTGTGTGTGTGTGTGTGTATATATATATATATATATACCATATATATATATATATATATATATAATATATATATATATATATATATATATATATATATCTATATAGATTATATATATAAATTATATATATATATATATATATATATAGAATATATATATATATATTATAGATACATATATTACATATATATATATATATATATATATATATATATTATATATATATACATATATATATATATAATACTAATATATGTATATATAATATATATAATGGAATATATCTATAATATATAGATATATATATATATATATATATATATCATCCTCCATATATCCTTCCATTTAGTTGTCAAACTAAAGCAGAAAATGTAATGTCCCCTTTTAAAACTATCATATGAAATCAGATTTTCTATGTCCAGCACCAATCGCCTTCTGCGTCTCGTAAAATAATTGTGTTATCCTACTTGGAAATTCGCTCTGAACATTATAGTATATAATATTCCCGTTAATGGTAATATGGATGCTATTCAAGTTCCAAGCATATTCTCCTGAAAAATTCCTCACATCAACCCCAGCGATCGTCATTTTATATAACGTTTTATCAAATACATAGTGTAAAGGTTTAACAGGTAAAGCAGCATTTAATGCTGATATGACGTTATAATGTGGTATGACCCTATGTACACATAATTTTACCTTCTCAACTGTCAACTAATTTAAAACCCCATTACATCAGCACCCATAATCCAGTTATTAGCCATTTCTAATCTAATCCTAAATCTACCGAATCTATTAAATACATGTTTATACTCGCCAGATTTATGAGTAGAGGGAAGTATGTATGTATGTACCCCGTCCTATTTATCACCTAATCATTATGGAAATATTCACTCCTCCCAATGGTATTCATCACACTTGGTTTCATATTTTTAAGTTCTTTGATAGATGATTGATAGTGGAATAGAGGACATGAATCTACTAACTTTTCATTCAAAAATACAGACACTGGTTTAAAGAGTGTTACTTAAACCATTTACGAGTGCTATATTTTGATCAGCCGCTAAATTCCCACCCTGCCTAGGTTTCCTAAGATAGATTTCTAGCGCAATACTTGATATATCGATCAAGGAATTAACCTACAACGCCATTGATATGAAACTCTACATATCTGTCTGATAGAATTTGGTTTTTGGATAATTACTCCGATATTCCGGCTATATACCCAGGAACAAGGATCTTATTCCCTGTCCCAGGTACATTTGGGATGATACCAGCTGTTTTCAGTGCTAGACGAGAGGGTTAATAAACATGTACACAGACACAGCCACCACCTTGACGAAACCTGTCTTTCAAAATTACTTTACTAACTTTAGTCCCTTCACTACCACATGCAGTGCACTTGAATAGTTCCGGATCTTTTCTCGAACTGAGTTTATCCTTTGTCCTAACATCACTGTGATGTAACATGCTAGATGATGTTTCATTTTCAGCTTCACATGAAGTTTCTGCATCACTAGTTAAGTTTAAGTTACTTACTGTGTGTGTACCACTTGAAATACTTATTGTTGTCGTGATAAAAATAAGATATAGCTCCCTCCTCTACTTCTTTCAGTCTTTTAGTAACAATATTATTTCTTATATCTGCAGCATACTTCATGCTCCTACATCCAGCCTCGGATGAATGTGAGGTATTTTTTTTATGCTTCTGGCAGATAATGCATTCGATGTTCTTGTTGAGAAGGCTTCCAGGATTAACTCAGTTGCTCAGTTTATCTAAAACAGATAAAAATAAATTTGCTGCTGGCAATGGCAGCAGTGATAGCTACTAAACACTTCTACTAAACACAAAATTGGCCACAAATACATAAGCTACAAGACCGAATATTAAAGTTGACAACTCCGACCTCTGAATACGTAAATATCCATTTCATATGTGAAGTGTGCTTGAGACCAGTGTTGCCAAAATATTCCTATATGTGTAACTTCTGCTGAGAAAATTACATGAGAAATTTATTCCTTGTGCAGAAATGAGTAAACACAGGCATATCAAATAGTGTTCTGCTGTGAACGGTAGTAAGTACCAAATTTAGTATTCAATATATCCCATTTTCGGCCGTCATCTTAGATTATCACCACTAGCGGCCATTTGCCCCAGGTTTGCAAAAAACACCTACCATTTTTTTTTAACCTCATCCAATATATTTTCAATATCTGAAGTCGAAATTAGGGGACATTGAAATGTATACGGCCTTAATTGCCAGGGCCTGGGCTACTCCCCTTCCTAGTACAATCGAAGATACCGAGGGCTACTAGTTACTGAAATGAAGATTAATTCCAAATATATAGAAAATAATTTTGTGGCGAAAAAATCTTTTTAGACTATTGAACAATTACTAATCTGAGTGTATGAAACATATTTGCAACCTGTATATCTATTTTCATTCAAGCAAAACGATCACCTGTCTTCCGAAAATAGAGGAAGAGAAAAATATGTGTGGCTCAGTAATGAGTTCTTGGCAAAAAGGAAAAAAAGAACCATTTTTTTTTATGACCAATTGAAATCTCAATCCGCGAATTTCATATCATGTCCAGCTTCAAGGAAAAATATTGGATGCAAACTTTTACGCGACAGTATTTCACGACTCATATATTAATGTTCAGATGATGCAATCACCGCTATACACACGTATATAAAGGAGGAGGATATATTGCAAAACTTTCATAACACCCTATCTACCTTTTAATATTTTTTTTTTTCACAGGTAATAGAACTCGCGGTATCAATGATTTCCATTTCCATTCCGATATTTTCTAATTACAATTAAATTATGAAAATAAATTACTTCGATTTAAACACACACACACATACACACACACACACACACACACACACACACATATATATATATATAGATATATATATATATATATATATATATATATATATATATATATATATCGATCGAAAGGAAAGCCTCAGGACAGGATACAAAGTGAGCAAAATTCTGCTGAAACATTTTTCTTACTATTAGACGTTTCAAAGATGAAGTGTATTGTAGCGTTCCTGAGTTAAATTGTACAAATGACATTTTTGCTGCAGATAATTATTTACTGCCACAAGATCTGTCTTAGATGCTACTTTAGAAGATATGAATTGGAGTCACAATGCTGCAGTAGATCTCTCTATGAAACTTTCAAATCTAATACTTAAGTTAAGCAAGATATTTCTGTAAAAACATCAACTGCATCAACTCTCTATTACCACGTGGGTATGGCTTCACTGTTTCAGATATACGAATGAGTATGTGCAATGTAGATGACACACTAGAATTTCAGATATATATCGAGATGTTAAAAAACTTCTTGTTGATCATTATGGGGGGAAAATTCAATTTGCTCCCATTCCTAGGAAAAATGAAGCCGAACCGTTTTTCTCCTCGCACATTACTGCTGCAGATCTAGCTGCAAAGGTTAAGAACCTGGATGTGCTCAGACAAGTTGGGGATGTCACGGGAGATTTTTTCCCCCACCAAGACATTAAGATATGAGAATAATACTACTACTATACACATGCACTGTTGTCAGTCTTCTTGCCTGGAGACAAGGGTCAGAGAATGGTACTGTGTCATAGTTGACACGGTGGGTATGAAGACTACTTACCCTGGGAATTAGGGTAAGCCTGCCCTACCTGCTATTACATGATATTCCTTGTGTGTATGAGTCTTATTACTGATGAGGCCACTGGGATGCAATTGAAGTGCTGATTTCCATTTTTAGTGGTAAAGTACGATGATATTGAAGAAAATCCCTGGTACTCAGTTCGTTTCTTTATTACTCATTACATCATGCCAAATTTCTCCCAGGCCTAGTCTCCTGGACTTGGTTAATTTGCCTAGTCTTCAGAACTCCTGGACTAGATCCCTAGAAATATACCTTTTATTTTATTTTTGATTTCCAGAAATCAGTACAAGTGAGTAGTTTAAAACAACAACAAAAATAACTTTATATTGAGAGACTCCAAAAAATATATCAACTACATACTACGGGAATTGCTTTCCTTCATAATAGGATAAGTATCAAATGTGGAGCAGTCCTGGAATCAATTAATTTACAGTAAGGTGTAAATCATTTGATACCCAACTCCACACAGTACTAAATGTTTTTACACAATATATATCAATGGATAAGGCTACCTGAAAGATTTCTGAGAAAAACCTAAACTAAAATGAGTTAAATTAGGCTAAGGTGCCTTTTAACAGGATATAGTCTGGCCTAGGCCTCTTCAGAAATCGTTACAGATAGCCTATGCAACATTTACATGGCTGATTTTTGTCTAGGTTACAATAGGCCACAAAGTTAGGTTAGTTTAATGAGAGTACAGGCTAAGTCCTATGTAATTAAGTTTTCCAATGAATTTATATATATATATATATACTATATATATATATATATATATATATATATATATATATGTAGTGTGTGTGTGTGTGTACTAACTGAATCACGAAAGTTAGGAACGGGATAAATCCATAAATAAAGATATATGCCACGAAGGAAAAATAAACGAAGGAGTAACTGCGAGACCTTTCGACGTTTCACGACCTTTACTAAGCAGAACTGTTAGTAAATGGACGTGGAAACGTCGAAAGATCTCGCAGTTACTATATTTACCAAAAATAGTCATAATTCCTCATTCAAACATGATTAGTCTAGGGTAGGCCTTCTTAAATTACTGTACAGCCTAGTCTAAGATCATGATCGGCAGTGGAAATTTCCATGAGAGAGGTAGGGGTAACCCCAAGATGCCCTGTAGGATGGCCATTTTGTGGTACCCTTGGACACTGGTATTTGCAAAAACTTTATACAAACAAAACACTTATAACTACTCTTTTAACGTTTTACAACCCTTTGAAACTCTAAGTTACAACTCAAACTAACACAGCAAAATCTTGTGACAACTAATGAACGTGAAGCATCTTTCACGAAAATGAAAAATTTCCACGTTAAGGCGTTGTAATCATGTTCGACTGGGCATGTAACTCTGCACTTGAATCCTCGTCTGCTACTGTTCTTTCATGATAGTGATCTGTTCCAACTAATGAACTAACGGTAATATTACGACTTTAAAAGCTTACCTTACAAGGGATAGATAATAATTTGTATTAATAAGTTGGTAAAATAGCCAAAATGAAGGATGGACCGGTTGACGTCCTTCTCACACTCGAGAGCATTCGTGATTCTTATACGGTTTTTAAGGTTACCAAAATTCAAACGAAAGATTCAAGACAGCGCTCCTATACTCAAAGTAAAAGAAAAACAAAACAAGGGATTGGCTACACTGCTACGCACCCAACGTCCAATCACTCTTAAAACACTAGTGAAAAGATATTAGAGGAGGATGATGAATCAATTCCTAAATAAATCACTAATATTTAAAGGAATATTTTTCCCATTACAGGGAGTCCTCAAACAAAAGTGCAAGGCAGGTTGCTTACGAATTTGATGATAAGATTGTGATTCAAATGAGCTTAAAAATGCGTGGGAAAACACCCCAGTACCTGATGGCTAGTTGACATTTTATTCAGCATTATACGACATACCCTAATCTCTCTTGGCAAAAACTGAAAAGATGAAAATTGCATCGGAGGAAGGGGATGTAGAATGTGTTTAGGAGGGTAATGCTAAAATGTCTGGTGACCAAGAAGAAGAATATTTCTCAATAATAGGCATGCACAAATAAACTATCACTTTCAGATTGCTTACAACTCTGTACACTGTGCTTGCAAGAAACACCCCTACAGACTATACACGGGTATACAATCTATGGAAAAACTCGAACCAGACAGATTATCGCAACATTAAGTCAAATAGGTGTATCAACTAGCTACAATGATGTAAGAAGATCTAGAAACCTCATGTGTGCTTACACCTTGCAGTCATCAGGGGAGGATGTGGTACTGACTCCAAGTCATTTTTCTGATGATACCTGGGCATTTAGTGCATTCGACAATAAAGATTTTGAAGACACTTCATCCAATTCAGGAACAGAAAGCAAGTATTACAGAGCCTAAGTACTGTAACAAGAAACAACGAATTCTCCTAAACCCAAACTAACTTTATGAAACACAAACCTAAGTCCATACTTCCTTCAAAGGATAAGCTTCCATGTCAGATTGTTCCTAAGCCAGCAATGAAACCTAGACTTTCTCCATTCTTTCCACTTGCAGAAAACATGACTATTGATATGAAAGAGAATACCCTAGAGGCAGTTGATTAGCATATAAAACAGGAGTTTATAATATCCATGCTGCGAGGAGGACTCCCCTGAGCCAGGTCAGCTACTGCCATGGGGTGGGATACAAGCCTTAATAACAACATCACAAGTGCCCTTGATGAGAGAAGGTTTTCTAGCTCTCATTCCATCTCCTGTCACAGAGTATGCAACTGTTTGTAAACCTCTCACCAACTTTAAGGTATGTAGAAGACAACTAAATCAAGATTGCATTGCTATTGCCTGTGATGAAGTTGATTATCATAATGTGGCTGAAATTGTCATGAATAAGCCTAGCACATTTCATGATCTATTTCCAATGTTGGGAATGTTGCATTTTGTAAAGGTACTTCTTCGATGTGTATGCCGCTATCTGTGTGGCCACTATGTCTGTTCATTCAAGTGAATGTTGATCGTTTCAGAAGTACATGAGAATCTTATGTGGAATGCATTATGGATAGATAATGATGCCAATTCTCTTCCTATTGTTCAGTCACCTATTGATTTAAAGACTATGTTGCTTTCCAAGACTTGCCATGAATCTTCTCCTGTTTGAAAATGTGGTGGCTAATAGTGATGAACTCTATCAGCAATTCCAAACATTCTTCCAAGAGTGTCAAGAAAACTCTGAACTGTCACATAAATGTCTCTCAAACGAAGTGCTTGAACATATGAAATACTCACTTTCATAAATATCTTATCAATCTCAATTGAAGGAATGTTTCCATGTTGCATGATTCCATGATTTCGATGTATTGACTGAAGGCTCAGTGGAGGTATATTGTAATGCACATTATCATTTTACTTACGGAAAATTGTCAGGTGGGATTGCTTCTACAGTTATGAAATTGTTCATTATAGCAGATGCAATATATAATATATATATATATATATATATATAATATATATATATATATATATATATATAGATATACATATATATATATATATATATATATATATATATATATATATATATATATATATATGTATATCTTATGAGTTTCGTTCTAATCACCAGGTATAGTATACAAAAATTGTTTCGAAAATCCTTTGTTTGCATCAAAATTAGTCAGGATAAACATAACATTTCATTTCCTTCTTATGTGCTGGCGTGAGTTAAAGTTAGTATATAATATCCCATTTCCGGCCGCCATCTTGGATTATCGCCCCTAGCGGCCATTTGCCCCAGTTTTGGATAAAACACCTGTCATTATTTTTAACCTTAACCAATATCTTTTCAATATCTTAAGTCGAATTTGGGGGACCTTGAAATGTATACGGGCTTAATTGCCAGGTCCAGGAGTAGAGTGAGCTAACATTAAAATGATCTTTCCCAAAGAGGATGAGGGTAAAATTTTACCATTGACTTTATTGTAAAATTGTAATCAAATCAGCAAGTAATAATCTAAGGAGAGAGTCTGATGTGGTTATGTGAATTGTATGTGACCAATATATGCATTATAAAGATTGACAAATAGGAAAGTGTATAAAAGAAACGAATCAAAAGAATGTAATTCCAGTGCACGATTACTTTGATATATTCTAGTCTAGTCTAAATAAAGTATTGTTTTTACTCACATTCGTCCTCCACTTCTAAAGACAGAACCAGAAAAACGTTAAAAGCTTCATTCATCATGTATACAATTTTCTTTAGAATAATAGATAAGGATTACAAAGGCTAAACTGTAGGTTGGACAAAAAGCAGGAGCGAAAACAAATACAGCAAAAGCTTTTACTTTTCTGAAAGATAAAAACTAGCAAAAGCAGGAAACAGTGTTAAAGGGAATCGCTTTAGGTAGGATAAACAACTGCCATTCTCTGTTATTTCCATGACAATATATATCATTTTCCCTTTTATATCTTTTATATAAAAAGGTATGGTTTTTTCTGTTTTAATATTGAAAATTTATACACAGAATTTCTCTTATTTAATCGCTTATATATATATATATATATATATATATATATATATATATATATATATATATATATATAGAGAGAGAGAAGAGACGAGAGAGAGAGAGCGAGAGAGAGAGAGAAGGAAGAGAGAGAAGAAGAGAAATAGTTAGAGAAAAGAAAATAATTTTTCTTTCTTGTGCTTCAGTTTTCAACAGCGTGAATAACATAATGTTCATTTATCCTGGTTTACTTGAATTTTCTTTTGTTTTATTTTCTTCCTTTTTAACATAATAGCATGACAGCCTAGAATACAAAGTTGTTTGATATCAAACTAGATTTCTAGATTTCCGTTTTAAGTAAATGGGGAAAACAAACGCAGCAATACTTGTCCGATATAATCTCCTCCGAATATAAACCCTTTGCCCTATAGGTAAAACTTTTGACATTTTTCAGCTCCTGTTAACTCAGTAGCGTAGATCCTCATCTCGCTGGGAACTCACACCTCCCATCACAGGTGAGGAGTAGGTGAGCCAGAACTTACAGTAACTCAGGACAGCTGCTACAATATTGATGTTATCAGAAGTTGTTGTGTTGTAAAGCCGCCATCCTGGTGGAAGTTCCTGCCTCAAAGTTGAATAAAAACGCCCTTTCACTGTAGGTTGAAAATCTCTCAAGGCCAAGATTATATAGGGCTGCTAGCAGTACGTTTCCCGATCCTATAGGCGAACAGGCATCATCGACATATAGCCTGGGCTGCCTCACTTTGTAAGGGCAGTTCCTGAGCTGAAGGAGAGTCATTTACAGCCACTAAGAAGGTACCGAAAGTCATTTCTGTTGTTCAATGTTCTTTCTGCTTCTGAGCTGCATAGCCAGCAATTCACCTGGAAAATTCTGATTGAAGTTCTGATATAATGAGGGGAAATTGTTGGGGTCATTACCAAATTCTGCTTGCTATATTCAAGATTATTGTTATTAAGGTCAGTTTGTCCTAACCAAGAATATTCTTACCCGGTATTTTCTTGTGAAATTCATTGTTTAATCAAGATTTTTTCCATCTATTTAGGCGACCCCGTTCGCCCTTTCATGTGTACTTATGGGGAAGCTGTCAATTGTCTCTTAACTGTCACTTACCATTGACAATTCACTGTGATCAAGAGGTTATAAAGTGTTTTAACGTAAATGCTGTAAAATTGTTTTTATTCAGCTAACAGTGGCAGACAGTTTATGAATAGCATGAAATTACAATCCAATAAGGACAACAATTAGGACCAATGAATCTGTCTTTGCAATTGTAACTATGTAAGACGATCGTTGGAAAGCGTGAAACATTATATTAAACATAAAAAAGTTGCGTCAAATGTAGAGTCAAACGTATTCTGTAATCCAAGGAAATCCAGGATATTGCGTTTAAAATATTGATTGAAAATTCTCTAGAATAAAAAAATAAACAGATTCCTGTAGTCAAGGATGACATAATATATAGCAGGTGTTAAGATCCTGATACTTTCGTGATTTTCCCATTGGAATACCAAAACGTTTTTCTCCATCTACAACAAAACATCTCCCATATGCAACGAAACATAGTAAAATTGTTCAATAGAGTACACATCATTAATCAAAACAAGCTCAGCTATGGATTACGTTAGTTTCTATTGGTATTGATCTTTTGTCACTGACGCTTAGCCCGCGAGTATATGAGACTAAATTCCTAAGCAGAATTAAGTTTACAGTTACAAAGTATTTTTGCTATTTGAATTGTGTAATACTCCACGTTATGGAGAAACCGGTTTATAAATTCTCATCGCCCTATTCAATGCTTTGTTTATCGTTTCTAGTTCATTATATAGCTCTTTGCTATTATAGACAACCGAGTTTAGAAGCACTGCAATCACGCTTTTGACTTTTGAAAAAGAAATTCCAGAAAGAATTAATCTTTTTTGTCTAAGAAGCTAATGCATTGTCGACCATGATATATTTAATCATGTTCTGCACGCAGCATGCATAATACCTTATATTTTATATAAAAGTCATAAATATTGGGTACAATCAGAAAGTTGCTACATAGTAAACAATGAATGAAATTAACTGGAAATCCTCGATAGAATTTGGTTAGTCGATTCTAACACAAATAAATGCAAATATAAAGGAACAGTTAATCGCCTAAATTATAAACACGAACAACACATAATATATAAGTCAATCTATTTGTTGTTCGGGTGGTCAGGCATTCGGTGTTGGATATTTCTGTACTGACTACTCAGTTGTGTAGGTATTTCTAATTTCCAGCTTATATATTATGTCTCTCTAGAGTAGCTGCATTACTAGTTTAGTGATTAGCTTTTGAAGACTAACAGTTTTAAGGACTTCTAAGCTAGAGGAAATAGTTGCTACATCTGCGTATCAAATTAGTTACCTGGTATTTGACAAATTTTTCGGCTGCAGCTTTATATAAAAGGAGTATAATTAAGGCTAAGAACCTTTTTCTACAAGACGTATAGTGAAAATATAATGAGACTAACGTTAATGGATTAGCAACCCGAGTGGCAACCCACAGTGACGTAAATATTCTTGTTATGATCGACTACTCTCCTTGCTGTCCATGATGTCGGATAATCACAGATGACAGAATGTGTATTTATGAACACTAGACGATGACAAATCTTACATTCTATCCCTTACTGCTTCTGACTTGCTATAATGTCAGAAGTGCCCAAGACAAAAATCTAATAGGAATCCAAGGTGAAATGGCCTAAGCGTCATCGTCATGGTTATTCATTCTATGATGAATACTAATTTCAACTCTTCGACTAACCGTCCGTGGTCCAAGCTACCTGTCACAGCAGTGCATTTGAGGTTCGTCAAGCCATAAAAACATCATATTTTTTGCGCTCACCGGTTGTATCCTTCCAGAGTAACCATGTCGGAAATATTGGAGTGCTACGTTAAAATAAAGTTAAGCTCCGTTCATATAAATTATCATGTTGCGATGGAAATTAGTTTAAAAAATCTTCTAATTGTCCATGCGTCAGGTAACCTATGTGACAAATCATGCAATACCAAATTTTTTACCCTCTTACTACCTGTCACAGGCCATATATATCATAGGTACCAGCGTCAAAACTAAAATTCCCTGTTGAAAAAGGTTAAATATCATCAGTGCGAATTTATATGTCATGGAGAATAAGCGTTCCAAATCTTCCGCTAGCTGTCCCTAGTGTCACATAACCTCTGGCAACAAATATATTGTGCGATCAATAAGTCCATAAAAAGACATTTTATGATTCTCTCTGAGGGCCTGGAACTTGCTCTTGCGTAAGGTCGTCTGTATCATAAAGGTAACATCTACAATTAATTCTAAAGCGCCAGTGATTGAGTTAAATTTGTTTATATTCTTGTTGTTATTTTATTCTAGTTTATGAATCAATGTTAATTGTTATTATCTGCTTATGGTTTCAGTTTAATTTTTCACGCAATATGCCATTACGGTTTATACTTTTTCTTACTCATGAATCTTTGGTATAAGATTATTAAACTTTTTTTTTAAATACTTTTATGTCATGGAATTACATCTCACTGGAATATTATGAAAGTTTTGGAATGGATGTGGGATAATCATATACTTTTTGTTCGTAACCCCTTGTTTGACACGATTTTGATTATGGTTGCCTGGAAAAGTGTGCCAAAACTATACACTTGGCACATTTTATAAATCTTAGTTTAAATACATTCAAAATCCCATCCTCTGTCCTGTCAGCAAGAGTTAATCTAGCATTTCCCTCTGCAGACACCGATTAACGACTTTTTGCTTTTGTATTCAGTGTGTCAGTCTTACCAACAACGTCCTGGTTACGTCAAGCAAATTGTATGAAATTTCATATAATTCAACTGAGTTAAAGCTAATCGATATCCGTCCCTTTGCCAGCTTTCACTTTTGCGTGTGGAATTAACGGACTATTGTCGTTTACTTCCGTAACTTATTTTTCATTCCTTTGCTGTCTTCCTGTGAAGTTAACCGGATAGTAGACGGAAAATTTTATTCTTTATAATATGCTGCTACTTCAGTGGGTGCGTGTATCATATTTTCATAAAATTACACCTTACTTATCTTCCTACCTCACTGAATATTTTGAGAACACTGCTAGCGTGATAAGCACCTATGCTGTAATACCACTAGGGCCTCTCTCTCTCTCTCTCTCTCTCTCTCTCTCTCTCTCTCTCTCTCTCTCTCTCTCTCTCTCTCTCTCTCTCATTATAAATGAATTCTCTTCCACAGTTTAATTTTAGCTTTGATTTTTCGTCTATTATTATTATTATTATTATTATTATTATTATTATTATTATTATTATTATTATTATTATTATTATTATTATTGGTGGGCACAATTTCCGTGTCGAAAATGATAACAATGGTTGGAGATCCACAACAATATTAAATGTGAGTATATGGTTTTTAATGGATATTGAAAGCTTTCGCACCTTGTACTAGGTTCATCTTCAGTCAAGTGAACATTATGACTTTAAAAATTCGTCGAAGTAAACTTCTGAACAGGAGAATTCCACAACGACGAACGCAAATGGAGGAAGCACTCAACAGCCCAACTAGGTAATTCCGTTGTTGATGTTCGAATTCCTGTTTGCTATTCTGCTGGAACGTCTTGTGGGCTGTGATGATGCTGCATGGTGTTCCCCAACATTGCTGGTCGTCACGTCCCTTGTGCTGTATCCTGTCTGAGGGAGGAGAGCAGAAGAGGGGGCCGCAACAGGCAGAGGAAAACAGAGCTTGTCTTATAATCAAAATTTTTAACGAAGTTTTTAAAATTGTAAAAATTGACAAATGGGTCTTCCCCAACGAACGACTTATGGCGACGCCTTCCACTAATCGTCTTGTTTGGACATCTTGGTTTATGTATTTTGGGTACTCCGAAGAAGCGATCAGAACTTAAACTGATTATTAGAAATAACCAACAGTATTCTCCCCTCCATAAAATTCACAATAGAAAGAGAAGCAGATTACAAGCTACCTTTTTTGGACGCAAAGCAACAAACTCAGAAATTTACATACATTTTTATTCATTCCATGCCAATAACATTAAGAGCAATGTACTAATGAACTTTGCCCTACGTGCGTTTAAAATATGTGCCCCGGAGTTTGTCCAGGGAGAAATTCAGCACATACGATCAACCTTCAGAGGACTAAGAACCCTGATCATTTTATTGACAAAGCCATTTCACGAGCTACGAATGCATTTTAAAGTACTGTTAAGAACCCAAAAGAAAAGCCCAACAGATTATTACCACTCCTATTTAATCCCAACCTCGACAAATTATGTAACTATGCTAACAATAGACAGAAAGATACTAAAATAGTTTTCAAATACCCAAACACGATTAGCCATAAACTAATTAGAAAATACAATAACGATAAGAATACTGTCATTCCGGGTGTTTACGAAGTCCCCTGTCATGACTGTAAGGGAAAATATTTTGGGGAAAGTGTAACAGGACTACCGACCCAATTAGGGGAACACAAACGCACATATGCACTACATGCACAGAGCAATGCAATAGTCTCCCATGCCTTTGAGAACAATCATAGACCGAATTGGGATGGAGCTAACGTAATTTTTAAAAACAACAATGTCCAAACAAGAAGATTAGTGGAAGGCGCCGCCATAAACTTAGGAGAACCTTCTTAAGGTAATAAGTCATTCGTTGGGGAAGACGCATTTGTCAATTTTTACATTCTTAAAAACTTGTTAAAAATTTTGGTTTTAAGACAAGCTCTGTTTTCCTCTGCCTGTTGCTGCCCCCTCTTCTGCTCTCCTCCCTCAGACAGGATGCAGCACAAGGGACGTGACGTCCAGGGGAACACCATGCAGCATCATCACAGCCCACAAGACGTTCCAGCAGAATAGCAAACAGGAATTCGAGCATCAACAACGGAATTACCTAGTTGGGCTGTTGAGCGCTTCCTGCATTTGCGTTCGTCGTTGTGGAATTCTCCTGTTCAGAATTTTACTTCGACGAATTTTTAAAGTCATAATGTTCACTTGACTGAAGATGAACCTAGTATAAGATGCAAAAGCTTTTAATATCCAATAAAGACCATATACTCACATGTTATATTATTGTGAATCTGCAACCATTATTATTATATATATATAAATATATATTTATAAATATATATATATATATTATTATATATATATATAATATACATATATATACACACATATATGTATATACCTATATATATATACCTAATATATATATATATATATATATATATATATATATATATATATATATATATATATATATAAATGACCCAGTTTATAGTATATTTCCATTCAGGAATCATCAGTGAAGAATCTTTTGCTTCGTTAAATTACGTAAACCAATAGTTCTCGAAAGTTTGCCAGCTTTTTTTACTTATAATTAATTATTTGCTTTCAAATGATACTCCCTGTATGAGACTGCAAGACTGAAACTTGATGTAATTTAGGTTCATCACTATGGCTTGTATATAGGTAACTGTTTTCCAAATTCCTTTTCCCTACTTTCTGTAATACTTTTCTCCTTGGTTAATCTAACTTGTTCTGACCTCCTTTGGCCATACACAATGCATACAGCAACAAACGACAAAAGTCAGTTTTCAGCTCTGCTAGTTCACATACTTTTACCAGATTACATTCCTTATTAATTAGTAAATCACTTCTTGACTAAAAATGAACTCACTCTTCCTCTTGCAATTAAATCCTAATTTGATATTTTCCATAATGTTAAGATCTCTCACTCTTACTCGAAGTATACATTCGCATTTTAGGCGTGACAACTGATTAGATGGATTAAGAACCCTAATAAATTTTAATCAGGGTATATGTTTTTTTATGGAAGACTGTTCATATTTCAGAATCTACTTTATAAAGAACACATTTTTGCTAAAAATAAAGTAAGTACACAATGCATATACTCAGCTTTGTGCGTCATTCAGTTTGAAAAGGTCAACGAAAAATATCTGGTTGATGATAGTAATATTGAAAGAATCCCATACATGGTCATTAGATGTTCGGGCATGATTTTTCACATACCAGACAGTGCAAAATGTAATTGGAGATGACATAAGCTAATTCAGTTGGGACCAAGAGAGGTTCGAAGCGAGAGGGGGAAACACTCGGCTGAGAAATCACTCATGATTTCCATTCTTCGATGAAGTCCTGAGGAACCTCGTGTTCAGCTTCACCAGAAGTTACGTCCTTGATTTACAAATACAAATTTATGGTGACAAAATTAACCAAGTTCATTGGCATGTTTGCCCTACGATTTAATGTCATCTGTCAGAAAGTTGTATTATACTTTCTGAGTAGTAAATGCGTATATCTGGATATAAAGCGAAGAAAAATTGTTAAACAGGAAATTTCCTGATAAATATGTCTTTGTCTCAATTAAGGTCTTAACATTCCCCATATGTGGGTAGAGAAAATACTATACGTAATAGATCACTAAAGCTTAGGAGGCGTTAGACATTCCATCCTGGGATTATTAGACAAATATGCTTCCCACTACAAAGCCTAAGATCCAAGAGTAAGAAATTTGAAGCAGTTATGACGTCCTGTCAGCGGGAAACGAAACCGCGTCCCATAATCACAACCCGGTCATGTTGCCGACCTGACAACGAGAAAGATAAAAGTCTATTGCCTCCTGTACATGCATATGCCTGTCGATTTTAGATATATTTATTAGATCTGAAATAGATCTATATTCACCATCGTTGCCAAGAGGGCAATCGCTTTTTATTGCTTCTAGCCTTAGACACATGTAGAATCTACTGGTCACTTTTTACCAGATACATTAATTTTGAAATAGTAATAACCACAATGCCTTCTTAACTTCTCGAATTATTCGAGCATTTTTTTATACCTTATTCAGAAACAATTGGAATTAGCCGTTCTTCGTTTATGGAGACCTCACTGAATTGAGGGCTGGTCAAATACAATTCAAAAGGACGACAATTCACTTTTTATCTATGTCACACAGACACTCAGTAGAAGATCGAAGGTGTTAAGGAACTAATGCAAATAAATTTACATTTCTATTATAAAAAAAAAAAAAACAGGCAGAAGGATTTCATTTCAAGTATTGGATTTGCATTATAAAAAGAAACGCTAGTTAACTTTAATTTGAATATTCCCTTGACCTCCAGCCTTCTGCAGAAAATGCCTTTTTATCTTTTTTTCACACCCATAATTCTTTTCCTATGTAAAATGTAATTTAATAAGAGCTCCAATTGCCTCGGATCTTACATTTCACTGCTTTGTGAGTGTTTCTGTGTCTTGTTAAAAAGATTTTGAATCCTATATATTGCTTAATTGTTTTCTTTATCTTACAACCGTCCTTTATACTGTGCAAAGGTTAGTCCATTAAACGTAAAAATAGTATTTCGACCAAGAATCAAAATTAATATGATTTCCTTTCTATTAATATTATCCGTTTGGGACTATACTGCATTTCATTGAATTATCGTCATTTTCATGTTCATATTCCATAAAACATTTAGCACTATTAATCTATTTGAGAAGGACCCCAGACAGGGTTAGCATAAAGCTCTCCAACAAAAAGAAAAATAAAAGAAGAAGAGTTGGATAATGCCTCATTTATAAATGTTTTCCTCAATACTAAGGTGCGATTCATCGACAATACTTCCACATTAATTGCCTCGTGAGGGTTACCTAATGGATGCGTTAACTCCCAAATACGATCGTAGAGCTAACAATGTTGGTCAATTTTTGTGATTAATTTAGTACTGTCTAAAATTAAAGCAAATTAATGTACACATGAAAATAATTGCTTTCGGGAGATTTTTACTTGATGAACAACTCTTAATAATTATAGAGTTATTTTTTTAAATTCAAATACATAATTTCGATAAATTAAGTCAGAATATTTTGCGGAATTCTCATTCATTCCTTCTGTACAGGTAATCTGTTTTGAACTCTATTAAACACAAAAATTTATGGCTGGTGAAAATAATCCAATTCGGAGAATGGCAGAAATCACGGTAATATATAACTTTTATTACTTCTCAATAAAACGAAAAATAATGTTTATATGTTTCCATTTATTCGTGAGTATTGGAAAAAAAACACTATAAGGGAAGCAGATATCGAAGACCCAAAAAATCGTGTTCAAATAAGGATGTAGGCATTTTCGTTCATCTCTTTTGGCTATAGATAGCAAATGAGCTGTTTACGTCAATTAGAGAAAGGATTTCATGACTTCAAAAGAAAATAAATAAATGTGGTGAAATAAGCGGAAATTTTACTTTAGAACTCTGATAACTTACTGGTGGTTTTCGACTGCAGAATACAAGCTCTTTCCCGTTTTCTCTCAGAATTACCTTTGACTAATTAATAACGAATTTCACTGAAACTATCCATATTATTATAAATTCTCGTTCTCGGACTCTGAAAAGCTGTGGAAGTGACATTCTAGCACTCCTAAAAGGCCTTGAAAGATAACAGAACCATAACAAACAATTTATGGCTGAAGGCCGGTATCAATGGAGGGAAAAATTTATATAAAACTCTAGATTTTTGTTTAACTTAACTACATTTACATTAAATTACGTGAGTAAGCAATTTACACCTTAACGGTGACAGTGACTTGATGGGTCCAGAAATTAAATGGCAGGCAGTTCATTGAGGGTCAACCAGGACACGTGGCTAGGAAATGATCTAGGAACAGGAATAAGGTTTGCGCACAGCTGGTTGCTGAATAGTCCTGGTGCGGCTTCCAAGGGATTCCAAATGTCTTCTCACAACTAGGCAAGATATTTATGTCTGCAAAGAGACCGCATTTTAGGATCAGTGCTAAGGCCATAGGCATGCAGGGAACGTTAAACACGATTCTCTTATATCATTTCAAATCAGAGTTCGCAGGAACATAGAATAGCTGGGAGCTTTTACAAAAAAGGGCACTGCATTGTTTTATTAACTAGGGGATGTTTAGCATGAAGCAACAACTTTACTTCCCAATGTAGGAGACGCTAGTCTAGATGGGAATATCACAATTAGATTTAATATCACTAATAGCATCACAAGTAGAATTAATTACACCATCGATGGTACGTAGCAATGGGGAACTGTGTTACGGTAACCAAAAATAGGGACTGCGATGATGAGCCAAAAGGGAAAGTTGCCTTGGAGAGAATGAAATGGAAGTATATACAGAAAAGAAAAAAACTGTAACTGACTGCAATCGAAATTACTCCACTACAATACCTTGGCATCCATGGTCTTGTTTTCTTCTGAATTGCTGATCAGGGGCAAGCACTATATGAATGAACACGTGGGTGTCCCCAGATGGAAGGGAGAGCGAGGGGTGGAGAGGAGTGATCGTTTTGGCAGATGGTGATGTTCTCAGAAGGATTGTCTGTTGTCTCCTTGCTTTATAACCTCGCTCACAGCTCTCTTTTTTCCACATGTGTCCTGCACAAGGTCGTCCACTTTCTCTCCTTTCACTATAAGGCCCGTCCAAGGTCTGAATCATGGGGCCCTACGGAAGAGAGAGAGAGAGAGAGAGAGAGAGAGAGAGAGAGAGAGAGAGAGAGAGAGAGAGAGAGAATGCGCTTTAGACAACAATGGACACATTAACTCTCTTTAACCAACTGACTAACAAAATCTCATTACAACACGAGATTCGTCGAGTTATACTGGCAAATAATGAAATACGGCTCTGGTTTTGCTTTGTATTTACAGCAATCCTAAATGCTTCTTGCAGTAGCACACACAAAAAAAGCTTAGGTTAAACTTCTCTCTCTCTCTAGGCTATTGGCATGCAAGTATTCTAAAACACTTCCTATAACTACTCTTAATGACAGATTTTGTTCACCCCTAACTAGAATACTTAGTCAAATACAAATAATGGAAAATAAAAAAAAATTACTCGTGACCACATATGGAGATTTGGATGCCCTCGTTCGAAAAAAATAAATAAATAAAAGGAACTCGATTCCTTTCTCTTCTCTTCAGCGATCACTACTGACTGGAAAATTTAAAAGGAATTTTCACACGATTCTAGCAAAGGTCGCCATTTTATAATAAATTCCCGTTCTTGGGCTCTGGAAGTGACTTTCTGGTACTCCTAACAGGCCTTGAAAGGGAACGGAACCATAACAAACAACTTATGGCTGAAGGCCGATATCATGGAGGGAAAAATTTATATAAAACTCTATAAATATAGTTTAACCAAACTATATTTATACTAAATTATGAGTAAGCAATTTACAAATCAAGGGTGACAGGGACTCGAATGGGTCCATAAATTAAATGGAAGGTGGTTGATTGCAGGTCAACCAGGACACTTGCCTGGGAAAAGATCCAGGGACAGGAATAAGGTTGCTGAATAGTCCCAGCACCTCTTCCAAGGGATTCCAAGTTTCCTTTCACAGCTAGGCAAGACATTTGTGTGTACAGAGATTGCATTCTAGGATCAGTACCAAGGTGGTAGGCACACAGGGAACGTTAAACACGATTCTCTCATACTTGTTCACATCAAAGTTCACTCTCAAGGACATAGAATGATTGAGAGCTTATACAGAAAGGGATACTGAGTTGTTTAATTACCTAGGGGATGTTTAGCATGAAACAACAACGTTATTTCCCGGTGTAGCAGACACTAGTCAAGGTGGAAATATCACAATTAGATTTAATACTACTACGAGAATCACAATAGGGAGAAAGTCACCTTGAAAGAATGAAACAAGAACAGTAATGAGGCAAAAATCAGTAACTGACTACACTCGAAATTACTCCATTACAATACCTGGGCATCCGTGATCTTTTTTTCTTCTGAATTGCTGATCAGGGGAAAGTACTATGTAAATAAATACATAGGGGTTCCCAGATGGAAGGCAGAGCGAGGGAGGAGAGGAGTGAATGTCTTGGCCGATGGCAATATTCTAAGAAGGATTGACGGTGGTCGCTTGCTTTATAACCTCACTCACAGCTCTATTCTCACATGTTTCCATGTTTCTGGGACAAGGTTGTCCACTTTCTTTCCTTTCACCATAGGCCCTGACCAAAGTCTGAATCCCACGGCCCTGATACATTCCTGTGGTGATTAATTTCAAAGGCAGCCAACTGGAAAGGCCAAGAGAGATTCAAAGAGAATGGAGCCTGGTGAAGAGGGGCAACTGAAAAAATGTCTAAATTTCTTTCTGAGTTATATATCAAGAATTACACTTTGCTTTTTTGCAAAATAGTAAACACTTTAGGTCCCACAACAATATACAAAAGAACAAAGGGGGAATTCAGTGTAGGGCAGAGCACATAGTGTGTTTGTACATTAGTAATTAAGACATTGCTTGGGTAGCGTTTTGAAGGGTTGACTCTTGGTATCAGAAGTGAAATTTATCTTTTTTCACGTCTCAAGATCAATAGTATGAATATGGTAAGATGAAAGTAAGAGTAGTGATTATTGGTGTTCAGATTTCTAGTTTTCAGTAAAAGAATGATATTGACATGGCTATGTCTGTACGCCCTCAGATCTTAAAAAGATTGAGGTTAGAGGGCTGCAAATTGGTATGGTAAGTTATTCAAACAGCCCTCTAGTTTGAATGCAGTGGATTTATACTTTGTCCTTCTTCATAAAATGAATGAAGCATTTGGCTAATAAACTGTATGTAATACAGTTACAATCCTTTTTATGTATAATAATGGAACGTTGTCTTATGATAGTATTGCAGTGTAATGCAATCTTTCAACACCATGAACTTATTTTAGATAACTCTCAATTGAAAATTTCAGCAACCACGGGGCTTTACTCAGGAGATAAGAACGAGGTCAATAGAGTATCGTTATGTACAAATCAACAATGGACACCCGCGACTACATCCCTAAAGTCACTACAGTGTCCATCAACAACTAATCAACTATTGAAAATATATATAATATAATCGATGCAGGAAAAGCAATGGTCTCTCATAAAAGTATTAAATCCTCGAAAAAAATAGCATGAGAATAGCTAAGGGTCTCCAGGTAATCATGAGAAATATGTGATTTAGAATCTTGCATCTAATTTCTGTATGTATAGCTTGAATGCTTAATGCATTTGGTAGTAAAAAAAAATACCATTTCAGAGAAAGGACTGTCTTCCTCTCTTGAAACACTGATGAATAATTAATTTTACTACAAACACCGTTGCATATTTTGCCAGTGTAAATAATAATTTTGAAGAAAAAACTTTGTTCCCTTTATGTTAAAAAAAAATAGTGAGGTATCTGAATGACAACTAATCACTCTATTGCTTCAGCATTTGTTCCATCTACCATTGTCAAAACTGGAAAAGGATGTTTTCACCCTATGTTGCATACCCAATGGCTTCTACACCTTGATTTTTTTAACTTAGTGAAATAAGTTCATTCTATGCTGTACTGTTCGATGAAAAAAATGTTTGCCAGGCCATCGCATAAAACCATCATTACCCTATAAGGTTAATGAATATGACTATATCTGGTTCACATAAGGTAGACTCTTGGTGAGCCGCATGCCTACGAGACGTTTGTTTGGCGGCCGCTGATTGGCTGGGAGCTGCCTACCTCCTTGTACCAGCCAATCAGCGACCGCCAAACAAACGTCTCGTAAGCATAGGGCTCATCCAAGAAAACTGAAATTTCCAACCAAAGCCATAATAATAAGACGTTGAAATCAGAATAAAGCATAGAAAAATTAAAGCAGCATGCATAAAATTCTAGGTGATGTTGATTTATACTTGTCAAATCAATCGGATACCATCCATGTCTAAGACATGATCTTTGATTTACGAAAAAAAGGAAGGGAGGGATGTCGGTAAGTTTAGGTTGCAAACCCATGTAGTTTTTTTTGGTAAATGCTGATTTTACTACAAAGGCTGAATGATATTTGGCTAAGCATTTGGCAAAGTTGAATATTAAGAAACAAAGAGCATTCAAGTCCATTCCTTATTTAAAAACATTCTGGGAAAAGAGACAATTAGTACTCATTCGTATATAGGAAATTTCATTGGTCCTTGTTGGTCTTCTATACATAATAATTCTACTCATGCTATTGATAAGGAATCTACCTCATGTATTTTCTCAAACTGAATTGTCATATTAAACAACTGCAGTCCCAGAAATCTCCACTTAACATTTTTAACATATTTGACAAAATCTTTTACATGAGAACCACAAACATCTCAACAGCTTTTGAACGACAGTATTCTGCTATGGAATAGACTTGCGTCATTTGACGGATCGATTGTCCCAAAATTAGCTCTACTCGGATATTTCAAAATCTCTGGCTGTATAACTGTATCTATGTTTTTTCCTGATATTTTAGGAATGATAACTAGAAATAACCAAAAGTGAAAACTGGATTTTTGCACGAAAAACTTTCGAAAGTCAAACCGTAGTTTTCAGTTGTGAAAGGAAAATCACTTAAGAATTTCGAGTTTCGTGGTGCTTCACCAATTGCTTTATGAAGAATCTTTGGAAGTTCGACCTAAACTTCGGGATGTTAGGGCTCACTTGGACTAACTTGAGCTTTCTGCTAACCCAATTCATCTCTGTCTAATCCTTTCAACTTTCACATTTCTGATATCTTCACATCTCTCCCTTTGATCGAGGTAAAATATGGTGTACATATACTTTCCTTCCTAGTGATGGTAAGTTCCATATATTAGTTGATAAATATAATCTTCACACCACGAAAAGGAGATTTCTAATAATATAGTCCACGGGGAGAAAAGATAATAAAACACTAATAGCTCGATGATTTCGCCTTTCACCAGGCCTTTTCAAGAGCTTTATTATAACTAAACGGAATAAGTGTTTTATTCTCTTTTCTCCTGTTGACTATCTTATTATTTTTCCTTTTCTAATATCCTTTTGTAATATAATTTTCAAATTTATTTTCAATCAGTTAGGTATTTATAACATAATATGTGTAAAATTAAATAATATTCGCAATAACAGCTGGTTTACCCCATTGTATATTACATTTTTTCTATCGACTGTTAAAAACGAGCCTTACTCAACAATTAGATTATCGGTGCGGTGATCAGAAGACACTCAGTAACAAAAGACTGAACCGAGTAAAAGGGTTCCTATTACTTGATTCTTCTCGTACATATGTGCGAATGTTTAGCTGAAGGTTGTGGACATCATAATTCGACAGTATATCCCATAAAATGAGAGGTAATCCTCTTTGGAAATCAACACCAATCAAACATTCCACTGGAATATGGTATTTTGGAATGTACACAAAAATATCAAATATTCTGGAGCATGGGGTTATAGTACCATACTCTCTACTCTGCTGAAAAGTCATGAGGTAAAATAAGTTATTGAACTTTGTGTTTTTGAATCTCCAAATAATGAGGTGTACAAATGCATCATTGTTAAGACGTAAAACAGATGGCTATCAGTAAGGTGAAACTGTAAAAAAAGATTTTTTTTTTAAACAGGGGATTATAAGCAAAAATAACTGGGAGCTATCTGACGCTGTGACCAACTGTCTATGGGATGGGTAAAATCTAAGTGTGTTATTCTCTAAAAGTTCCTTATTTCATTCCTTAATGACTTTAGAGGAGAATTGTATATGACTATGCTTGTGTTGTAAGGTACAGATAGTTGGCAGACAAAGAAAATGATGGTGTAGGTTGTAAGTAAATGGCTTTCCCAAAAGTATTATCAGATTAGTATTACAGATAAAAAAATGAAAGTTCATTTTTCTTCTTTTGTGTTTTGATACTGCGAAAATAAAAGCAACCTTTATAAAAGTGTAGTGAGCAATTGGGGAAAATTGCTGAGCGAGAATAAGGCTGGGAGCAAACATAACCAGGAATACTGCACCATAAAGTATGTTACATATAATAAAGCAAAGAAAAAAATGTTAAAGTAGAAAGGAAATTATTAAAAACCTTAATGAAGCAATAAAGCCTGCAAGGCATATGGTTTCAAGAGATGAAGAGGTATTAGGGACCTAAAGATGAATTTATTCAAAGGATTCTTGAGTTTTATATCCCTTCTGAACGTAGAATGTGCATATCAATGCTAGTGAAAAGAAATATTGAAGTTTTAAAGATTAAGTGTTCACATAGCTGGGATGATTTAATGAGAGGAAAACATGCCCCAACCTTAAAATCCAATGCGAGGCAGAAAAATCCTTACCCTCTTGTAGGAGGCAGCACTTCAACAGCGTGGAACAAAACCACCACACGCGGATAGGAGCGCACACTGACATTCAGTGAATTAAACATATATTTAATTAATATATATTTATGTATAATGGGTATATAATAACTTACTTTCAACTTTTGATATAACTTCTGTTGTTAACATATTTGTTTGTCTTATTTTATGTTTCACTATAGTCTTTTGTAAATACTTAAAACTAGGTCTCTGGCAACTGTACTACCTTTCCTAACTCAAGACGTCACAAAACGCATGCAGGTTCATATTTGTATATTACGGGCTGCTCTGTGAGCAAGAGCCCGTGCTGACACAAGGTCAGCTTAATCAAAAACAACAAACATCATATTTGTATCAGTACGCTTGATAACGTCAATACGTATAGGTTGACGAAACAGCTGCCGCGTGTAAAAATATTGGAGTAAATGGAAGAACCCCATTATGTGTCCATTAGTAACCTGAACAATGAAGTGAAGAAAATAATTAGAAAATGTGAAGCAATTTCATAAAAGCTGGTTAACAGTGAAAAAGCCATTCTATTCAATGAATGCTATATATATATATATATATATATAATATATATATATATATATATATATATATATGTGTGTGTGTGTGTGTGTGTGTGTGTGTGTGTGTTACTGTGAGCCGGTAACACTTACGGTCTACCCTTCTCGTTCTATGAACTAAGATAGCATCATAGCATCACTTGGGTTGGCTATAAATTAAATGAGTTTCCCTAAGAAAACCCAGACGCCATCCGGGATGTAAACTTCATTCCACACAAGAGTAACTCAATCTGGCAGCGTAGATAATATCAGATATGAGTGATTATTCTTTTAGAACATCCGTGGTTAAAGGTTTAGTGCATGTTTAAATTTGCATAATTCATAAATTTCCTAAAATTTCATCTTTCAAAATTGGAAATAATAAAGCTTGCATTAATGTGTCCTGTATAATATGCGCACATTGTAACGGTAATCGATGATATTTCAATAGAGTTTTTGTTCTTTCTTTTTTTCTTTTATTTTTTAAGAGCACTCAAGTAAGCTGATCTCCATGTTATCTGCTTGGATTAAGGCCAATTTTTTTTTTCACTATTAAAGTAATATATTATTCTTTTTCGCGTAATTGGAGCTTGGGGGAAGTACGTAAAATCCTATCTATGTGAAAGCCTTATAACAATAACATCTCTGAAAGCCTGGTTTACTGCCTAGTTCTAAGAAATCCTTTCTTTCACACAAAGAGATCTTCTTTGTTGCGATTTCAGTATATAGCTACTGGGTAGCATAAACTTCCCCGAACTGACTCTAAGGCTTGGAAGGTCTCAGATCTTCTATTCTTAGTAACCTAGAATAGGCAATAAATATCCAACAGTCCGAAACAAGGGGGGCTGCTTTATATTATGACCTAATATGTGATAAGTAGTATTTATTTTTTTATTTAATACTCTACATTGTAAAACGATTCATTTTATAATCTTCAGAAACCAAAGTACAAATTATACAATAAATAGAAATTTCGTGTTTCTAGTTCTAAATAAACGGCTGAGACTTGAGAATGGTAAATAGCCTGAAAGGAGATACTAAAGACAGAGAAATGACATCACTAAACAATGCTTGGAGCTTCGCACTTCTCGCTATTCTAATTTGACCAAATATATTATTTAGTCTACGCTGACATGAAATGTAAATGCTCTTCTCAGTTTCATTATTTTATCCTGAGAACTAATCTTACTGTATCCCCATCTTATGTAGTTTTGGATAAAGGCATTACGTAATTATCGCTGCTACCAGATTTGGAAGTATGTTATGTGGGGGGTGGGGGGCTGGGGAGGGGAGGGGAGGAATCGTGAAATAAAGAGAGGAGAGAGAGAGAGAGAGAGCTATTTGAGCACCCACCACAGGCATTTACTGCGGTGAAGAAAATTTCCAGTCACAGATAAGTAAGTTATGCTAATGAAACTCACGAATGAATCTACCATACAAGATGATATGTCTGGACTGAGACGCAAAACTGGGAACTTAATGTGGCAAGAATTAAGGTAAGTATTTGTGTACCACTTGCTGAATAAAAGCTGTTACTGTTTTACCAGATATTCTCATAGCAATGCAAAATTTTACAATATATTTAAACGAGTATAAGTTGACTTAACAGAGTGAATAATCATCAACATGACTAATGTTTCTTATTGATTTTTTATAAAGACAGTTTGAAAAGGAACGTATGTGAGAAATAGTTCCTTATCTGTAAAGGCGTTAAAATGACATACGATACTATTAGTCTGAGAAGGTCATAATGTTACTTAGTAAAGCAGGGAATATATATGATAAAATTTTTATTGAAAATTAAAATTAATGGGGGAAAAAGACTTAGGAAAGGGAAAAGATGGGTTTAGACAAGGGTGCATCTGTCAACATTTTGATATAACTATTAGGGTGTGTCAATTTTCTTAACTTGCGAAAAATCAAATTTGGTAGTGAAATTACTGTGCCTTTTTACTCCCAAATGAGAGATATGTATGCCAAAGTAAATTAAATTAACCCTATCCTACATCAATTTTATCCTAAAGTTTCCTTATTATTTGGGTTACTCCTTCGAGAACAAAATTCCATGACAGAAGGAACTATACGGATAAGGAACTCATCAATGACATCATACCTCATATTCTGCACCAATGTACAATAGCTAATGCCCTATTCACACCCAGGAGTGAGCATTCAGTGTCGAACAATTGGGCTAAAACTTAAAGGACTGTGGCAAAAAGCAGTTCAGGTATCACTTGGTAAAGGAAACTTGGGAAGGAAAAATGTCTTTATACACTCACTTGCTACACTTTTGATATTTTGAGCTGCAAATGTTTCATAGTTTTGTGTTCAAAAACAGATTGTTCTCCCTCTTGTAGGAAAGAAAATCATTCCCACATTGATTGCTGTTGCCCTTGTGAAAAGATACCTGTTTTAGAGCTAGATTTTATCAGGTCACAGAGGACAAAGGCAGAAGGAAGGAACTTGTCAGACAGAGGGAAGAAAGGAAAAGAATAAAAAATGAAGAAGTCATACGAAGAGAAGAGCAGCACTGCCATGATGTTTGTCAGTTGTTCGATGGTGGTTCTGAAGAAAATGAAGTATCACCAGATGCTAGTTCTAAAGTGACTTCTGAAGCTTTACCAAAGAAAGGAAAATACAACGCAAAAGACATTTCGATACCACACTGGACCCCATGAGGCTGTGGAAATTGCAACCGCCACTTGGACAGATGCAGGCCTCATCAGTCAAAGGGATTCATCTTTGATTATAGATCATAATAAGATTAGTAGAGTACAACAAAAAATAATGAATGAGATATCTGATCAGCAAGAAAAAGAATTAAAGGAAGGAGAACTCGCCTGTCTTTTGTTTGATGGAATAATGCATGAAACCAAAATTCTGCTAGAAGTAGAGGGAATAAACAGAAAATATCAAAGTTTAATAAAAGAACACTACACTGTCTGTTCTGAGCCTGGTGGTCGGTTTTTGTTTTGTTCTACGCCTGAAGCTGAAGTGGAAGGGGAGAAACATGCAGACATAATAGCTGATAACATATTATGATGGCTTCAAGAGAGAGGACTTGAAAATTCACTGCAGGCTATTGGTGGAGATTCAACTTCAGTGAAAACTGAGTGGAAGGGAAGTGTAATGAATTATTTAGAGAAAAAACTTGGAAGAAGACTTGTATGGCTTGTATGTGATTTACATATAGGTAAGCCGCCTCTTCGCCACCTCATTCAGGAACTTGATGGTCCTACAAAAAGCCATAATATGTGGTCAGGTCCCTTCATCAAGATTCTGGATGAAGCATCACACCTAGAAATAAATAAAAAATTTCCGAAGGTTGATGTAGGTCCTCCCATTCCAGTGTTAATTGAAGAAGTTGTCAAAGACCTCAGCACAGATCAGTTCTATGCTTCTCATATTGCTCAAGCAATAAGATCAGGAAAAGTACCTCAGTCACTGGCTCTGTTGAATATTGGACCTGTCAGTCACAGCCGTTGGTTAGCTACAGCTCCACGCTTCTGCAGGATCTGGATTTCTAAACACAAATTGAAGGGACAAGCACTGAAGAATGTGAGATTAATTGTTAAATAAATATTATTGGTGTTTATCTTCCCAACTGGTTTAATGTGAAGCTCAATCCTAAGTGGGTAGATGGTACCAGTCACCTGTTGTTTCAGTTGTAGGAACACAAAGCAAGTTGGTGAAAGACATCGTATTACCTGTGGCGAAGAGGTCCACCTGGTATGCTCAATCAGAAGCAATGTTGCAAGATATGCTTTCCAGCTAATGTTCAAAACTTCGTGCTGAAGCTAAAGAAATAATCCTAAGAATTACAGATACTCCATTGGACGATGACCAGTTGGGAGACTGCTCATATATTCAAAGAAAAGTTGCCCAGTTAAATGTCAATGCCAAAAACTGTCAGACTTGCTTGATTTGCATTCTGAAGTCTTGGAACCACCATTGACAACATCCTTAACTAGTTAAGATTTAAAAAAAACTTCAAAGACACACCAGTGAAAGTTCCAAAGTGGTCTTCACACACACAAAAGTGTTGAAAGATGTGTTACAATGGTCACCGAAGCTGCAGGCCATGTTTACAGTCACAAAAGAACGAGAAGGTTACATTACAGCACGAGTAGCAAGCCGGCAACTGCTGGGAAGAAACAACAGTAAGAAGGATATGAAGACTTTGGCTACTTTCAAGTAGTATACTGTTGTGCATTATAGTATATATGAGGCCTGAAACAGTAAGATGCTAGCGAATGCCAATTTTGTTAAGAATCCTCAGTATATGTAAATTTCAAACTTATTTTGATGTAGGTAAGAGGAATTTGAAATTACTTTTCATGCCAGAATTTTGTTCTGTATGCCAAAAGGCAACAATAAATTACTACCAAAATGAAAGAATTTTATTTTTCCTTTTTAACCACCAAAATTGACACACCCTAATAACTATGTGTTATATTTTGCAGTAGAGAAATGAAATCTGTGACTAGAAAACCTACACCTTGGAAGGTGATGATGGAACAGGTCAGAAAGGAAATATGTATGAACTTAGAGAGTTTATATTACAAAAATCATTCGTTGAAAGTGATTACTAGTAACTGTGAAAGAAAGAACACATATTTTTTTATATTCTGACATTCGGGGAATGATTTGGTGTTAAAATAGGCCTGCTTAGTATTTTTGTTAAATGGAATGAATTGAGAAGTCAAAGAAAAGATACTGATATTAAGAAAAAAGTTGTGAAAGATGAGCTCTCTTATACATGGAGTATGGTAGAGGTTATGTTTGTCGAGATGTAGCGGTGACTGGTGCTGTAAATAATATTAAAAAAAATCCTAAAATCATTCTATCTTTGTCTTCTTTCAAGGCTCGGCTCTGTCCTTATATATTTCTAATTATATACACACTACACAGTTATAATTTTTCCTGATGATGTGATCATTGGCCAAGAAACGTTAATTGATAATAATAAACATATGGAATCTGTGAGTGTTCCTATGCCTTTCACCTGCACGATATATATATATATATATATATATATAAGATATATATATATATATATTTATATATATATATATATATATATATATATAGATATATATGTGTGTGTATATAATATATATATATACTATATATATATATATATATATATATATATATATATATATATATATATATATATATATATATATATTAGAGGTGTATTGGATATCCGCATCCGCATCCTCATCCGCAGATTATCCGCATTTTTAGAAACTCCGCATCTGCATTCACATCCGTATTGACAAGTTTTCAACATCTGCATCCACATCCACATCCTCATTGGCAGCACATGCAACATCCGCATCCGCATCTGCATCCACAGTTGGAGAATGCGGATATGCGGATGTCACCCCCTACTCAGTGTTCAATAGTCCATAATCCATATACTCATACATTGTAGGTAACTTTAGAGGTCGTTTTTCTAAATTTGGCTTTTTCATTTACTTATTCAGAATACATGATGCACATTACAAGATATAATTAACTCAGTTACAGTATACCTGTTTTATAGCATTTTGTTTTAGCAACTTCATCATGTCACTCATAGCAGTTGTTGATCATAAAGGTATTGTGTTTACTTGGAAATCTCTTCTCTCTCTCTCTCGTCTCTCTCTCTCTCTCTACTCTCTCTCTCTGAAAGCAAAGATTGGCTTTGAGTTTTGTCACTCTTATGCAGTGAGTATGAAATAACCTTTTGCCAAAACAACGACAAACGTCCCGCATCCTGGTAACACATAATTTTGAATTATGTGGCTGAAAGTCGTCTATCACAAGCAAATATATCGAAATTACTTGGACCTACATAAAATCCGCATCCGCATCCGCATCCGCTCGAGGGTATGGCCATCAAATATCCGCATTTGCATCTGCATCCGCATTTTTCATTTTTTGATATGTGTGTCCGTATCCGCATCCACAAATTTTAAAAAGTTGATATCCGCTCCGCATCCGCATCCGCATCCGCATCCGCATCCGCAAATCAAATTTTCAGACATCCGATACACCTCTAATATATATATATATATATATATATATATATATATATACATATAGATATATATATATATATATCTAATTCGCTATACCTTGGTATTAATATTTTCATATATGTTTAACTGAAGGGGATTTTTTTTTTAGTAGATAAGAGATTTGTCGGCTCACGGGCGCGAACCATCAACACCTACAAATCCAGGGCACACAGTGAAGCCTTAGACCACACCGCCACTACAAGAGGCTATAAGTTTATGCTGCCTCTCACCTACAAATACCTGTCGCTCTCAGGTATTCGTTGTTTGGAGATTGCATCAACCCACCTCGACCTCAGTAACATTGTAGTGCATTTGTCCGCACGTAGCCATTATATCAGTCATATCACATTACCGTGATTCATATACATACATCGAGCTACAAATGTCCTTCAATATCTAATTAACTCTATATCGGAATTAATATATTTCCATGTATGTTTAACCAAAGGGGAATGTTTTTTTTAGTTGATAAGAGATTTGTCGGCTCACGGGCGTGAACTATCGACACCTACAAATCCAGGACACACAGTGAAGCCTTAGACCACACTGCCACTGCAACAGGCTATAAGTTTATGCCGCCTCTCACCTACAAATACCTGTTGCTCTCAAGTATTCGCTTTTTGGAGACTGCATTAACCCACCTCGACCTCGGTAACGTTGTAGTGCTTTAGTTCTCACGTAGCCATTATATGAGTCATATCTCATTACCTTGGTTCATATACATACATCGAGCTACAAATGTCCTTTAATATCTAATTTGCTCTACCTCGAAATTAATATATTTTCTTATATGTTTAACAGAAGGAGAATTTTGTTTTTTTAGTCGATAAGAGATTTGTCAGCTCACGGACGCGAACCATTGACACCTACAAATCCAGGACGCACAGTGAAGCCTTGGACCACACCGCCACTACAAGAGGCTATAAGTTTATGCGGTCTCTCACCTACAAATACCTGTTGCTCTCAGGTATTCGTTGTTTAGAGACTGCATCAACGCATCTCGATCTCAGTAACGTTGTAATGCTTTTGTCCGCATGTAGACATTATATGAGTCATATCACATTACCGTGATTCATATACATTCATGGAGTTACAAATGTCCTTTAATATCTAATTCGCTCTACCTTGGAATTGAATATATTTTCATATATGTTTAACCGAAGATGAATGTTTTTTTTTTTTTAGTCGATAAGAGATTTTTCGCCCCACAGGCGCAAACCTTGAGGTTTGCTACATTTGAGGGAATGTCATGACGTTCTAATTCATCCTCCAAATATTCAAGTAAATCATCTACAGGCACTTTTGTAAACAAAGAGACAACATCAAAACTATCTATATCAAAATCAAAATTCAAATTTAAACTATTCAATTTGTTTATAAAATCAACATTGTTTTTAACATTCGTGTTAGAAATGTTTCCTACCAAAGGAGTAAGAATTTTTACAAGCCATTTAGATAAATTATACGTAACTGAGCCCACTGAACTAATGATTGGTCAGATAGGGTTATTGATTTTATGTGTCTCGACTAAACCATACATATAAGGTAAGAAGGCGAAATGCTGTGTAAGCTGTTTAATTAAATGGTCCAAGCCCTTCAAAATGGATTTAATTTGTTTATTAAAATGGGAATTCACTGTCTGTGTAGGATCAGATCTCAGTTTCGTATAAGTATCAGTACCATTTAGCAATGTCATTATTTTACTTACATAGTCACTGTTATTCATTATTACCACTGCATTAGATTTATCTGCTTTTGTCACTTTCACTGTTTCGTCTTCTTTAATTTTCTTAAAAGCCTGGAGAAATCTCACGGGTATATTAGGGTGAGAAGGTTTACACATAGCACCATACACAATACCTTTACAAATATTGATATCATCAGGGCATAGGTTTTGATTTAATTTTTCCAAATAACAATAGGATTTTGAAATGTCGACACAGTCCAGGTTACCATAAAATACACCAAAGCTTAACCCATATCCCAAAGCCACTGGTTTGTCTGATTAATTAATCATGAAGTCCACGTTGGCATGCTTAGTCAAGTCGCTTTCAGCAATAAGATTCTTCAATTTGACTTGAAGCTTCCTTTCAAGACGGTTGCAGCACTTTCTCAATTTTCCGTAGCAATAATCCAGCATCCGATTCTTCCAATCGACAGGAACCGTCAGATTAAAGCCATACCGTCTGCTTCTATGTGTACGAAACGCATCATCTACTTCCACTTTTGTGTTTCTGAAGTATGATGCATTGAAATTCGTCGAAAGGTCGCTCTGCTAGACGAAGAATTCTCACTGGTAAAATCGACTTGGGCATCACTTGCTCGTTCATAGACTTCCGTAGAAAGTTAAGTTGGAGTTTCAGTTTGTGAGCGATGATAAGAGCATTACAGAAGGATATCACGAATAGAACAAGGCTCGGAAAATTCACAGAAAAGGCGTAGAAGTTGCGTATGGTTTCCATTATGCTTAAAAAATCACAGTAGATGTACGTGACTTCATTAAATAAGCGAATACCACAGGAAAATGACAGTCAGAAATCCAAGCGCTTTCGTCTTTACTAAGACATTGTCAAGGAGCGAATGAAATACAATTGTAGAGAAAGGTCTCAGGTACACAAAAAGATCAAGAATACCAGATGGTTAATTGTCAAAAGGGTAAAAATTAAAAGAGATAATCCAGGATTATCGGATATCGCACGGTCACAAACCTAAACAGATTTGACTCTAACCGAAATTACAAAGTATCTTTACAGTCCAAAACATGTAAAAAATTAATATATTAATTTTGTTGCTTATATTTATATTTATCTACAACTTTTTAACAAGCTTTTTTAACATAAATGATTCGTTTATCACACATATCCACAGGTGAAAAATAATAGACAGGGTGTAGGTCCTGACCGGTTTCGGCTTTATTTTCAAGCCATTGACAAAGGACTGATACATAGTATTAGAAGTCAAAAGTATATATACTACAGAGACAGTACTGACGAACATATACACAACCGTTTGAGACTGCAGATCCACCCACAGGCAGATGTCAAGGAGGAAAAAAGAATAGAACAACATAAACGATGTGTGAGATATGCACAGGGAAACAGTGGTATTTTTGTACATGTTAGTGAGAACAATCATGCTATTAACTGGGAAGGGGCAGAAAAGCTTGTGTGTTCTAATAATGCAATGGAAAGGAATATCATTGAATCTAGTTTTATAGAAGAAAGTTACAATAATAATATGAACATCAGTCAAGGAATGTAAAAACTTGATCCTTTAATATAGAAAGAAATTTGTAAACTATTTAAATTATATGGTAGGCAGTAGAGATGTATGGAACTAGGATTATTATATCTGTAAACACAGTGAGGGGGCAGTAGTTGTAATGAGATGTCCAACCCCGCCTCCCTGACACCTGTCAGGTGTGGACTTGTTGTCTCCGACGGTACCCTAATAGGTAGTATCCCTCGAGAATTTATTGTAAATTTTAGCCAAATGATTTTTGAAAGCCACTCCTCCTTGACACCTGTCTGTGGGTGGATCTGCAGTCTCAAACGGTTGTGTGTATGTTCGTCAGTACTGTCTCTGTAGTATATATACTTGTGACTTCTAATACTATGTATCAGTCCTTTGTCAATGGCTTGAAAATAAAGCCAAAACCGGTCAGGACCTACACCGTTTATTTTTTTTTCACCTGTGGATATGTGTGGTACATGCATACACACATATATATATATACTATATATTTATATATATTATATATTAATATTATAGTTTATATATATATATATATACATATATATATATTATATATATATATTATATATATATAATTTATATATGTGTGTGTGTGTGCATTAGTGTGTGTAAGGGTGGTTGTGGTGTGCCTTATTCAACTAAGAAATTTACATGAATAAAGTGGAGCTGATTGAAACGATACATTAATCTAGCAAGAAAGTTTTCTTTTCTGTTTTCAGTGTAAAGAAGTGAAGGCTTTGGAAATCGTATTTCTTTTTATGCTAAGATAAGAATTTTGATGTGGTTGTATACGGTGTAGGAGCCTTTAAAATTGAACTTTATGGTAATTTATCGAGAAGTTTCTGAAGTATTTTTGTATGGTTTGAATAGAAAAGAAAAGAGCATTAAAATCCTTCGAAATCAGTTACAGGCTGTACTTGATATGATACTAAAATCAAACTATATTTGTATCCTCTTCCTTTGATGATACATATCCTGTCATTCATTATATCTACTTATAGTAGAGGAGCTTATGTAATCTCGTGGGATTTTGAATGAAGGGAAGGAGTGACTACCTGGAATACGTTACTAATCTAGTCTACTATAACGTAATACCAGGCGTTTTGGCTGAAAACGTGGGCAGAAGACCTGTATAACGTCATCAATGCAAGATGCACACCACTATGCAGATACTCTTAGATTTTCATCTGTGACTAGATTTAGAGTTAACCTATGAAAAAATTTAATCAACAATGATTTGTTTAATATATATAAAAATATATAGAAGCTTTAATTTTATCAATCCTACAGTTTCCGAGCTATAACAAATTATTTATAATTTACCACTGTATATACCCTACTTATCATTGCATTTCCATTAGTAAATGACTTCAAAGTCATCATATGAAAAATGTGATGGAAAAATAATTTGTTTAACGTATAATAAAGAACATAACACACAAAGATCCATTTTTTAAAATAAATATCTCCTGCGTTGTTGCCAGATAGGGCTACAATCAGCGGACAAGACAATACTGGTCACGTGTCATTCTTATACAAGTACTAATTACATGTTCAAAAAATAGCACTTATTTATGTGTTCCATAATTATAAGTATTTTTCCCGGAAATATTACAATTTGAAACTGTGGAAACAGAGGAAACATTAAAATGCAGGACAGAAATCACATGAGAACAAAATAGTTTTCTGTGCATAGTAAGGAAAACATTTCTTGGACAGTTGAAATGAGCATCACAGGATAATCCCAAATCATTGTACGAAAACAATTATTTGTTCTCTAGTTGGAAAAATACTATTTTCTGTGAATATGTTCAGTGTGTTTAGTTTTTAATTACTTGGGAAGTGTTTGAACTGTGATACGCATTTAAATTGCTTTCTTAATTAATTCTTTTCCATAATGTCAAAGTGTCAACATGTTGTTCGTCACAGCTAGCTTTAGTACAGTTTGGTATAAGCCTAGATCTTTTGAAACTACTGCTTTGGCCACATGAGTCACGTGTGATGTAATTGTTTCTAGTTTCTTCATGAAAGTGAGTTGTAGTGTGCTTGTGTTTGTTTGGTTGTTTCTATAAGAGGTAACCACAAACTACTTTCTTTTCTTGCGTCATTCACAACTGGGTTATAAGCTGACAAAGTTGGGACAGTTTTGATTGATTTAGGAGTTGATTTGATTTCATCATCACTTTTGGTTTCATGTACTGCTACAGAACCTATATTCACGAACAACTCTTCTGTGACATTAGGATAACTACTGGTCAATGGTACGACTGTTGCCATCATCCAAATTACATCCTCTGGCCAGTGGGATTCCAAAATATTTTTCTCTACAACATTATTGTTTTGGTTGATTATGGGATTCTCTGATTTGCATCATTTAGTAATTGCACCTGGAATGACCTCAGACAGGGAGCGAGCAATATTTCTTAGTGACCTAAGTGAAGAAGGCCCTGATATCTAGATGGGGGTAGGAGCATCAGTCTTCTTTTTCCTGATACACCACCATAACTGTACCATGCAATGTCCCTTTACCATAGAGTATCTTCTAGGAAATGATATTATCTGCTGCACCGTAGATAAACCTCCCTTTTACCAATTGTGGTGGAACATAAGCTCCTCCATATCCATCCATAAATTTTCCTACCTCTATTGTTATCTTGGTCTCCAAACAAAGGACTCTGCCATATTCAATGGAAGCTCCAATACTGTGCAGAAACTGAATTGAAAAAATATTGTGAGTGGATGCATGCATTCTTAATCCTACTGCAACCTTTAACGCCATTTCACAGGTATGGTATGTAGTTATACAATTCACATTAGCAGCTTGACGTTGTGATAGCATTTCATAGATGAAAATTCTGTGTATTTTCTTTAGGCCTGTTAAATCCTGCTTTGCTGAAGTAATTCCATGTCCTTTTGTCCTTGACTGCACCACTGGAAGAAAAAACAACAGACCTCTTTTGTAACACCTTTAGCTACATCGATTGCCTCGAAGCTTCCAGTTAATTCCTAAATTTCATTATTTAATATAGCTCTGCTTAGAATCCTAGCAGCTTGAAAAAGGATTCCCATGTTCTTCTCAGTATCTTGTTATGATTCTTCTGCAGCAGACTTTGCAATGTCTGTTGCTGCTTTCAGTGAAACTGGTTGAGGTTCCCTTACCCGTTTACGATTACTGAATACAATACCAATTCCTCCTCTGAAGGATTTTTTATCCCTTTCTACGTTTCCATTTGTGCTTCATGAGTACATGGTCAGATGCAATTCTTCCGTAATGTTCTTCCATTTTCCCCAGTGTTGTCACATTGCCACCTTGGAGGAATTCACTCAGTGAAGAAAAAATTCCACGTTAGCAGCTTGATTTGGAACACAATTTAATGCATCCTCTCACCGGGGTTGTATCTCGGTCGTAACACTTTAACAACATACACACACACACACAACACACACACACACACACGCACACACACACACACACACACACACACACACATATATATATATATATATATATATATATATATATATATATATATATATAATATATATATATATATATGTTCCAACCATGTTTGTGATATGGGATGTCCTTTGCATGAGGGTCTCCTGGATAGGTGCAATCACTCAGACAAATTTTTAATGTTTTATTGCTAGATAAATCAACAACTTCTTTTAAGCTAGTTCCTGCTGAATCAGTTGCCATCTTCGTGTTCCTTCATTGAAAAAAACCCACTTACTTCTGTCATGCTTGGGCGTATGTGACCGTGTTGTGTAGCATCTGTATACAACTTCCTGGCTAGAGGAAGGTGATAGGTCAAAATATTTTACTTTTCATACATCCTTTTACTTCCATCCATGTCAGCTTTGTGAGTACATTATCTGTAGCAATCTAAATGCCATGATGCATTTCCATCTTTCAGTTCTTCAGGTGTGGTAGTCCCAAAACTCTGCTAATGTTCACATATTTCAGATCATTCTAGTCTGCTTTTTCTTGCACACAATCGATTACTTTTCAAAGTTCTTTGGAATCACCAAGGGAGTTTCCTTTTTTGCTGACATAAGATGCAGTAAGTAAAGTCTGTGAAGGGTTTACTCGTTTAGCTGATGATGGTTGGTCTATTTATAGAACACTTTCAATATGTGGACACTTTGATATTATGGAAAAGAATTAATGAAGCAAGCGATTTAAATGTGTATCACAGTTCAAACACTACTTTTTTCAAGTACTTAAAAACTCAACACATTGAACATATTCAGAGCAAATAATATTTTTCCAACTAGAGAACAAATAAAAAATTTGTTTTCGCACATTATGAGATTGTCCGTTAATGTTCACTTCAACTGTCCAAGAAATTCTTTCCTTATTATGCACAGAAAACGATTTTGTTCTCATGTGATTTCTGTCCAGCATTTTTCTGTTTTCTCTGCCTCATAATGGCTTTGTTTTACAATCAATAATAAAAAACATCACAGTTTCGATTTGTAATTTATCCCGGAAAAACAATGATAAGCATGGAACACATATATAGCTAATATTTTTTGGGCACTGTAAGTACTAATTGTATAAGAATGACAAGAGACCAATATCTTATCCTCTGATTATAGCCCTATATGGCAACACTGCAGGAGATAATTATAAAAAACACTCATCTTTGTGTGCTATATTCTTTATCATACGGCAAACAAATATTTTTCAATTACATTTTTTATAAGATAACTTTGAAGTCAGTAACTAACGGAAATACAATGAGAAGTAGGATAAATACGGTGACAAATTTTTTAAAAATTGGTTATAGCTCGGAAACTAGGATTTATGATATTAAAGCTTCTATATTTTTTTTCCTTATTTTAAACGAAGCATTGGTGATGAAAGCTTTTCATACGGTAACTCTAAAATTATTTACAGATGAAAATCTAAGAGTATCTGCATAGTGGCGGCCGTCTTGGATTGATGACGTCATACTGGGTTTCTGCCACATTTTCGGCCTAAACACCTGGCAGTGTGTTACAGTAGACCTCTACTATTATGATATATATAAATAGAAAAATAATCTTTATAAACGATTGCCTCGTATGTTTTTCTAGATAGAGCGGTCGTAAATTGGAGATTCATTTCAGATGGGTTTCATACAGGAATTTACTATTTTTTCCTAGAAACTTCGTAAATCTACTGTTTTATCTCCAGCTTAGGCGTGGCAATTTGGTTTCTTGTAGTTTTCCGTAAAATTGTAACTGGAAATATTTGTTATCAAAAGTTTTTCCTAGAATTAGAAGAAAAATCTTTAACTGGTCCACTTATATAGTGGTTAGTGACGTAGAATGCCACTCAGATGTCGCGTGTTCATATGTGCCCCAGGCCGATGAAAAATCAACGACTCTGTATCATGATCAGTGACTGCTACAGTATGGAGCCTGCAGTGGGAGGTTGAAACCAACATTCTTTACAAGCTTAAATGTCAAGCCATTGGCCCCGGTTTGCTTGTTCCATGTGAATAGGTTTCATCTACTAAAATGATAACAATATTGTGCATTTTCTTCAGATTATCATAAGCATTGGAGCAGGAGGCATAATATCTTTAATTATCATTTTTAGGTAACCATATATTAATAATATGTTCTAAAATACGTTTGATAAATGCGCATTTATTAGTTATTTTGATCTTACGTATCAGGTTTTGTTTTAATATCTGTTCATGTTCCGTGGCAATTTTGTTTGTTTATTTTTTTAGTTTCGTTTTGTTCTCTGTTTCCCCTTTAGTATGATTAATTTATATATTATGTTTAAAATTTTTGGTAAACAGATAGACATTAAAACTTTTTTATTCGTTTATTTTTTTTACAGAGGCAACCGTTTGTTATAAATGTAATAGACAATCAGAATGATGTATGGATAAGACGTGTCTTATCCATTGGAGATATAATGTCAAAAGTTGCCGGATTATTCCTTTCGATACTGAGCTACATCACATTTGAAGCTGCTTTTGGAGGGGTTAGATAATTTGTATGATAGTCACTATTTTAGCATCGTTTCTGAATTAATTAATTTATTTTTTAACTATTTTTTTATCTGCATCACTGCCACGGCTTCACACGCTCCTAGATGAAATTTGAATCATAAGGAGATTGAGAAAACAATTGAAATTTTCAGAATAATACTGGCATTTGAACCTGTTTAACAGGATCAAAACATTGACATCCTAGTTTGCACGTGAGGATGCCGTAGACATGGATGCAGGAATTATCTCCAACACCTAGGTACTGGGACTGAAATCGTTGACTTTCTTACCTCATGATGAAACAGTCATTAACAGTGATCATTACAGTGTACGTTCTTTCTGACGAGGTCCTCTGCAATGTGTAATTGTAATTTTCTAAATTTTCTTCTTCCAATATCAGACATATTTTTATACCAAGATAATTTTTGAAAAGAGTGATTTACCTATAATAATAGTTTAAAGTATACGTAAGCTTTTTTTTTTATTTAAGTATTTTTACTTACCAAGTCAAGTATATTGAAAGTAACTTTGTTAAAAAAAATTTCATTATTTTGGTGGAAAATAAGCACAATGACTTTTATAATTATCACTATCCTCAGTGACGATTCTTGACGATGCTTTAGTTAATAGGTATATGGTTGATACGGGAAGCAGACAATAACTGGATACACGTTTCTAGTATGGTGAGCCAGAGATAGTGACGAGAAACTTCCCCTCTGGCCGCTCCCAAATGCTGATATACCACGTAAAGCGCATTAATTATTCGAGTTCCCCCCACTCTGTGTTGACAATAACTTATTGACCCATGAAATATGCAGTGCTCTATGGAGATTATTCATTCCGGCTTTTACAACGTGAAATGAAAGTTCATATTGCTGCTTTTATCTGCTCTGAATATGACTTTATTTCGGTGTAGTATTTCTCGTTGTAAGAATTTTTTTTTTTTTTTTTTAATATACGCAAGTGATATCCACTGTGTTGAGTAAGACAAACATAAAATAAGAATCGAATATTTTTATGACGCTGATAATCAGCTGGCATCCTTTAAGCCTGCTGTTTTTATAGTGCTTGAGTTAATGACAACGGTTTTTTGTCATTATTTTATTCAAAATTCATTTAAGGAAAGGTATTGCTAATTCTAGCTCGACGAATTATATTATTATTAATGCAGTAACATACCTGTCAAGATTCAACTTGAAAATGAATTTAACCAACTCCGTACAATATATTTCATCACAGGCATCCTCTTCGTGCTCTAGCTAGAGTACGAATTTTATTTTTTTATTAAGTTATGCATATTCATTTTCGTAATTATATTTCACCAGACACGTTTCATGGAGATATGTAATACTTTGTAATCTTTCATGTTTGAAAGCGCAAGTGTTTTTGTAAGAATCTCGTATGAACGAACCACTAATTAAGTAAAGTAGCGTCATAAAGAATACCCGAATCTATTTTAAGTTTGTTCTGATAAAATAGATTAAGTCTGATAGCAGCAGAAAATAGTAGAGCAATAAATACATGCTTTATTTCACCCCTTACATTTAATAATAATAATAAAAAAAAAGAATGTTCGTAAAAGTGTAAATTCAAAACTGTCATCTCGAAAACCAAAGAGCAAAACTTCACCAGTCATAATTATTGCGATATATCTTGAAGATATGATTTCTTAAGGGCTCATTTAATTAACTGTAGTGTGTCCCAGACGTATAACCTATGTTTCCAGAAATTTAGCTTTGTTGTAGTGCGTAAAACATTTCCTTTCACAGTATGCATGTCAGGTTTTATTACAAAAAGATAGATCTATCGTTCATGTATCCAATATTCTAATTTATATTCATTTACACTTTATATCACTGCATTTATCTTTCTTTATATGATTTTCATTACACAAAATTTAGTTTTATGTCACTGTAAGTCAAATTTTACGCTTTTATATTCCTTTTTTAAGCAATTGATAATTATATTTATCCCAGGGACTTACTAACTACTAACCACATTTCAGACCCGATGTGTCATCGTTTTTGGGAATAGCTTCAAGGCTATTAGTCGGACAGTTGTGATATTTTAACATAATGTTTATAACACCCCGCCGTAATTTATGATGTTATAGGAGTTAATCAACTTTATATACTTTAGGAGTCTATTCTTAAAGTATATAAAGTTGTAGCCAGTGAGAATCCAAACACCTGAGCAAAGGCTCATATAAGTCGACTTATCCCCCTCCCCTTCATCGGTTCCCTCCTTCCCCCTCCAACCAGCTCACTCTATCTGCATCACACACCCATCCTTCTATCAACTCTTACCCCCTCCCACTCCTTCCTCTTCCCCCTCCAATTCTCGCACCCACTTCTCTCTCTCTCTCTCTAATGGATGTGTCTGTTTTGGGTCGGATGGCAGTTTTGAATACAGTATTTGAGCAATATACTATAAATGTTCACTGGCATGCGATCTCAGAAAGTAGTTTGTCGCTGGATGCTGAGGGTGTGCTACAATCACGTTGCCCATGGCCAATTTGCTTAGATGCGCAAACTGGTGGAAACGTGTGATTGCACTCCGACTTTTTAATATGTTGAACTAAGAAAGGAAAGCTGGCGCACTGAAAATAAGTCCTAATAGGTAATTATAACCCATAACTCTTTTTATGTATAGGCTTATACAACAAATTTCACAATAGTGAATATTTTTGGTGAAATTATAGTGATAATAATATCATGGTAACTACCATCAGACCCAAGTGTTCCTAAATAATCAGTTTTTCCCCTAATCTGGTTTACATTTCTGTCTTCCCACACAGGTCTTATGAACATGTGGCCCATGTGATGGGTGGGACCACAAAAGCAGTGCAAGTGATGGTGCAACACTAGCTACTTTCCAAGCAAGACTCGTCACCTGAGATGGCGAGCACTCTCGCCGTTCCACCATTCAACAATTTTCCGATTGGAGCCATTCGACATTTTGTACATGCAAAGTTTGCTGCAAAAGAAAACTTCACTATTGTTACCCAGACCACAGACTTAAGGAGGGCTGATATTATTTCCAGTGAGAACTCATAGACAACAATATGGCATGTGTTGTACAGCATGGGATCCCGGTATAGACTACCGAAGAGAAAAATGTATGCACAAAAAGTCCTTTGATATTATATGCCACTGCATTGAAGTTCTCCAATCACTCCAGCATTACTGACATGAAGGGAGACAAGTAGTGTACATGGATGAAATGTGGTTCACCATACAGATGTTAGTGGAGTGATTGGACACAACACAATCTGTAAAGGGTAAACTTAACTGTTAGATGCCACCTGGTGAAAGGAAGCGGTTCGTTGTGGTGGCAAGTGACACTGTCAAAGGTTTTGTGGATGGCTCCTTTCTATGTTTCAATTCAAAGACAAAAATTGGGGACTACATCTCACCTTACACCCATGTTGCATGAGCCATCAGTAATAGTGTTGGACAATGCGCCCTATCACGGCCAGTTGAATGAGGAGTCTTGCTGTCCCACCACCGCCGCCAACAAAGTTGGTCTTGTGGATTAGTTGGAAGGTAGAAAAATCCCCCTCTCACCTCAAGCTATTCATCCTGAATTGCTACGAATATTCCAGTAAAACTTATTAAAGTTACGGTATATAGTTGACTACCTCATCTAGGAATGGTGTCATGAAGTGGTCCAACTTCCACCAGCCCACCCTGAACTTAACGGTATATCAGGTTTAAGACCAATTATGGCCTGCTTACAACAATCCTGCTTTTTCCATCTCTAAATTTTTGGCTGGACTTCTCTCTGAATACAGCAATAGCGAGTTTACTTTGAAAAATGGGCTTGAATTTCAACAAATAATCACTAGACAAGATGGGGACTATTATATGGTCAGTTTTGATGTGGAATCTCTCTTCACAAACGTTTCCACTTAATGAGACGATTAATATTATACTGAACAAGATTTTTTATTAATGATGATACAATCTTTCATGGTTTTAACCGAACTATTTTTTAAACAATTACTCGATCTTGCTGTGCAAGACTCGATGTTCATATTTAATAAGGCGACTCTATTCGCAGGTCGATGGAGTTGCCAACCCTGGGATCTCCTCTAGGCCCAATTTTTGCCAATTTTTTATGTCGGACTTAGAATCGAAATTTTTAAACCAGTGTGATCTCAACTTTAAACCTTCACTTTACCGTAGATACGTTGATGATACCTTTGCATTATTTCAACACCCTTGGCAATGTTCTTTGTTTTTAGATTTTATTAACAATATTCATCCAAATATTAATTTTACAATGGAAGTCGAAAATGAGGAATTTTACCTTACCTGGATTTGAAAATAACAAGAATCAATTCTGAATTTGCCACGTCCGTTTACAGAAAACGTACCTTTAACAGGACTAACTAATAATTTTTTAGAGCTCATGTCAACGATCTTTTAACTTAATCCATTCACACATTAGTCAATAGAGCCCTGAAATATTCATCTTCTTGAAGATTTTTCATGATGAGATCACGTTTTTATTAAGCTTTTTCAAGGCCAATTCATTCCCACAAGAAATAGTTTTTAGAATGATCAATCGAATACTTGCCAAATTTTTCATCCACATTGCCTAATTTTGATGTTCCTAAGAAACTGTTTTATGCAACTATCCCATATATGCCTGACTTCAAATTCTCGTCCAATCTCGCACGAATTATTGAAACAAGAGATTCCTTGTCTCAGAGTCAAACTTATAACAAATAATCCCTGTACAATTGGCTCCTTCTTTAACTTTAAAGACCGCCTTCAGCCCTTCATGAGATCCAACGTCATCTATAAATTTTTATTTGCCTGGATGTCCGGGCTCTTACGTTGGATCGACTCGGAGGCTGCTGAGGGTCAGATATTGTAGCCATCTGGTTTCAGCTTCCGTACTGGTCAGAAAATAAAACAGCCTGAATTTTCCAATATCAGGAACCACGCTTCTAATTGCAAAATCGAAATAAAAAAAGAACAATTCAAAATAATAGATTATGTCAAAATCCTGACCACCTAACTACCCTCGGAGTCTGTTATACATTAAGAAACTTGTTCCTTCACTCAATAGCAATACCTCCTCAGCAACTCTATACCTGGCATAGTTGACGTCGTCTTCGTCAACTGGTTTTTTAGTCATTCCATCTTCTCTCTACATTATGGACGGTTGGTGTTTGGGGTTGTTCTCTCTCTCTTTACCTTTGTTTGTTTTTACTTTGATTTTTAATTTTTAAGACCATTTTAATATTTGTGAGTTTCCTTTTTTATCATTGAATGTTATTTGTGTCTCTTTGCTCTTTTACAGACTGATGATGCACAGAAGTTTTATGTGCGAAACGTTTCGTTGTAAATAAACCTGATTCCTTTTAATCGTTGTATCATGACACCTTCTGAAGCTCCTATATATATATATATATGCAGAGGGGAAATATCATGTATTGTGGTAACTGCAGAGGAATTACACTAACAGAGCATGGATTGTAAGCTTTAGAGAGACTGACAGAGATTATAAAGATCAGGGAACAGCAGTATGGATTCATGAGAGGAAAACGGGCAGTGGATGCCATCTTCATGAGAAAAGGGACAGTGGATGCCATCATATTAAAACAGCTACAGGAAAAGAGGCTAAAGGGAAACCAGGAGCTCTATTGTGCATTTATGGACTTAAAGAAAGCATACAATAGAATCCAAAGAGAACTGAAGTTTTGGTGTTTGAGGAAGAAGAAAATCACAGAAAAATTATTTAAGCTAGTCGAGATGACGTATTAATAACAGCAGTTGGGGAAACAGAAAACTTTGAAGTTAGCGTTGGATTACACCATGGGTCATGCGGGAGATGTTGTACGCTGATGATCTGGTAATTACTGCCAAAAATGAGGAAAGCTACAGAGTAGGGTTTGGAGAGTGGTAGGAGTCTTTAGAGGTGGGGTGGCTTAAAGTGAATCTGAATAAAACAAAAATTTACAGGCTGCTCCAGGAGCAAGACCCCATGCATGCAAAAAAAAAAAAATAAATAAATAATAAAAAGAGAGAAGTTTTGGTGAACAGTAGGGAAAATAGAGGCAGAATCATACTACAAGAAACAAGAGGTTGATTAAACAACAGCTGGAAAAGTTTAAATACTTAGGATCTACTTTAAGCCAAGAGGGAGGATGTGAGACAGTAGGATAAAAACTGTGTGGGGGAAGTGCAGAGGTAGCTGGGGTAGTATGTGACAAGAAAATGCCCATGAATCTAAAAGTTAAAAACTCCATTACAGTGATAAGACCAGTGTTAATGTATGAATCGGAATCATGGGCCTAAGAAAAGAGGAAGTAAAGCTTGAGAGAAAACAGATGAGAATGCTGAGGTGGATTGTGGGAATATTGCTGCTTGAGTGATTGGTAAATGACAAAGTAAGGAAAATGGTAGGCTTAGTAAAGATTACAGAGGTGATAAGATAGGCACGATTGTGATGGTATGGGCATGTGTTGAGAATGGATGATCAGTGCATATTTCAAGGAAATTTCACTGAGTGAACAGATGGATCTTATGATTTGCTTCTCTTTTTGTTTGTATGGTGTTTTTACGTTGCATGGAACCAGTGGTTATTGAGCAACGGGACCAACGGCTTTACGTGACTTCCGAACCACGTTGAAAGTGAACTTCTATCACCTGAAATACACATCTCTCACACCTCAATGGAATGCCCAAAAATCGAACTCTTGGCCACCGAGGTGGCAGGCCAAGACCATACCGATCACGCCACTGAGGCGCTTATCTTATGTTTTGTAACTTGGAGAATAGTTATGATTTGTAACTTGGAGAATAGTACAGTACTATTGCTGAGATCCGTAGTCACCAGTTATAAAGCCAGGGGGTCAGGGGTGAGAGCTCAGGAAGTGGCTAAAACTTTTAGTGAATTTGGAGGCAGTAGAACACATTTCCATTAATAAAATTACAACTGGAGATACTCAAAATTTAAATGAAAACGGACACCAAACTATACTGAAAGATAACTTTTCCATCTTTTAACAATTCCTGTTAATTTTCGGGATTTGTCTGGTCGCCCAATAGTAAAAAATTCTTCTTACCATGTAACGATTTTTCTTCACTGGGCGACCATTTGGTTGCCTAGTTATAATGCTAAAAATGCAGGTGGATAATGTGGAGGGAGTGAAGAGGACTTAGGAGGAACCTGTTAAAGGAAGAAGATCGAGAGGGAGACAGAGAATTAGATGACAATATAAAATGAAGGAAGATATGGAAAGAAAAGGTTTGGTGGAGGAGAAGTGGAGAAGGCGTATCAGGCAACCGACCCCTTAATTTCTCGATAACGGTAAACGGTGAGAAAGAAGCAGATATTTCCGAAAAACGATGCCACATTGGGTCTGTCAGGTTCGGGATCTTTCGATTCGTTCTGTGATTGCGTATAGTTGAGACAAATCACATTTGTTTCTATCTGTTTGGTTGTTTCCAAAAAATATGAATACAAACGGTGATTTAGCATTACAGTATGTTTGATTTGTCCATTTTCAGCCGTGTTCAAATAATCTTTTGTTTAGAGTAAAAAAAAAAAATTCCTTTCCACAGGCAGAAGACTTCCACAAAATCCTCTTTAGGGGTGAGGTAAATCTACCGTTTAGACATATTTAGGCAGAAAGGACAGAAAACAAGTAGGATACCAAAAAGTTATCCTTTTCCGTAAGGAAAATTATGTAATATCCTTGCGATTCAATATTTACAAGTTAACTTAATCTCTCTCTCTCTCTCTCTCTCTCTCTCTCTCCTCTCTCTCTCGCTCCTCTCTCTCTCTCTCTCTCTCTCTCTCTCTTAACCAGGTGATATCAATGGGGATAAGAAAGTAACTTGTGCAAATTATTAATCTTATAATATATTAATAAATGTGAATAAACATCTCCATTTCATAGACAAATACTGCAATGTTAAGAAAATAAGAGAAAACGAACAGGTTATTTAACCTCAAAGGAGCAGGAACACAAGAAGCATCGGTCAAAAACATTTATTATAATCTTGTGGGCATTTGAAAGTTTTCGCAGTCAAAAGATGTCAAATTCATACATCAGACAAAGAGAAATATCATATAAAGATATGGAAGGGAAAATCGGAAGACTATGTCATTTTTCTCTGAGCAATACCCTCAAGTGAATAGAGCACATTACTCGAATTTCCAGATCCAAAGCGTGGCCACCTTTACCAATGATAATGAAATCAAACTCCAGATATTTTTTCGCTTTTCATATCGTGACAAAGACCTATTTCTTACTAATCAGTGTGTGAAAATGAAGCCAAAAGAACTAGGAATTTTCATAAACGAGGATCAGATGGATACAGAACGTAATCAATGAGTTATTGTGTTTGTGTGTGAGCGTGCGCACACGTACTTGTGTGTATCGGATGTTTATTCGTCAGTGTAGTAAACAAAAAAACAAAAAAAAACCACCGGTAAACAAAAACTAAAACATAAAAATCGTCATCTTAGGAATAAGGCGCGATATAAAAGTAAATATGCCTAGTTATATCTAACATGTATTCTATGTATAACACCAAATTCCACATTTTTAAAATGATTTTGCAATTCTAACTAGTTAATTTCCTCCTGTAATATATATTCTTCGTTTTATTCAGGCAAGGTAATACCTGTGCTCTCCTTGTTTGCTCTGGGAATTGTAGCGTCTGGTAAATTCGTTGGCGAGTTTTCATTTCACCTCACATGAGGACTCCCTTGGCACATCTGATAAAAGAATCACGGTGTACAGACGGGCCAACGAAGAATTGGCGTAGTTTCTTAATTCATTGTTCGTTAAGGAAATATTGCCGTATGCAGGTGCCAGATTATTTACGTAACAATAAATAACATTTCCTTTCAAAGGTGCTATACTTGAAATAAATTACATTAGAATTGAGTAAGACTTATTCAACGTATTAAAGATAATTATTTTGCAAAGTGAGGAAAATATAACGATGGGTCCACGATTTCTAATTTCATTCTCAACTCTAGCTTCATGACAGCATAACCAAAGATTTTGAAGTTGGCTTTGCTGCCGCTCGAGTCTTTACTCAACGTATCGTACTGCACTGGGGTGTTGTCATTTCGTCTCCTACAGCCGATAAATAATACATCAAGGCATTAACATTCTTTGAAAACGATGTTTAATTAAACTAATTTTGTCCTTTGTTTTGATCATAAAAAAAATAATTTGCATGACACATTTAGTGGCCTAAATTGGACTTCTGATTTTCCCACATGATTAGCCTAGGTAACTATACTCTCTCGGATACGTAATATTAATGAATATTTAAATTGACAATATATATATATATATATATATATATATATATATATATATATATATATATATATATATATATATATATATATATATATATATTAACTGCTTTATTTGACTATTCCCGTTATTCTTGCTTTATTAGCCATGTTCGCCCTTTCTTCTTATCCTTTTCATAATTGCTTAACATAATTAAATTCTGACCTAGCGATTCAGTCAAAGCAATCATAAAAAAATCAAACGAATATAATTCAGTCTTTATTTTTTATCGAATTCCTTGCTATCATCCTGTTTCATTTGGACACGTTGGAGAGCTGTGGGAGTCAAAACCTGACGAATACATTAAGAAAGGCTAACTTTCTGTAAAGCTTTCTTAGGTTGATCTTTCTATAGCTATTCATTTCTTCTAAATAGAAATTAATTCAAATTAATTTCACATGTATACCTAGAACCTACTACCATAAGCATATTATAAGTAGCTGAAAGGATAAGAAATATGAAAGGTGACGTTCTCGTTTAAGTCTATTTCATATGTTTTTTTTTTTTCAAGAAAAACCTACTGCTTTATTTGACTATTCCCGTTATTCTTGTTTTATTAGCCATGTTCGCCTTTCTTCTTATCCTTTTCATAATTGCTTAAACATAATTAACTCTGACCTAGCTATTCAGTCAAAAAGCAATCATACAAAATCAAATGAATATAATTCAGTCTTATTTTTTATCGAATTCCTTGCATATCATCCTGTTTCATTTGGACACGTTGGAGAGCTGTGGGAGTCAAAACTGACGAAAATACATTAAGAAAGGCTAACTTTCTGTAAAGCTTTCTTAGGTTGATCTTTCTATAGCTATTCATTTCTTCTAAATAGAAATTAATTCAAATTAATTTCACATGTATACCTAGACCTACTACCATAAGCATATTATAAGTAGCTGAAAGGATAAGAAATATGAAAGGTGACGTTCTCGTTTCTATTTCATATGTTTTTTTTTTTTTAAGAAAAACCTACTGCTTTAATAAACGGTTGCTTCTTGACGGCTACAGGGTGTAACACGAGTGTATGCACATATTTTGTGGGATGAAAGATAAAGTTTCTTTGAACAGAAAATATTTTATAAACATGCATTTTAAGGCGTCCGTTGTCGGTGCGGGCAATTTTAAAATAACCGTCATCATTAGTGATGCTTTCACGAGATGGAGTTCGTAGTGAGAAGTCGAATCTAGTCGCCCGAGATGTAGAAGAGAGCGGAGGTGGCGTATAGGAGTGATGGAAGGATTAGGCCTATGTTAATAAAGTATCTCCCAATAAAATGTATTCTTTAGGTTTTGAAGAAAAAATGCATGCATCATTGAAACCGTTTCCCTCCCTATCCGTGGTATTCACTGGCCACCGATAAAAACAAAACAAAAGAGTAAGCCTAACTGAATCTCTCATCCATCAAAGATAAGTTTTGCCTATTCATTAGACTTATTCATTAGACAACTATCAAAGATTTCAAGTGTAGATTTAAAAACCTCTTCCTCTCCATCTAAAGTATTCATCAGACACCTGTCATAAGCGTAGAGCTAGTCATGATTCCTGGTTCAGTATGTCGTGACGAGGCACTAGAATTCAAAATTCACAAATGAATGTTGCTCAGCAACATTTACACTATTGTATTGTCTTGCTCTCTTGTGGTGCTTCGAGGTGTTCCACCTCTAGGCCCATGTTCTAAATTTTGCCGTTCTTTAAATAATTTGATTTTTCTATGTATGATTCTCTCCGGTTTATTAAGCTTTCTTGATATCTCTCCAACAGGAACTTGCACCGAATGCAGTGCAATAATTGTCTCTCGCTCAGCTAGGGATGTTTCTTAGACCGATAAATGACACATTGACATTAGATTCCCATGCACATAACATCAAAAGCAATAGAGTGAGGTCGCCTGGTTCACACTGTTAGGATATGTTTTTTTTTTTCTTTTTGGTTTTAAATTTGATAGCATTTTGTGAGATTCCAATGTTTTCTGTAAAATTTAACAAATGGAAAAGTTCAATTACCTTCAACTTAATATTGAAATGATAATTTAAGGACTATGTTTATGCGATACTACTAGTGATAGGGTGGTCTCCTATCTATTTGGTAATGTATATCTATGGTTGTGATATGACGTTTTTTATCACTTCGTTTCGTTCGCGTCAATTTTGCTATATGGAAAATAGTTTTACATAATAACATAACATAATGTTCTAAAGATATCAGTGACTGTTTTTAACGTCATTACATATGATTTCTTCCATCTTTATGAAAGAAAAATAGATGAATAAGCACGGATCGTGCGTCAGGCAGGTGAACGAAAATTATGAAACTCTGCCAAGAGTTTTTTTGGCCGACAGTACATGCATTTTCTTCCCTACCTAAAAACGCAGTTTTGCCGGTTCCATTTACTTTAGATATGACTCTACAATGTTCCATGCGTACACTGACATACACACACACAGTGTTACATGGTCTTAGGTAGCGCAAGGAATGTAAAAAACCGATCGCCCACCATAAAAATAATAATAATATAAAAAAAAAACAATAATAATAATATATATATATATATATATGTGTGATATATATATATATATATATATATATATATATATATATAGGTTCAATATCGTCCACAGGAGAAAAGAGAATAAAAGACTCTAGTAGCTCGATAATTTCGCCTTCCACTAGGCCTCTGGAAGGCGAAATTATCGAGCTACTAGAGTCTTTTATTCTCTTTTCTCCTGTGGACGATATTGACATATCCTCATCTTCGTGCTATGAAGATTATATCTATATCTATATCTATCTATATATATATATATATATATATATATATATATATAGTATATATATATATATATATGTATATGTATATGTATATGTATATGTATATGTATATGTATATGCAATGTATATAGTATTACATGGGTCGATCGGTTATTTACTTTAAACTCAATTACCTTCCTGTTGGTTGCTTACATAACTCGGTCAATTAAGGCCAAACGACACTCTATAGGACACATTCGTGAAATGGATAAGGTGGCCAGCTGAAACTAGCATTAGAAAATATGTTTATTATTTATACTGCTAAATGGATTAATTAACTCACTAGAAAAAATGTTCCTACAAAACGTAAACTGGAGCAAATGGATTAAGAATAAGGAGCTAACAGCTGCATAAATTTTTTCCAAATCAGGATGGTTAACTAAATGCTAAATCAACAGTGCAACACACTTCATTTTTTTTTTGAAAACATTTATGAGAGACTGGATTCAGTGACATAGAACTGTGGCTTCTTGGCACTGACGATGCAGACTCTTCTCCAAGCAAGAGGGAATTTCCAGGCTCAATATATATAAATGTAACTGGAAAGTAAGCATCTAAATAATAATCTTCCACTAAAGAAACTCACTAGAAATAACCTTATCATAAACGATGAAGCTCAGGAATAATACTTTTTTACATCATGGACGGTACATTATGTTTCCTCACTATACAACCATGGATACAATTAATATATGATTTCATAAACGGGAATATGCATTACTAGGGGTTCTTAGTTAGGGACTTCTTAAGAAATGAAAAATTTGAACAAGAAAATGAGCATTTCAATGGAAGAGAAAGAAAACTGGGAGTAATTTTCCCAATCCAACATACTGGTGGGATGAATAAAGCAATGATCAGTTGCATTAGGCTTCCTTGGTCTGCTGGGAATAAGAACCGTCCCACGTGTTGAAGACACAGGTGAAATACAAAGGGTGCTTAGAAGCCCGGGACACCCCTGGTCCTTAAGTTACGGTGAGGTTGAGGCAGGATCGATGGAGGTTGCTACCATCTTCCAAGCTCCTCCCCCAAGAATGTCTGAACAATTGTCCTGGATCATCTGGAATATGACAAAAGACTGCCCAGTACATAAATCCAAGAAAAGTGAGTCTTACGGCTAAGGGTCCTAAGAGCTGTTCTTTATGGGTCTATAATCTAAAATCCCCACCTTGAAAGTTTGGTGAAGTCAACCTTTTTAAAACAATGCTCCATCCTTCCACCCAATTTCCCTAGGGTTTCAGCCAACCTTGTTCTATGTCAGTTAAGGAATCCTACCTATTGCTAAGGTGCAAGAGTGTGTGTGTATGTGTGTGTGAGAGAGAGAGAGAGAGAGAGAGAGAGAGAGAGAGAGAGAGAGAGGTGGCACAGTAATACTTATAATAGCTCACCCCATTAAGAAGGCATTCACTCCCTTTCTGGCGTGAAGGTCTGCAGTAATCAATCTGTTTGCCTCAATTGCTCTACTCTTGCCCTAAGTAAGTAATTGCCATTGCACTGTGGCTAGCTAAGGTGACCTACCTCACTACTCAGACGGGTTATGAGGGTTAATAAGTTACTTACTAAGGGGCTCCTAACACTACTCAAAGGTGTCTACAGATATTTTACTGGCTGTCTCTGATAACAGTGAATTTAGTCCTGGACAAGTGGTATTGCAATTGTATCTTTTATGACATTACCAATTAGAACACTGCCATAGCAACAACTTTAATAACAATGAACCAGCTAAATTACAATATTATAACAAATATATATCTTATTCTAAAATGTACAGACATAGTAAACAAAGGAGTAACCCGAAGTTCTTAACTAAGGTTTATATACTCACACAAGAGAGGTACCCACTCCTCAGTTTCATATGGAATATTTCTCCTCAACTGAGGTAGCATGCCATGCATGTTATGAGCTCAATGGTTTTCATACTATGACACTCTTACCCAAATTACAGGGTTACCACTACTTTGTACAGATTGGGCATGCTCAGTTCCTAGAGAGCACATCAGCGATTTTATTATCCTTGCCCTTGATATGCTGGATCATCCAGTTATAGTCCTGGAGGTCCAAGCCCCATCTCATCAGTCACTTAATTGGTAAGCCTTAAAGCGCTTGATTGCCAGAACCAACCCTAGTAGTTCGTTTTTTAATGTGTTATACCTCCTCCGTGTTCGGTTTAGCTTCTTGGAGTAGTAAGCGATGGGATGGCGCATCTGATCCTTTTCTTGAGACAAGACTGCCCCTACTTTGATGTCACTAACATCAATAGCAAGGTAGTAGGGTCAATTATAGTTTGCCATCTGGAGTACCAGCTTGCTGATGAACACTTCCTTAAGGTAGTCATAGGCTTTCTTGTACTCCAGAGTGCAATGGAATTCTTGGTTACCTCTGAATAGTTGGATGATGGGAGCCACTGCCTGCAAAAGGTTTGGGATAAATCTCCTGAAGTATTGCTGGGCATCCCTTTTCATAGTCAGATAAGGCATTTTTCTAAGGGCCTAGATGTTTGCATTCTTTGGCCAGAGTTTGCCTTTCCCTATGATGTGGCCTAAGTAGATCATTTCTGCCATGACAAAACAGCACTTCTTCAGATTCACTATGTGGTTAGCCCTTTGTAATGCTTCCAAGACTTGCTCAAGGACTTGCTGATGTTCTATCTATGTTTGAGTGAGATGACTATGTCACTGAGGTACACTATGCAATTTGGGATGCCGGCCAGAACCACATTCATGAGCCACTGGAAGCAACTTGGAGTATTCTTGAGGCCAAAAGTCATGACCCTGCACTGACAGTGACCTGGTTAAGAGGTACCTGCCAATAGCCCTTCTCCAAGTCAATCAAGCTAAGGAAAGGTGCCTGGCAAATGCTGTCTAGGCAGACTTCTACGTGTTTTAGGGGATAAGGTTCAGGCTTAGTCACTTCATTCAATTTCCCAAAATCAATGCACAGCCTGTCCCCACCTCCCTCCATTAGGACCAACACAAAAGACGAGGACTAGTACCTCCAGCTTTTCTCTATCAGTCCCAGATCCAGTTGGAGCTGAACCTGAGCCTTTATCTGTTCATCCAGTTGCAATTTACCTTGTAGTAGGCTTGTGCCATGGGCCAGGTAGACTCTTAAGAATATCATAAGAGCAGAGTCTGAACATCTTGGCACCGGGTTCTTTCTAGCCCGGGTGTGATGACTGCGAGGTCTGCTAGGATCTCAGAATTTTTCTCAGGTGGCGCAGGTCTCTCTACCAACCCTATGGTTATTCCTGAAGCTGTGAGCTCTTGGTGAATCTCCTGTGGGTCGATTCACTCCTTAAATGGCTTCAGTAGGTTTACATGGCACTATTCAGCCCTCCTCTTTTCAGAGTCCACCAGGTAATTCAGATGGTCCCGCTTAGCTAATACCTTGTAATGGGGCCACGAAATGGGTCTCGAAGGGATTGGTGGCGCTCATTCGCAGCACCAGTACCTAATCGCCTATGTCAAAACTACAAGACCTGGCCTCCTTGTCAACTCCGATCTTCACCCGCTCTTGTGAGGCAGCCTTGTGAGCTTGAACTATGGCCAAGGCTACCCAGAGGTTTCTTTGTAAGGGGTTGTATCTTAACGTTTCTGATGGTACCTTGCATAGAGCAAAGAGGGCGAAGGATATATATATATATATATATATATATATATATATATATATATATATATATATATATACTATATATATAGAGAGAGAGAGAGAGAGAGAGAGAGAGAGAGAGAGAGAGAGAGAGAGAGAGAGAGAGAGAGAGAGATATCTATATATATATATATATATATATTATATATATATATATATATATATATATATATAGATATATATATATATATATATATATATATTATATATATATCTATATATCTATATATATATATATATATATATATATATATATACCCATATATCTATATATATATATATATATATATATATATTATATATATATCTATATATATATATATATATTATAAGATACATATATATATATTATAGATATATATATATATATATATATATATATATATATCTATATATATATAGATGATATATCTATCTATCTATATATAATATATGTATATATATATATATAGATAGATATATCTATCTATCTAATTATAATATTTATAATAATAATAATATATATATATATTAGAATAGATGATATATCTATTATAATATAATATATATATATATATATATATCTATATAGATATATATATATATATATATATATATATATATATATATATATATATATATATATATATATATTATATATATATATGTGAGAGAGAGAGAGAGACGATGAGAGAGAGAGAGAGAGAGAGAGAGAGAGAGAGAGAGAAGCCCTTATAAAAAAATTATTATTACAAGATTATTTGTTGTTCTAAAGTAATATAGTATATTATTAAAAAAGTATATTCATGTATGTACACAAACATACAATCACACACACGCGCATGCTGCCCAGATTAACAAACTTACCTCGCTCCCTTTTGTTTTTGTAAATAAAGTTTTCTCAACTTCTCTTGTATCCAGTGTATAAAACTACTAAACTACTTTTTCAAAGTCCTGGTTCTCACGCTTCTTCTTATGTGGAGAGAGAGAGAGAGAGAGAGAGAGAGAGAGAGAGAGAGAGAGAGATGGAGATATTTATAATGTATAAATTTTTTTTTTTTCTCTATCTCTCTCTCTCTCTCTCTGATATTTATGATATATATATATATAGAGATATATATATAATACTATATTATATTATATATATATATATAATATATATTATATATCAAATATCTCTCTCTCTCTCTCTCTCCGCATAAGATGAAGAGTGAAAACCAGGACTTTGAACAAGTACTTTCGTATTTTATACACAGAATACAAGAGAAGTTGAGAAAGCTTTATTTACAAAAAAAAAAAAAAAAAAAAACGTATGGGGAGAGGTTACAGTTTGTTAATCTGGGCAGCGCGCGCGTGTGTGTGCTTGTATGTTTGTGTACATGCATAAAT
>NC_061087.1:63240979-63273479 GCF_015104395.2 Macrobrachium nipponense | reverse complement strand
ATTTTTGAAAAAATCTTTTTCCTTACGTCCGCACGGTAACTCTTCTGTAATAATCAGAAATTCTTTCGTCCGATTGTCGTAATGTTTGCACTGGTTTATATTAGCCGTTACATAAAGTTTTGTATATGTAAATTTGCGCAATTACATGTAGAATACAGCCAAAAACAAGCCATGATTGTAACTTTTATCAGTTTTGAAATATTTTCATATAAATAACAAAAAGTGCCAAAATTTCAACCTTTGGTCAATTTTGACTCGAGCGAAATGGTCGAAAAACGCATTTGTAAGTTAAATCTCTTACATTCTCGTAATATTCAATCATTTACCTTCATTTTGCAACAAATTGGAAGTCTCTAGCACAATATTTCAATTTATGGTCAATTAAAAAAAAAAAAAAATTTTCCTTACGTCCGCACGGTAACTCTTCCGAAAAAAACAGAAATGCTTTCGTCGATTGTCGTAATCTTTGCACCGTTTTATATTAGCCGTTACATAAAGTTTTATATGTGAAAATATGTGCAATTTAATGTAGAATGCAACAAAAAACCACCTATGGTTGTAGATTTTATCAGTTTTGAAATATTATCATATAAATAACAATAAATAGAAAAAATTCGACCTTTGGTCATCTTTAAACTCGAAATGGTTGAAAAATGCAATTGTAAGCTACAACACTTACAGTCTAGTAAATATTCAACCATGTACCTTCATTTTGCAAAAAACAGAAAGTCTCTAGGACAATATTTCGATTTAAGGTGAATTTCTGAAAACAACTTTTTTTTTTTTTTTTTTTTGCGGGGAGCACGACAGTTCGCCTGCGCCAGTTCGCCGCCGGACAGTTCGCCGCGACAGTTTCGTCGCGTGCCAGTTCGCCGTAGCTCCAGTTCGCCGTGGCGACAGTTCGCCGCCAACCTTTTCGCCGCGAACCATTTCGCCGCCAATATAAAAGCTGGCAAACATGCAAAGGATATATTAAATGAGGAATAGGATAATAGGAAAGTATAGCCTAGAGATTGATAATTTATAATGTTACTATTATTATCATTATTGGTATTATTATCATTTTCTCAATGAAAAAGCCAAATTTGCCTCAATGAAAAAGCTTACGAAGCTTATGCAGTTTTTTTACTCGATCGCATCTCAGAGATCAAAGGAGGCTAACTACCTCAGTTGGGTTAGCTGTCCCTTAGTCGATCATCACAGATTTCGAGATGGCTGCCATTCGCGCCTCCAACGTCGTTTTCCCGCACGCTGAAAACAGGGGTTGCTTCTTTCACCTGGCCCAGAGTGTTCATCGTCGAATACAGCGGGAAGGCTTGAAACAGCGGTACGAGAACGACGCTGATTTTGCGCTACAGTGCTGCACCACCCCAGCTCTAGCCTTTGTCCCGTCTGATGACGTACCTGATATTTTCGAGGAGCTCAGCCACACCTTCCAGATGTTTTGCAGCCAGTGTTGGACTATTTTGAGGACACTTATATAGGACGTCCGAATCGCCGCGGATTAAGATGTGCTCCTACATTTCCAATTGAATTGTAGAATGTACATGACCGTGTCATAAATGGTGAAGACCGCACCAAACAATGTTGTCGAGGCATGGCATTGTTCTGTCCAAGTCACACTGGGTGAAATTCGGCCTTCGATATGGAAATTTAATAAAGGAATTACTCGATCGCAAAAACTTAGAGACACTGATATTGAAGATTCTTGGCTGAAAATTCCCCCCCCCCCCCCCCGCCCCCCCCACCCCGACGTCGCCCCCGATATGAACTTTTAAATGAGAGAATCGAACTATCGTGAATGATTATCGTAATAGAGATAACATGGACTATCTACGAGGCTAGCACACAACTTCTGAAGAGACAGCACGATCTGTGGAGTATCAGTTTTCTGTATCTGTGCAGTATCAGTAATCAGTTTTGTGCATAAGTTTCTTCAATATAGGTATCATTTGCTATCACATATAACCTAATGTATCATACGGTATGAATCATGTTTTAGATATTATATAGTGTTCAAATGAAGTTTTCATGATTAAATTTTTCAAAACAATCTTTCTTTATTTTTGCCTATTTTTGCCTTTGATCTCTGAGATGCGGTCGAGTGAAAAAACTGCGAGCAATACTTTACCTCATTTGGCAAACTGTCTGACCACGCTAACCAACTTGTGGTAGTTTGCCTCCTTTAATCTCTGAATAGATGCGATCGAGTAAAAAACTGTATAAGCTTTATATTAGCTTCTTCATTTTGAGGCAAATTTGGTATTTTTCATTGACAAAATGATAATAATACTAACGTGCTAAATTATCAATCTCTAGGCTATACTTTCCTATTATCCTATTTCTAATTTAATATACCCTGTGCATGTTTGCCAGCTTTTACATTGGCGGCGAAATGGTTCGCGGCGACAAGGTTGGCGGCGAACTGTCGCCGCGGCGAACTGGCTCTGCGGCGAACTGGCACGCAGCGACTGTCCGCGGCGAACTGGCGGCGCGGGGAGGCGAACTGTCGTAGACTCCCTTTTTACGTCCGCGCATTACGAATTCATGCATCATATAGTGATTATATTTTCTCTAGTGTTATTTTCATCGTCAATTTGTTATATACCAAAGTCATCACAATTTAATGTACAGACGGCCAACGAAGAATTGGCGTAGTTTCTTAACCCTCTTAAGCCGGAGCCCTAAAAATCAAAACGTCTCCCGTATGCCGGGCCTGGTTTGGAGTGAGCGCGGAAGTGGAAAAAATAATTTTTTCAAAAAATTACAGCGCGCGTACTTTTGAAGATTAAGAGTTCATTTTTGGCTCCTTTTTTTGTCATTGCCTGAAGTTTAGAATGCAACCATCAGAAATGAAAAATAATATCATTATCATAGTAAATAATGCGATATATGGTAGCGAAAAAAAAAAAAATTCATACATAATTGTATTCAAATCACGCTGTGCAGAAAACGGTCAAAGCTAACCAGTTACTTTTTTTTGCGTTGTATTGTACACTAAATTGCGATCATTTTGATATATAATACATTGTAAAACATAAAATTAACACCGGAAAATATTATCACAAAATGATGTACGAATTCGTAACGCGCGGACGCAAAAAATATATCATTCACGTAATTCTAATAATGTTCTAGAGACTTCCAATTTGTTTCAAAATTAAGACAAATGATTGAATATTACGATACTGTAAGAGTTAGATTAGAATTGCAGATTTCGACCATTTCGGACGAGTTAAATTTGACCGAATGTCGAAATTTTAATATATATATTTTTTCATATGCACATATTTCGAAGATGGAAAAAGCTACAACCTTCAATTATTTTTTATTGTATTCTTCATGAATTTGCGCACATTTTGATATATGAAACTCTATAAAAAGGCTAATATGAAAAGGAGCAAATATTAGGATAATGCCATGTACGTATTTCGGAGACTGTTGCGGCCGCGAATCGGCGCGCGGAGTGAAGGTAAATATATTTTTTCAAAAATTCACCATAAATCACAATATTGTTTTAGAGACTTCAAATTTGTTTCAAAATGAAGAAACATGACGGAATATTACTAGGCCGTAAGAGTTTTAGCTTACAATTGCGTTTTTCAACTATTTCGGTAGAGTCAAATTGACCGAACGTGGTTTTTTTTTCTATTTATCGTGATTTATATGCAAATATTTCGAAAAAAGAGAAAAGCTACAAACCTTCAATCATTTTTAGTTGTATTCTACATGAAATTGCGCACATTTTCATATATAAAACTTTATGAAACAGCTAATTTTAAATGGTGCAAACATTTCGACAATCGCACAAAAAAATTCTGATTTTTTCGGAAGAGTTACCGCGCGAACGTAATTTTTTTTTTTTTACATAAATTCACCATAAATCAAAATATTGTGCTAGAGACTTCCAAGTCGTTGCAAAATGAAGGTAATGATTGAATATTACTAGAATATAAGAGTTTTAGCTTACAATTGCGTTTTTCGACCATTTCGGTAGAGTCAAAGCTGACCGAAAGTTGAAATTTTTGCACTTAACGTTATTTATATGATGAAAATATTTCAAACTGATAAAAGCTACAACCATGGGTTGTCTTTTGTTGTATTGTGCATGGAATTGCGCACATTTCCATATATAAAACTTTATGTAACGCAAATTTAAAAGGGTGAAAACATTAGGACAATCGCACGAAAAAATTTATCGGAAGAGTTATCGCACGAACGTAAGGAAAAAGTTTTTTCATAAATTCACCATAAATCGAAATATTGTGCTAGAGACGTCCAATTTGTTGCAAAATGAAGGCAAATGATTGAATATTACTATAATATAAGAATTTTAGCTTACAATTGCGTTTCTCGACCATTTCTGTAGAGTCAAAGTTGACCGAAGGTTGAAATTTTTTGCACTTATCGTTATTTATATGAAAATATTTCAAATTGATAAAAGCTACAATCATGAGTATTTTTTTAGTTGTATTGTGCATGAATTGCGCACATTTTCATATATAATACTTCATGTAAAGGATAATTTAAAATGGTGCAATAATTATGTCAAGTGACGAAATAATTTCCGAGATGTGTCACTGATACTTTTTAGTGCGAATAAGAAAGAAATTCGCGCTTGCCGCGCCTGCTAGCGATTGTAAACAAAACAACGCCTTGATCCGTGAACTCCCAGCATCCCCCAAGGCGCGTGATACAAAAGTTTTCGGCTGGTAGGCCTATAGTATTTTTCCGCGAATTTTTAAAAAAACTTTTTTGAGCCGACGTATAATCTCCAAAAAACTCGGCATACGGGAGAATACTCGACGTTTAATACGTCCAATCGGCTCGTAAGAGGGTTTAATACATTGGTCGTTATGGAAATATTGCCATATGCAGGTGCCAGATTATTTACTTAACAATAAATAACATTTCCTTTCAAAGGTCCTATACTTGAAATAAATTACATTAGAACTGAGTAGACTTATTCAACATATTAAAGATAATTATTTTGCAAAGTAAGGAAAATATATACCGATGGGCCCACGATTCTAATTTTATTCTCAACTATAGCTTCGTGACAGCATACCGAAGATTCTGAAGTTGGCTTTGCTGCCGCTGGAGTCTTGACTCAACCGTATCGTACTGCACTGGGGTGTTTTCATTTCGTCTCCTACAGCCGATAAATAATACTCAAGGCGTTAACATTCTTTGAAAACGATGTTTAGTTAAACTAATTTTGTCCTTTGATCAATAAAATAATTTGCATGACTCATTTAGTGGGCCTATATATATATATATATATATATATATATATATATATATATATATATATATATATATATATATATATTATATATATAGCTCGATATATGTATATGAAAATCACGAAATGTGATATGACTTATATATATATATATATATATAAGCGTACCACGGGAAATGATAGTCAGGAATCCAAGCGCTTTTCGTCTCTATTCAGACATCGTCAGGAGCTCCTTGACGATGTCTGAATAAAGACGAAAGCGCTTGGATTCCTGACTATCATTTCCCCGTGGTATTCGCTTATATATATTATATATATATATATAGATATATATATATATATATATATATATATATATATATATATATATATATATTAATCTGCTTTATTTGACTATTCCCGTTATTCTTGTTTTATTAGCCATGTTCGCCTTTCTTCTTATCCTTTTCATAATTGCTTAGCATAATTAACTCAGCTATTCAAAGTATAAATGCAATCATAAAAAATCAAACGAATATAATTCAGTCTCATTTTTTATCGAATTCCTTGCATATCATCCTGTTTCATTTGGACACCTTGGAAAGCTGTGGGAGTCAAAACTGACGAATACATTAAGAAAGGCTTACTTTCCTTGAAGCTTTCTTAGGTTGATCTTTCTGTAGCTATTCATTTCTTCTAAATAGAAATTAATTCAAATTATTTTCACATGTATACCTACTAGACCTACTACCATAAGCATATTATAAGTAGCTGAAAGGATAAGAAATATGAAAGGTGACGTTCTCGTTTAAGTCTATTTCATATGTCAAGAAAAACCTACTGCTTTAATCAAGGGTTGCTCTTTGACGGCTATTTTGTGGAATGAAAGATAAAGTTTCTTTGAACAGAAAACATTTTATAAACATTGCATTTTAAGGCGTCCGTTGTCGGTGCGGGGAATTTTAAAATAACCGTTATCATTAGTGATGCTTTCACGAGATGGAGTTCGTAGTGAGAACTGAGAAGTCGGATCTAGTTGCCTGAGATGTAGAAGAGAGCGGAGGTGGCGTATAGGAGTGATGGAAGGATTAGGCCGATGTTAATAAAGTATCTCCCAATAAAATGTATTCTTTAGGTTTTGAAGAAATAAAATGCATGCATCATTGAAACCGTTTCCCTCCCTATCCGTGGTATTCACTGGCCACCAATAAAAAACAAAACAAAAAGAGTAAGCCTAACTGAATCTCTCATCCATCAAAGATAAGTTTGTTTATTCATTACTTATTCATTAGACAACTATCAAAGACTTCAAGTGTAGATTTAAAAATCTCTTCCTCTTCATCTAAAGTATTCATCAGACACCAGTCATAAGCGTAGAGCTAGTTATGATTCCTGGTTCAGCAATGTCGTGACGAGGCACTAGAAATCAAAGTTCACAAATGAAAGTTGCTCAGCAAAATTTACACTACTGTATTGTCTTGCTCTCATGTGATGCTTCGAGGTGTTCCACCTCTAGGCCCATGTTCTAAGTTTTGCCGTACTTTAAACAATTTTATTCATCTATGTATGATTCTCTCCGGTTTATTAAGCGCTCTTGATATCTCTCCAACAGGAACTTGCATCGAATGCAGTGCAATAATTCTCTCGCTCATCGAGGGATGTTTCTTAGACCGATAAATGACACATTGACATTAGATTCCCGTGCACATAACATAAAAAACAATAGAGTGAGGTCGCCTGGTTCACACTGTTAAGATATCGTTTTTTTTTTTTGTTTTTTTTTTATTTGATGGCATTTTGTGAGATTCCAATGTTTTCTGTAAAATATAACAAATGGAATAGTTCAACTACCTTCAACTTAATATTGAAATGATAATTTAAGGACTATGTTTATGCGATACTACTAGTGATAGGTGTCTCCTATCTATTTGGTAATGTATATCTATGGTTGTGATATGACGTTTTTTATCACTTCGTTTCGTTCACGTCAATTTTGCTATATGGAAAACAGTTTTACACAATAACATAACATAATGTTCTAAAGATATCAGTGACTGTTTTTAACGTCATTACACATGATTTCTTCCATTTTTGAAAAGAAAAATAGATAAGTAAGGCATGAATCGTGCGTCAGGCAGGTGAACGAAAAATTATGAAACTCTGCCAATGAGTTTTTTGGCCGACAGTACAATACAATGAACAAATAATTAACTCATTAGCTTTAACCGTTTTGCTCACAGCATGATTTGTATACAACTATATATAAATTTTTTTTGCGCTGTTGTATATTCCAATATCTATATATGATAATGATATTTTTTTTTTTCATTTCTGGTGTTTGCATACTAAACTTCAGGCAATGACAAAAAAGGGAGCCAAAAATGAACTCTTAATCTTGAAAACTAAGCATTCTGTGATTTTTTGAAAAAACTTTTTTTCTGCTTCGGTGCTCACTCCCGAACGCCGGCGGCATACGGGAGACACTTTCAGAAATACCGGCTCAGCGTTTAAGGGTTAATGCAATATATTAAGCCTACAATTTATATATCAAGTGGGTTAAGCATTGCATATTGGGCGTTTTCAACAGCGTGGAACTTCGAGAACTTCAACAGGACATATCTTCCGCATAGGATCATCATCAACCCAGCTCAATGGAAAACAAATCATTGCAACAAACAAACAACGCACGATAACAGCGCGAGCAGAGAAACTGGGTTGCATATGAGAGATGACGTGGAAGAGGCCGTGACCTCATCAAAACACAGGAGTTTTTCCTCTTATATATCGAGATAAGTACAACTTTTTATTAATTTGGTGTGTGACTTTGAGTGTTTCATATTACGCAGGTCGAGACATTCTTAATCTTACTTTCTTACAGGAATCTATCTTCACCATTGGTGCTTCGCTCCTGCAAGCCTTTCTTATCTTTGCTTTTCTGTCAACCTTTTTTTTTTCAGAAGTTCTACTGAAATAATTTTATCATATTTTCTGTGCTTAATCTATCATTTTGGGGGACACTATTAACTCTGTAACACATTGTTTAAATACTGGATATGAGTTTACGCAGTGGACGTGTGTATTCATACAGATTTTTTGATAGGGTCTCTAGGAACCGTGGAGATAGGCAAAAACACAGAACAAAGATGGCCACCCCTGCACCCAGAAACCCTACACCCAGTAACCCAGTGGTAACATTAGTTTGTGCCAGGTCAGCAATTGTCCCTTTTCAAGGCCGTGTTAGTAGGTTTTTGCCTCAAGGCGTAGAATCTTGGATCTCATCAGAGGATGCTTAGTTAAAAGCAAAATGCATTACTGTACCATCCCTACAGTTACAGGAAGCTAAAAGCTTCATTGACTTTGTAAAAGGGGATGCAGGTTCGTACCTGAGAGGCGTCTCATTCCAAGAGGCGGATACATGGGATGAATTTAAAATTAGATTACGCGCCATATATGGCAGTGAGGAGGCCTTGGATGTGGTTTTAGCTTTGATAAATATCCTTAATTTAATCTCTATTACTCAACTTAACGTGGTGGATAGGGCGGCACTAATTGCAGTCCAGTTGAATTAATATCTGGATAACTTGAATAAATCTACTTAGGTTACAGGGAAAGACATGACTGTAAAAGCTTTTATTAGGCTCCCATACTTAACTTTCCTGACAGCTATGTTGCCAGAAGTCCTGGTACAGTGTTCTGATGAGGAGCTATTGCCCAACAGCACAGAACTATACATATATAAACAAATTAAGAAGCATATGTCTAAGCGTGCAGATTTAGATCCCTTGCTTATTAAAATTTTTGCAAAGAATGAAAGTAAACCACAGCAAGTAAATGTAGTTAATAATAATGTAGCAGGGATAACTTGTTTTAATTGTAAGCATTCGGGTCACACGATTGCAGATTGCCACACGTGTTATTGTTCAATTCATAGTAGCTTAAGTCATTCTTACGCTCGTTGTTTTTCACGCAATCAGCAGCAAGGTAATGATAAAACACAAAAGTTGCCAATGATAATAAGAAGAAGTATGCACATTATCACAAAAAGAAATAAGCAAATCGGGCTTCAGGAAATTCAGTTCCTGGGCCGTCTAGTCAAAACAGTTAGAGTCAGTCAAATTTTCCGAGTGTTCAAAGCAAAGCAAATTCCATGCAAGTGGCTCGGGGGGGGGGGGGGGGGGGGGGGGGGGGGGGGGGGGGGGGGGGGGGGGGGGTGGTGGGGGGGGGGGGGGGGGGGGGGGGGTGGGGGGGGGGGGGGGGGGGGGGGGGGGGTCCGGGGGGGGGGTGATGATGTTAGGTCATTCATATCAATACCTTTTGGAATAAAAAATAAATTTAATCACCTAGAAGACTTATGTGAAACCCAGAATTTTCCTATGAATCACACATCCGTATCAAAACAATCAGAGCAGGTTCCTGTAGATTTACATAGAATACATGCTATAATCAGTAATGATGAATTACATCCTACTTTACAAGCCGTCAATTTGGAATATCAGCCATTTACATTGTTTTATTTTATTCTGGTAGTCCACGTAATATCATGGACCTACGGACTCACCGTTTGTTGTTTTCGAACTTCCCTATTAAGAATTCCGGAGTACAACTTTCGGGAATTGGCAATAATGAGTTAAGTGTCGTAGGTGTAACTCAAATTCAGTGCAGGGTGGGTAAGCGCACGCTTACCGATACCTTTATAGTTGTAAAAAACATTGATATGTATCCAGTTGTAATTGTAGGATACCCATCTATGGGCATACAAAACATTATCTTAGCTCCTGCCAAACATGGCGTGTTTATCAAAGGAAAACTCTATAAATCTTCTAACACATTAAAATCCGTTTTGGACAAAAAAGAGACAGTTAATCAAACAATAACTTACATTGAGGAACCAATTACTTGTCTCATAAATCAAGATATTGTTTAAGCCACCCCACAGAATTCTCACACATATGCAATAGCAGCTTGCTCTCAAATTCTCGAGACAAATGCACCCTCGAATATCTTTAAGAGCGTGTAAAAAAATGACTTTGCCAGGATCTGAAATCTTAATCCTTCCTGACACTCTGAAAATTAACGGACTTTCCACGACACAAGCACTATACACTGTTGACTCACAGCAACAAGTTAATATTGAAGTCTGTAACCATTTGAATACCAATCTAGTAATCCACAAAAATCAACATATCATGGATAGGGAAGTGTATAAATATCGCATTCTAATCAATAAAGACATTCAAGAAGTGGAGATCCAGCAGAAATTTTTTGATCGTTTATCTGAATATCATGATGTTTTCTCCACTAGCAAGGATCTCTAGGGAAAACGGATGTCATTGAACACCAAATACGGTTAAAGGACTCCCAATGAAATTTCAAAATGAGATAAATGATGAAGTCGAAAAAATGTTAGAAGAAGGAGTCCTTAGGAAATCGAATAGCCCTTACAATTTTCCCTTAATTGTTGCACCTAAAAAAGATCGGACTTGGCTTAAACGAGGAAACGATTCCCGATCATTTTCCAGTGCCGTGTACCGACAATATCTTATCTTTGTTAGTTCAGAACAAATACTTCACCAGCTTGGACTTACTTAAAGGCTTTCACCAGATACCCTTAGCTAGTGGGAGTACCCCATACACCGCCTTCAGCACACTCAGGGGACATTATCAATTTTTACGTATGCCTTTCGGTTTACGTTGCTCCCCAATTACATTCACCAGAATTATTAATATAGTGTTTGGAGACTTGCTAGGGGATACCCTTCATGCCTATATGTTTGATCTTGTAATCTTTTCTAATACCTTTGAAGAACATTTGCATAAACTAGAGCTAGCGCTACAGAGACTAAGGCAACACAGTCTAAGAATAAAAATATCAAAGTGTGAGTGTTTGAAAACAGAACTCGTCTATTTAGGTTTTACGGTGTCTAGTCAAGGTCTTAAGGTAGTCCATGATAAGGTGTCGGCTATCCGTAACTTTCAGGTACCTACTAACGTAAAGGGGATACAGCAATTTTTGGGCTGTAGTGGCTATTACAGGAGGTTTATACGCAACTATTCAATCATAGCAGCTCCTTTAACAGATCTTACAAAGAAGGGCGTAGATTTTATATGGTCTGGAAAGCATCAACAGGCGTTCGATACCTTGAAAGAGGAATTATGCAGTTCACCTATTTTAAAATTCCCTGATTTTAGTAATGAATTTTTTATTGCAACTGATGCCTCAGACCAAAGGGTGAGGGGTACTACTTCAGCGATATGATAAACAGTTCTTTCCTATAGCTTTTTATTCATGTAAACTGAAGCCCACTGAAAGCAAATATGCAGTAATAGACAAGGAAGGGCTAGGTATCATTAACTCACTAGTACATTTTAAGTTCATAATCTACAGCTATCCTGTTAAGGTCCTCTCTGACCATAAGCCCCTTACCGAGTTTTTCAAAGGCTTTAATCACAGTCCCAAAAGAACTCTGTGGCATATGATCATCTAGGACTTTGGAGCCGATAGGATACCTACCTGGGAAAGCGAATATCATAGCCGTCGCATTATCCCGAAATCCCGCGTCATCTTGTAAGGAACCATTAGCTGGACTAGAAGATATAGAAACATCCGTGCCCATTGTTAAAACCGTATCTGAACAAGAAAATTCTCTAACCCAAACAATCGTGCACATTGAAGACCCAGGGTGGAGCGCTGAACTGCTACAAACAGAACAAAGAAAAGCTCAGCAGTTAAGCAAAATAATAGATGCTGAATGGAAATCCTAAAGAAAAAGAATATTTAAAGTATGCGCAGCAGAATTATGTGATCAAACGTAATATTCTGTGTCGGTCCGTGATGAGGAAAACCCAAAGCACACCGCAGGTGACTAACAACTAGGTAGTAGTACCAATCTCTCTTATATCAATCATCCTAAACTGGTTTCATTCTAATCCCTTACGTGGTCATCCAGGGATCTCTATCATATCACAGAAAGCCAAATCACTATTTTACTGGCCTACAATTCTTACAGATGTAAAAAAGCACATAACTAATTGTCACATTTGTCATGAAAACAAGGGACACACTAAGAAACCTGTCAGGTTAAGGGCCTATCTCGTGCCAAATAAACCCTTTGAAAGAGTACACTTAGATTTATTAACAGAGTTTTACGAGTCTGACAGAGGAAATAAACACCTCTTAGTGTATTAATAGATTCCTTGACTCGTTATACAGAATTAATAGCACTAAAAACAAAAACTGCAATTGAATGCGCTAGGAAATTCTATGAGTGCTACATCTGTAAACATGGAATTCCACACGATAATCTCTGACTCAGGTGGAGAATTCAATAATCATTTCCTTAACTCGTTGTGTGAATTCCTTTACATTAAGAAAATCAATACCATGATTTATCACCCAGAGTCAAACGGATTGGTAGAAAGGGTAAATAGGAAAGTGTTAAATGTCCTACGAGTTACACTCAGGGGTATGGATCCCAACTGAGATATAGCGATTCTCGTGGTTCTAAGTACTCTTAATCATTCATATCATGTATCTATAAAAATGACACCGCATGAGGCCTTATACGGTACTCCCGCTAGAACGCCTTTCCACATACTCAAGCCAACCACAAATTTATCATATCCCCTAAGGGATATTATGGATGCAAGTGTAAGCGGATATAATATACTTCGTAAGAATTTAGAAGAGCCACAAATTATAATAAAAAGGAATCATGATAAAATCGTTAAACAAACAAAACCATATGCAGTAGGTGATCAAATCTATATCCAAATATACGTATGCAAAGGCTTGAAGTATAAGCTAATGCCTAAGTTTGAAGGCCGTTCAGTATTCTAGAAATATTACCGGCAAATAGGCTAAAAGTTCAAAACATATCAAACCCTACTGGCATACAGATTATTCCATTGGCTCATGTTCGTAGTTAATGAAAAAGGGAAAGAAAGGAAGGCTAGGAGCGAAAATATGTATACCTACAGGGTGAGAAGTATATATAAAATTGTATGAAAATATATTTTATTAGTTTTGAATAAGAAATATCTAATTTAACCTGAGAAGGTGTCTCGTATTGGTATCCTTAGGGATTTATTACTGAGAATAGCATTTAACTTTGTTATGAATACTCTATCATTATGTTTGCCACCTACTACAATGTCAGGGAATATTGCGCTGGGTTACTAGTACCATTTATTGTGTCAGTTTACATTGTCAATATCTTGTTTATATAGATACAGTTACTTGACAGTATCAGAGTACGAAAGCCATGTTTAATCCACCTCAATAAGTTATATATTAAGCAATTTACGTATTTACTAAAGTTATTCGAATCAAATATTCAACTTCCTCGATACACTGCTCTTTAATACATCAAGACATAAATGGATGTAATATGTATTCATTTCATATATTGCACCATATTTCCTGAAACATCCACATCTTGTACTAGCGAGATAACTGCGAAAGTTCATCTTTATTATATTCTTATGAATTATCATAGATCAGTTTGTATGGTGCTTTACGTTGCATGGAACCCGTGGTTTCAGCAACGGAACCAACGGCTTTACGAGACTTCCGAATCACGTCGAGAGTGAACTTCTATCACCAGAAATACACATCTCTCACTCCTCAGTGGAATGCTATCATAGACCAAGGTACGCACAATTTTTGGCATTCTGCATTATGACCAAAAAGTCAAAACAAGATTGAAACTCTTGAATGTATTCATCCTGGAAATAACACTAAAGATTTTATTTTTCTCTGCCTCCATTTTCCCGCCGGAAATGTAAACCGAATTCCATAACCTAAACTAGGAAAGAATGGAATCTTACCATCAGCAGTAATAAACTACTCGCCAGATACTTGCATGGCTACTTGTTTTTGTCATCTCTAGAAGATATACATGCATGTTGACCCAAGATGTTGGAACCGTTTCGGTATTTAGTTGTTACCTTATGCAGGGTATAAAGTGTTTTAAAAACACTTTCATTTTTTACAAGCAATATTGAAAGTATCGGAGGAAACAAGCTCACCTCAAGGCTCATGTTCACGTAAATGTCCATATAAAAAGCTTAACTTATAATCACAATCATAATGCGTTAAGCTTTCGGTAAGCTTTCATAAAGAGTACAAGGTACGACTACTTAGAAATAGATGTTGGTGGATGGAATTTCGCCACAAGTAAATTGCCTTCTTGGGGAGGCGGGGCAGCGCTGGAATCCCAGCATACTTTCATCTGACTGCCATTCATCAGTAACTTTAAATACATTTCAATTAAATTTGTCAGGAAAAAATACTATTAGGCTATTCATTGAAAACTAGATCATTCAAAAATGTCTGCCCTAAAAGGAAGCCGACTGTGAAGAGACGCAAGGTGAGCTGCAGCTCATATTTGGTGTTTTTTGAAAGGTCAAGCTAATGTTAGATTTTGAATGAACAGTACGTATATATAAAAGATATGTGGTATTGCAAATTAAACTAGGACACGGGCATTGACAATCTATCTGTTGGATGTAGCTGACAGTTCCAATCACTGAAGAGTGCCATTTTTTGAAACCCATATTAAATATTTTACTTCATTATTTAAACATTTCCACATCAGAACCGGGATTCCTTACTTCTTTTAAACGATAATTATGAACACTCTTATTACGAATTAAATGAAGCAGAATCGAAATTAAGTTTCATATCTACTGATGGTTGAGTATACTAAGTATATTGAATCATTACACCCATATTTCCAAATTGAAAGAGTATAGGTTCATGGTCTGAGTACTTATCATAATCATATTCCTTAGAAGTGCTCGTTATCCCTAAGCAATAGTGAAATTTACATTAACGAGTAATTTGCACCGTGATATTTTAATTCGTAAAAAATTCAAGATTACTAACATCCTATGATACATACAAAGATAAATACATGCACAGATATATATGTATATGCATACATACGTACATACCGCAGCACACACACACAAACACACATATATATATAATATATATATATATAATATATATATATATATATATATATATATATATATATATATATATATAATAGATATAATATATATAATATATATATATATATATATATATATATATATATATATTATATATATATGTGTGTGTGCATACATATATATATATATATATATATATATAAGATATACTATATAATATAATATATACCTATAAATTATATATATATGACTGGTAAAAGTGTTCTGTAACAACAGAATTCCATCTAATAAAAGGAGCCCATAAAAAACACCAAAATGTAGAGAGAAAAGTACTATATTTCAGAGACTGCTGTCTCTCTCTTCAGGTATTATTTGTTCATATACCTGAAGAGAGAGACAGCAGTCTCTGAAATATAGTACTTTTCTCTCTACATTTTGGTGTTTTTATGGGCTCCTTTTATTAGATAGATATATATATATATATATATATATATACTATATATATATATATATATATATATATATATATATATATATAATATATATCTATACTATATATATATGCTATTATGTAAACAATTGACTTATATAGGATTTTACAGCACTGGTCGAAAATATATCAATAATAAACGTTTTCACGCTAAATAAACATTTATGAATTTGCGGGTTCAAGTAAACTCTACACTAAATATGTAACAGCATTCTAAATATTTAAGAGTACTGAATTCTTGCGGCTCATAAATGATGTAACTTTTTCAGTTTAACTATCATAGAGAAATAGAAATACGATGAAAGATTAAGCATTACATTATTTTCTTTTTTCTTTTTAGGGCCAATGTACTTTTTTGATAGATGACACGTTAAAATATTCCACTCAATGAAAAAAAAAAATCACATTGATCAAATTTGTTGTTATCAAGCGGTTTGGACCGTAAACTAAATCATATTTAATCATACCATTATTCTTTATAGCGATCCTGGTAATATATCTTTTATATTATCGTTTCTTTTTTTTAGGAATCCATATTTGATAAACATTCCTAAAAAGTTGGAATTATATGCATTAGTTAAACTCGATTAAATACTCCATTTATGCAGATATCACTCGAGTAATTACAACTGCCTTCAAAATCTTGAATTGACAGAGTTGTGCATTAAAAACTCTAGAACGATGAAAATGATAAGGGACTGTACGAGCGTGTCTCTCGTTACAGAGGGTATCACGACATCGTAAAATTTTACTAATGACCAAATGTATTCCTTCTTAAGTTTATTAGGAATAATATGCATTTCTTTTTTATGTTTGTTAAGATTAACATGTATTCCTTTTTATGTTTGCTACTCTTTTGTAAAAACAGAGAGGGACAAATTATTATCCATTCAACTTATATATAGGCACATGTCAATGGCATTAGGTGAAAGTAATTATTTAAACGACAAACATCCATGAAAAACAAGATTTCTATTACTATATCAATACCTTTACTAAAACCAGACATTTTAAAAGAGTGTATAACTTTTATCGAGCCACCATGACAAAAATATATACAAGCTCCAAACGAACACCAACTGGCAATACTCGAATCTCTATTTATCAAACAACTGGTTCCCCAACTAAATACTCAGTCCACGTCAACTCCTCTGTACCTCTCTTGAGTTTCCGTCGGCACCAAAACGGACCCTGACAGTCACTTAGCTTTTGCTTTCAGCACTACTTGGTAAACACAGTTTCCTTCTCTGTACCTAATTTGCATTTTGTTAAGAAATAAACTTATCATGTTTTAATCTGGGTCTCTTTTTAATTCTGTTATTCTTTTAATTTTTTAGCTTCGAAAATGGGACATATGGTCCTGAAACGTCAGCAAAATAAATAACTTTAAAAGGATTTTGGTATCTCTCCACCCTCCTATGATTATATATATATATATATATATATATATATATATATATATAATATATATATATATATATATATATATATATCAAGGATAGATGAGGAGTAGACATCAAGTTATCGATTAAGATAACATTTATTGGCCTTGGCCAACGCGTTTTGTAACCTCATATTACATTTTCAGGGCCACAAAAGAACAATAAAAAACAAATTAAAGTACATGGAAAACAACTATTTAAAACAATAGAAATTGAATAAAAAAATATGATTACAGTTAAAAAGCTAAATATTTACAAAAAACAGGAGACTTAAAAAAAGCACCTGTAATATGGAAAGTGGAAGACTAAGTGAATATAGTTCGATGGGTAAAAAACAAAGAAAACAAAAATCATTTTGGCCAAGTACATTTGAACAGAAGGAGGGGTGCGAGTTCAGTTTGGGTGCTAACTGCTTAATAAAGAGATATTCTAGAATAGGCAGTTCGTAAGAATGGCTTGTTTGGCCAAGGACAGAAAAGCCAGAGTATTTGATATTGGTGTTACAAAGACGAGAATAGTTTTCTAATATTAGAAAATTCTGGATTGGACAGCCTGCAACCCGTTCGATAAATGACCCCTTTATGTGAATCTGTCCTGACCTTCAGCAATCATTTAGTCAATCCGACACAGATCCCCGAATCACATTTGGGGCAAGCATATTTGTAAACTATCAAACGATTGCAGTGTTGGGCAGAGCTTATCTTTAAATTTAAAAACTTAACCAATTGTTAGAGGATTTTTAGGGATTAAAATAACCTGTAATGTACTCTAATGCTTTTCAATGGTAGATTTGAGAATATTCTTAAATTTGTCATCCTGAATATAATGAATGCTGGCAAAATATTTTTTACGTGGAACAGTACTAACAACAGGTGAACTAATAAGTTTTTTTCTTGTTTAAAAATCACAATTTTTGAAAGTACATTGTATTTGTCCTAACTATACAAACCTGAGGTCCTTTACAATAAGAATATGCTTAAGGCAAAGCCGGACCGGCCACTGAATTCTTAACAAGGCGGCTAGGTAGTTAACTACCTGCCGGTCCAGTCGCTGGTAAGTCCCTCCGACCGGACGTAGACATTCCAATTTGCTTTGGCCCAGGTACCAGTTTGAGGGGTGGCATGAGGTGGGCAGTTAGTGTAAAGGACCTCAGGTTTGTATTGTTAGGAAAAATATAATTTACTTTCAAAAATTGTTATTTGTTCCTACACGATATACAAACCCTCGGTCCTTTACAATAGGAAGACTCACTGATTGGAGGGTGGAATTTGAGTGATCTCCAGTGAACCGACTGGGGGTTCCACCTACCTGCAATTTCCTTCCTGGTCATAAGAACTAGGAAAGGAATCCAGCCACTGACTACTGATCGGAGTTAAGAACTGCAAGATCACAGTCAGTCTTCATGGCTTACTCATAAGGGACAAAATATGTATCCCCTTTAAGAGAAAGCTAAACACCATATGTCGGAGACTATCAGGCAAATACAAGCTATGAGTTTGTTTTATGTCCAGGTGCCTCTTCCTTGCCTTGTGAAGGGAATAGGCAGGAGTTACTCCTATCAACTAATCAAGAAAATAGGCAGGTTACTCCAAGGAGTGTCATACTTGCATCAATTACTCGGTCCAGCGTGTAACAGTCCACATACTCTCCCGCCCCAAAGGGAGAGAGAGTAAAATGAAAGAGAGGAAAGAGGGAGCCAGTCACTCTCCAATCAGCTCAATTATACCGTACAACAAAGCGAGGTGCAATACTATCCAATAAAGGAGCTGGGTAAGATACACTACTTATCGAGTAGCCACCACTGGTCCAAGGAAAAGTGTCCAGGGGCCTGTGGGTAACATCCTAAACTGACAGGTTCTATGGTACGCTAAGGAACGGGACAATGACCCTGACCTGAAGACCTCTTCAGGGCATGTGTACCATTGCCATCAGCAGCAGATTAGTACTTCTTCCTGGTCATTTCTCGAAGTCATCAGATACTGAAGACTAAGCTCATCTACCATTACATTCCTCTTGACTGGAGTGCATCTAGTTATTGGCTGTGGATGTATGTCCTTCCCTTAGGAGGTTGTACATTCAGAGATTCTCGCGAACGAGATTCCGACACGGTCCCCATCCCTTGAGCAGAGCCCATGGAACAGAGGGATTGGAGAATGAACCTTGGTTCGTCTCCAGAGGCACCCTCCACCCCAAGATCCAGATTGCTGGGGAGAGAAAGTTGTTCCCTACTTCCAGAGAAGTGGGAAGGTCGACGAGAGTAAGAGTCTAGGCAGTAGGCTGGTATCAGGTAGGAAAGTCCCACCTCCGGACAGGTATAGTCTCCCGAACATAGAGTTTTCCTCCATTACAATTACCAAAAAGGAAGCAGCACTCTAGTCACTTGTGACAAATCACAAGCCGAGGTAGAAGACTGCCAGAAGTGCTGCCAATACGATACTCTGCCGTGTTGCTATTTCCTGTCAATAGAGATTTCTCACCCTTGTCAGGTATGCAAACACACACCTGGACCCAGGTAAACTGGGTCCCAGTTACCTGGCTGTCGACAAGGGCTTCTACGGGACCGCGTGTTAGCAGGACTAGTAGAAGAATTTGCAGTAGCAGTGGGCTCCTACAGTCAGCAGTGCTGCTCCCATCCATGTAGATCATGGCACCAACTCACGGACCCTAAAGGATTCGAGGCGGGTGGAACAATCTCCTGAAGAGGATGTCGTGACTGTTTCCCCAATATCGTTGCGCTGACAGATCAGCGCAATGATCTCTGTAAACGTCCTCTGCATTTCAGGGGTGTCTGAATCCCTTGGTAAAGCCCAAGTTCCTCCTGGGATCGGTCTTCCTGATCTGCTCCACCGTCAGGAGAAAGCAAGCCAAACCCATTTGATTCATACTCATCGACTTTGGTGTACAATCGTAGGGGTCCTAGGACTCTGGGAATGTAGGCTGCCATCGCTGAATCCCGCGGACAAGTCTCTATGGGGTTCCTACCATTCACATCACCCCTCCCAGTGCATCCCGAGGAAGTAGAGGGAATGGGAGAGATTGGATTGGACACCAAACTCCTCTTATCAGCGGTACTGCCAGATGGGGTGAGAAACCCCCCTGTACCAACTGCAGCGGTGACTAGGAGACCGCAGGAAGGTTTAAGGCGGCGGCTTGCTCCCTTCTCTCATTTCGTACCACCACCAGTGAATGTGCTGCCCCTTCTGGAAGGCAGCACACACGAAGAGATGGATCGGACACCAACACTCCTCCTATCAGTGGTACTGCCAGGTGGGGTGAGAAACGCCCCTGTACCAACCACAGCTGGTGACTAGGAGACCGCAGTAGGGTTCAAGCCGCGGCTCGATCCTTTCTCTCGTTTCGTGCCACCACCAGTGAATGTGCTACCCCCTCTGGAAGGCAGCACACACAGAGTTACTCACAAACGAGACACCGACATGGTTCCAGTTCCTCTGGCAGCGCCATTAGAACTTGGAGTTAAGAGTCCGAACTGTCGTTCATTTTCCAAAGGCTGCCGAGGCCCTAGCCTCTGAAGGTGGAGACTCAGTTCCCTTTCCTGAAGGAGAGGGAGAGCCAACGAGAGAGCCAACTGCCTTCTTCCCAAAGGAGGAGTGCAGACCCTTAGAAGTTTCAGCACAAGACTTCTTAGGAGGGGGAAAAGAGGAAGAGGAGGCAGGCGAAGACGATGACAATGAAGACGAATCTGAAGAGGAAGACGATGACACCTTCCTAGCTCTCTTCCTCCTCGACTTCTTTGAAACCTTCTCCAGGAACGATACGACGTACTGGATGACAATGACAATGGCGATAAATGGAATATGAGAGTTGAATCATATACCTTCACTCCCCTTCACAGCGCTGCTGCCTGGGGATTGAGCCAAGCCCTTGCACCAACCTACAGATGCAACAAGTGCTTGAGTTCAGGAGAGCGTAATCATATAGGCGATGCAAGTTCCCGAGAGAACGTGGTCTAGTCCCCGTGCTGTAAGGTTCATTGCTGGTAGGTGCTGATGTCATACGAGCAGTGCTGCTACCTGTTGAGACACGGCTGCCTCCCTGGAGACTTACAACAAACTCGGTTACGATTGTTCTTGCCGCGCTGCAGAAGTACTGTGACTACAGACTGGTAGCAGCGCTGGTAGGTGCCAATGCCTTACAAGTAGTGCTGTTGCTCGCAGGACGTCATTGCCTGGCGAGAACTTGCAACGTCGTTAGAGATGTTGAAGGGGACTCCCCACCCCCCCCTCCCCTTAGCCTGTACAGTTGCTTTTATCTCATGGGCAAATACAACGCTATAGGCTTACAACAAAGAACCAGGTTTGGACGTCGCTGGGGAGGAGGGGCGGTCAAGCTGCAATATGAAACTGACGCAACTTCTCTGTACTGGGTGTGCTACTTCCCTTGAGGACGTTTAGCACATTCGATGAATCTCACAAACGAGATCTTAAAACTGACCCGGTTCCGTAGGCGGGTGCCCCTCGAACTTGGGGCTGGAGAATGGAACATCATATGAGCTCCAGAGGCTTCATGAGTCTCGCGCCCCTAGAGGCAGAATCTCTATTTCCGTTCCCGCGGAAGTGGGAGAGCCGACAAGAGAGCAGCTGCTTTCCTCTTGGAGGAGGAATGCAGACCCCTCGAAGTCTCTCACGAGATCTCTTGTGGGGAAGGGTCCAGAGTCGGGTGCCCCTAGAGGCCGAGTCTCAGTTCCCGCTCCAAGCGAGTGGGAGAGCTGACGACCGTGCCAGTTTCTTTCCTCCCGAAGGAAGAATGCAGACCCCTCAAACTCTTGCACGAGACCCTCTCGGGGGGAAGGCTCCTGAATCTTTGTGTGCCTAGAGACCGAGTCTCAGTTCCCGCTTGCAAGGGAGTGGAAGAGCCGACGACAGAGCCAGCTGCTTCCCTCTCAAAGGAGGAATGCTGACCCCTCGAAGTTTTGCACGAGACCTCTTGGGGGAAGGCTCCCGAGTCTCGTGTTCCTCGAGGCCGAGTCTCGGTTGTCACTCCCAAGGGAGCAGGAGAACCGATGGCTGAGCCAGCTGCTTTCCTCCTGAAGGAGGAATTCCGGCCATCGAAGGCTCATGAAGGCTATCATCCACTTCTCAGTCTTCCATCTTTGAATGGGAGGGAGAGGAGGATGCAGATTACGATGATGACGAGGAGGAAACAGAAGAAGAGGAGATCCAGAAAGGCGTCGTCGTCTCCGTCTTCGACACCATCATTGACAGCCTCCGCGAGATCATAGTCAGATCCATCCTCTAACCCGGAGGCAGGAGCAGCAGCAATGCCAAGAACAAGTCCGCGAGTGGGAGCCAGTCTGGGAACAGGAGCCGCACTGGATACATGGTCCCCACAATTACACTCCTGGCAGTATGGCATGAACCCAGGACCAGCAGGTGTCCACCACCCACGTAAGGAAGGATGGGGGGGGGGGAGGCGAGGCATTCGACCTGGGATCTTATTGACATGAGTCGCGCTGCCACCGAGTCATGAGTCCCCTTCTTGGGAAGACCAAGAAGGGGGAAGAACAGTGCTGGTATCAGGACCGGGGTCTATCCTCCTAACAGGTCTTTCTTAATAAAAATTCACTCAACGCATGCATACCAATTACAAGTCTGAAAGTAATCGTATTAATATGCTGAAACAAAATTCACACTCATGCTCCGGGCGATGATGAGCAAAAAAGTGAGGAAAAACATCCATGTACTTTGTACACTCCATTAACAAAACAATACATTTACATTCCCAGTAACGACAGGCGAGGGTGTAACGATAGAAAAAAAAACATAAGAAAAGACAGACAAGCCGCATCTCGTACCCCCATTGGAGGGGGGGGGGGGGCAGCGCCAGGTACAATAATATCCTTTATTTCAGCTCATGGTCATATACATGGAATATACAAAATACAGACAGTAACATACACAATCTAGATACATGAGTCATGATAAAAAAAAATGAATAATTGGCACTTAACCACAAAATAGCTGAGGTAGCATAAAAGATAGTAAACATAATACTGGTAAAGTTTCAACTATAGACCTTAGGTGGTTACAGTAGCCAGTTCCAAAGGGCTAAATATGAAAAATTGAATGTAAAAAAAAAACTTTAACTTAATAGTAATCACAGTAATAATGAAAAAATTAAAATATCAGCAATAAATATAATAATCACAAAATCTGCAGATGACTTCTTGCCAATACAGAGATTGAGTCCTTTACGGGACAAAGGCCTCATTTTCCCATCTTTCCCACAATTTAGATCTTCTTGCTTCACTCCTTAGGTTGCTTTGTATGAGCGAGTTACTGCTGTTTCTCACTCGGGTTACCAGACCGGACATTGTTCGCCTAACAATGATTTTTAAACCGTCCAGGTGGTTTTCTATGAACATCTGTGTGGCGGAGTGGTAGCGGGGAGTGTTTGTGAGGCGTCTCATAATGTCATTGTGCACAACAGTGATGCATCTCATGTCTCTTGGGTATAGTTCGTCCAGAGGGAACGCCCATAGATACTATAGCAGTATGAACGGAAGAGCAGCAGTTTTCACGTCTCAGTGACAGAAGGCAAACCTCCTTGCAATCATGTTGCCAGTTGCACAAAGTTTAAGACGCTTCTGTTTAATGTCTGCCGTATCTTTTAGGCTGTCAGTGATAATGACCCAAAATACGGAATTTGTGCACAAATTCCAGCTGATGGTTTCCGAGGAAAAATTTTTGTTCTGCAATATTCTTAAGTGATCTCAGGAGCAGCGACATGCACTCGATCTTGGTTTCGTTGTAAATTATATCAAATTCCTCTGCACATTGGTGGCAAGTGTCAATGAGTCGTTGGAGACCTTGCACTGATGGGGAAATCAGAACCATATCGTCGGCGTAACAGAGGTTGTTTATAGTTGTTTCATCGACAGTGCATCCGATTGGGAGTGAGTTCAGTTTGACATTCAAGGCATCCGAGTACGTATTAAACAGGTATGGAGAGAGAATGCCCCCTTGCCAAAGCCCGTTTAGGGAGCCAAAGGTGTATGATAATACACTACCCCATTTGACACAGAATTGCTGTGTGGAGAACCAGCAATGTAAATGCCAATTAGATATAGGGTGTGCCCCTTTTATGCAGCTTCAGAAAGAGCTTCAGGTAGTTTTACTCTGTCAAATGCTTTTCTCCACAATCTACAAAACAAAGGAAAACAGGAGAGGCTGATGATAGGTAGTAGTTAGCAGCAATTCTTTCAGTATGTAGATGCAGGTGGGTCGGTTGAGTGGTTTGCTTTAAGCCCAAACTGGTTGTCAGTTGTGTGTAGAAAGGGGAGAAGTCTCACTAGAAGAACAGACAAGTATCTTCAATGCGATCGTTGTGATTGCAATCGGCCGGTAGTTGCTAGGTCAGCTGCATCCTTTAGCTTGTTTTTGATTAATGGTATCAAGTAAACTAAGAGTAGGGAGTCTGGAAGAAACTGCTGAAATATGCATGCATTGAATAGGGCAGCTAGCAAAATGTAAATTCTCGGATGCAGAATTTGAAAGCCTCTGTGGGAAGACCATCACAGCCGGGCAATTTATTATTAGGTAGGCTGTTTATGGCATCGCGAATGTTGTCAGTAAGGAGGTTATCTACATTCCTTCGGGAATCTTGATCATTTATACAATTCAGGATATTGTTGAAGTGATCACCCCACATTCTTGTGATAGCTTCTTCTCCGACTGCTTCCCCTACTCTCTGTGATACCTTTTTAGTTTTGGGATTTAAGGACTGGATATCTTTCCAAGGACAAGAATAATCACCAGATTCTAAGTTTCTATACATTGCATCAGCTCTTAGATGTTTTTCATTTAACCTGTAGTGCTTAAGAGCAAGTTTAAACTGCACTCTCGCCTGTCTCATTAGTAATGCAGTGGGCCCTTCCCTCGGGCTACCATTTTGCCTCTACAGTTAAAACATTTCTCGTGAGTGTGTATACAGATCTTTAACCAAGTCATTCCTCCAGGTATATTAAGAGAATTACCCTGACGATATCTATAGGCAGTCCTGGCCGAAGCAAGCATAGCGGAGATTATGTTAAAATAGAATTCATTCAGATCCCTCCTGCGGTGGCCATTTCTACAATTTGTGTTAGTACAAAGTAAGGCGTTTCTGCCGGTTGAACTATTGGACCGCAACCTGGTTTCCGTGGTCGCCCTAAAGTATCTGGTTTTCTATTGCTTTTTAAAATCCCAGTTTACTGCTGATGGCCGGTCAGTTAGAAGGATTACGGTAGGGAGGGATGGGGTATTGAATGACAACTCTAATGGGATTTAATCGTAGCCTGTTGCAAGAATATTGCAGGTCATAATAGAATCATGAAGTTGTGGAGATGTGATGCAGTTGTCCAGCCAGGAGGTTGTAATAGCGTCCGCTCTATTATGTACATATGAATAGGAGGAGGGAGGGAGGAGCATTACATCACTAATTTGGAGAGCATGATTTTGACATAAGCGAGTAAGTTCATTTAAAATTGTTTTGTGTGTGAGAATTAAGGTCCCTGATTATACAAATATGATCAGCAGGAGAATCATGAATATTACTGTGTAACTCCCCTAGGATCATGCAGTAATGATCAAAATTATTGTTACTTTCCCATGGCATATAAACATTAATTATTACTGTCACTTGAAGCCCCAGCAATCTGTCACTCCTATAGGTCATCACCTTTATCATATTGTCTAACGATTTGTGCCACAGGAAAGAAAGGCCCCCTTTTGGGTGACTGGCTATGATTTGATCTGTAACTTGCATCGATGAAGTCGAGAAGGTTCTGAAGTCTTCATGAATTGAATTGCAGATGGCAAGGTCATGTGGCCAGAGGAGCGTTTCTTGCAGTGCAATGATGCCTTTGAAGTTTTTACAGAACATGTTTAGGAGAGGAATGTTCCGCTTTAGGCCAAAAATATTCCAAAAGATTATGTTTAATGTATCCATGGCAACTCACGAAGATGGGATTGAATGTGCTGATCATTTGGGTGGATGGGGAGTTAGCCAGGGGAGTGGGCAGTCACTCGCCGTGGGCGGTAGGCTGGAACTTACGGTGGAAATTACCCTGGTTGGAGTGTCAGTAAGTTCCCCTTGGGGTGGTTGGTCCCAGATTAGGTTATATCTTGAAACTAATATATTAGGACCGAAATTCTGTGTAAGTAGGCAGGTAATCTGTAACCCACTTTATGTTTACTTTCTGGCATGGGAGTTCGTGAGAGATGAGTGGGTCAGAGCCATGAGAAACTTGACTCTCTCCACTATGGTGTCTAGCGTCCCCGATGAGCACAGATTGTGAATTACTACGGCACTTCTCAGGTGTCGGGAGAGGAGATACATGAATGTTGGGCTCCAGTTCTTCTCTTCTTTGTGCTTGTTTGTATCTGCCAGCCGCCAGACCCCTTATGATCACTCTCATCTGCATCCGCGATGGGGGGTTGGGGGGGAGAGATAGGGTGGGGAGGATTACAAGGGCTGGTAATCATCACCGAAGATCTATCTTCCACCGCAGGCACTGGGAAGAGAGACGAGGTTTGGAGACCAACAGTCCCCTTAGAATGGCCTATAGGTGATGGGAGCACTACCGTGTTGCTGGGAGGCGAGGAAAAACTGGATGCCACATTCATAGAAGTCTGGTGGCTAACTTGTGCAATTGTCTATCGATCCCTGCACTCCTTTGATCGCATCCCAGATCCGTGTGATATTTGTTTCCACCGTTTTCAGACTGTCTAGGGATTCCTGTAGTCCTTTGATCACGTCCCAGATTCTTGATAATTTATCATTTGTCTCCTCGATTTTTTCTGAGTTTTTCCAATTATTTCTGAGAGAGATTTTGCTGTTTGGAAGGCATTTTCTGCCGTGTGGTACACCGCAGGTAGGCTTAGGTCAGCAGACCCCTTTGGAGGCTGATTGAATAGGTCATCGGCGTAGATTTCGACTGAGCAGGTCCTTAGCCACTTAGTGATATAGGATATTTTCTTTGTGAGAAGGACAAGTTCTTCGCAGATCGCTCCTTGAGAATGCTCTCTGGTATCAGATCTTTTCATTTCGTATATGCAACGTTGATTTCCTCATCGGAGAAGGCATCACTGACAGATTGTATAGCGGACTCGACGTCAGAACTGTTCGATTGGTATTGTATGTATAAAGCAAAGACAATTGTTCGTGAGGACGGAACTTGTGTGTGGGGCACAGGCGCCGATAGGTACCAGGGTCACTTGTGCAACGGTTGGAGGTTGGTCGGATGACATTTTTGTAGTAAGGGAAGGGTCAAGTACTAACACATATACTGCATTGTTTTACCCATTTCCCAGGATCAATAGGCCTCGAGTAGCTGTGATTTGAAAGATTTCCAAGGCACTAATTGGAGCAGAAAGAATATTAGAATATCTGCAATTGCATAACACTCTCCGGCTTTACACACCGGGTATTACGTGGAGACACTATTAACACATTGGTTACTATAAGAGGTATAATCTCCAAGGGCGAAAACCCTTCTTTTCTGTAAAGAAAACGCGAGACAGACTTCCAACACGTCCGCCCCCCCACACACACATATATATATATAAATGTACAAGGTTGTATAGATTGCAAGATTCGTTATTGTAACACAATATCACAACAACGAAACGTATAAGGCAATTGCAATTCATGGGTTTGTTTCCTTCAGTATATCACAAACACATTATCTCAACAACAATAATAATCCACAATAAGAAACAACAAAGAAAAATCCCACCGGGATTAGAAGAAAAAGCATCAAACAGTCTTGCAGAGAGCGATAGAGACACGTCTGCTCACAACGGCCGGCAAAATCAATTTGGAATGTCTACATCCGGTGGGAGGGACTTACCAATGACCGGACCGCAGGTAGTTAACTACCTAACCGCCTTGTTAAGAATTCAGCGGCCGGTCCGGCTTTGCCTTCAGCATATTCCTATTGTAAAGGACCGAGGGTTTGTGTATCGTGTAGTAACAATTGTTTTACAATGCTTATAGAAAACTGAGGAAGGAAAACAGTTATCAGAAAAGTATTTATGAAAAGAAGCCCTGGGCGAGGTCAAAGAGAATGCCCTGTGAGGCAGCGTAGATATTGTGTTTCAGTTTAAATCCATAAAAACAAGCACTGTAAAAACTGGAAGCAAGATAAGATTCGATTTGATTCATAGAGATTTTTGGCATTATGCCAAGCACTGGGACAACTAATGGCCATTCAGCGCTGAAACAGAGATTGACAGTAAAATAAAAGGTTTGAAAGGTGTAACGGGAGGAAAACCTCGCCGTTGCACTATGAAATATTGAGGAGGAGGGTGGACAGTAAGATGGAAGCAAGGGAATAGGAATGGAGTCACGATAAAAGGAATGAAAAGGGGTTGCAGCTAGGGGCCAAAGGGACGCTGCAAAAAACCTTAAGTAATGCCTACATTGCACCGAATGAAGTGCACTGACAGCACTACTCCCCTACGGGGGAGAAAGACACAGCTATTAAAACGATAACCATACCTTGAAACCAATACGTCTAAATAGGGTAACTGATTATGAGCCTCTTTCTACAGTAAAATTAATATAAGCATGTAAATCATTAATGAAGGAGAGAAACTGGTCTGTGTAAAAGGTGATTTAAACAGAACAAAGGTATCGTCAACATATCGTTTGTAACTAAGAGGTTAAAGGACAAGGGGGCAGTTATCAAGCATGTTCTCCTCCAAGGACCACATGAAGATATTTGCAAAAATAGGGCCAAGAGTAATCCCATTGCCATCCCTTCAACTTGCACCGTCAACTCCGACAAATTTTTAAAAAGAGAACGATCAAAGTTAAAATAGACATCATTAGGGTTAATGCAAATTTTGTTTTAAATAATCCCAATAGTGTATTCTACAGGGACGTTAGTGAAGAGGATTCTACATCGTAACTAGTTATGAATTACTCCGAATCTCGACATAGAATATATGATTTAAACCCTTCTGATTTTTTTTAAGGAATGTTGGTTAAAAGTAAGATGTTCTAATAATGGTACTATGAGTTTTGCCATTTTATAGTAAGGAGCACGGATGGATGGTAAAATAGATCTCATGGTATTGCTCTAGTAATTCCTTTGGTATCCTATATGGCTTTCCAAAGATACACAAAAAAGTGTCCCCATGAGACCTATTTTATCATCCATCCGTGACAGGTGTGTTTTTTAACTCTTCGGTTTTTGTAAATACTAATGGACACTTATTCTGACTGATTAGAGAGAGACCAATCAGACCTAATTAGACACACGAAAAGAAAGAGGGTGTCGGGTGAAGACCAAATACAAGTTAAGGAAAAATTGTAAGGAAACTCTGAGAGTTGAATTTGCAGAGAAATGTATTTGCACTTTAACGTTACTCTACCGATTTCAAGGCGCCGCGCGCTAGGGACGCTAATGACCCTCACATAATGCCAAATACTGGATTAATTGCTGGGAGCAAAGAGCACGTGTCCAGGACACGTGTGATGATTCACAGCGTACAATTTCTGGGCCCAGAGCAGAAGGACAGGGACAATCCACCTTCACAGAACGAATTTGCAGTAGACCTGCAATACAAACATCGTAAAAATACGTGTGCGACAAGGTGAGGTCGGATTTGAGTTTGACATAAATCGTAAGATTTCTCAGAGGTCAAAGAAAGACTGAATTACTTCTTAAAATGTTATTGTACCTAAAAGGGGAAGAATTGGATACAGCCACTTTTCTAAGGAACCACAGCTCTTAATTGAAGGATCTTTCTAAGGGAAACACAGCTGTGGGGATGAATGAATCACTATGGAGGGTCACATAACCACTGATAAAAGGGGAAAAAATGAAATGTAAGTAAATTGCCACCACAATTTCGTACTCTACCATATCATCCTGGAATATTACTTCGTGGGAGCATAGACGATGGGAGTCAACTTCATCAAGGCATTAGTAAGGGCAAGGAGCCGCCATGTGAGGGCACACAGACCCGTGAGTCGGAGGGAGGCAGGAGAAGGAGCTCATAAGGGCTTTTGGGCTCTGAACTCTGGAACCGCTAGGGGTGGTGTGTGATGACCTGGATGAACCGAGGGCTTTATGCCAGCATTAGCCATAGCCAGTTAGTGAGCCCTTTCTGCTGCTTCCTTTCTCTCTTGGAATACTTTCTTTCTTTCTCACTTTCTATTCTCTCCTCCTTTTCTTCTCTTTCTTTCTCCTTCTGCGCTCGCTCGGTGGCTTCTCTTTTCTCCTGGAATTCACTCTCTCTTTCTCTTTGTAGCCTGGCCTTTTCCCTTTCTTCGGCTACCCAAACAACTAATTCTTGGCCCCTTAGACCTGCGGCCTTCCCTGCTTCAGTAAAAGCCTTAATTTCCTCTAAGGCAGGTTGCTCACCATTTTGGAGGAATGGGGAATATGAAGGCACGAACGGGAAATTCCTATGGGCGGGGGTAACACATGCGCTAAAGGTAGAATACCAATTAAACTCCAAAAAGGTGGAATTGCAATAAATTCTCTGCAAGCGAAAGGGCAGAATTACTCGACGCCTACGCGTTCTGAAAGTCACCGATTTACGTGATCTGGAATTGATTCCTCAAATAGAATTAGATCATCACAAAAGACGTAAATACAGCATGAATGGTTCCACAGAACAGCAGTCACGGACTGTAAATATTCGCCGCAAAGGCGTAAAATAGTGGTCGAAAGGACAATTAGTCAACAGACTTGTAATGGCACACATATACAAATGTGGCAAAATACTCGCCCCTGGGGAGTAAACGACGGGACTGACAGGCGACATAACAGCAGCCAGTAGGCTGTAATGCACATATAAAACGATGCTGAGGATTTTATGGGTCACATGGACGTAAAATATGTTTGTTGAACGGACGATCGGAATAAAAAAGCGATCAAACAGACTGAGAAACAAATACGCCAGTATGTAACATACGGCAAAAGTGTTCGTCCCGAGGGCGAGGAAAATAAATATTAATAATAATAATATAGACCTCACGGACATTTCCCAAATTTAATAATGACCAGACGATAAACGATAATGGAATTCACAACGACGAATTAGACAAAAACCAAAATCATAGAGTTCCGAGGGTCTCTTTAATGTGCTCACTTCTCCCAGCTTGGTCATTACCTAACAAACCCCATTCACCCTCTCCAGTCCAGACGGGCAGAAACTATTGTTTACGTTCCACTCTTGGCCACTTACTCTTCGGTGAACAGTTTAAGAGACGTATTGAAATTTTCCACAAAATGCTTTCTAATTTTACCCGTGTATTTTTCATCATCACTAAAGTAGTACCATCGGAAAGCTGAGAGTTTATTCTAGCGTATATTAAAAGTTCTTAGATATAAGATGACTACCATTTTAGATGTGACGAAAAAAGGAGCAAAACTAAATTTTAGTGTTTCTTATTCCAGACCCTATCTCTCCAAGACGAATCTTGTTATTATAATTTTCAGATTTCAATTTTCTCACTTCTCTAACGAACATCCCTGTGGCTTGTCCAAGATCAACGAAGATCTTCATTGAGCTTTTCTATTTAAGCACTAGATTTCTCCCCTTAGTACTACCGTTGTATGTGATTAAGGATAAATTCCCTTCAAAATGAGTTAGACATAAATGTTGGGTGAGAAGTCATTGTTTTATATGGTGTGTAATTTGGAATTCATTAACAGATTTCCAACTGCCGACTCCGTGCATCCGACTCCTTTTCCAACTGCCGACTCCGTGCATCCCTGACTGCCTTTCCCAACTGCCGACTTCCGTGCATCCGACTCCTTTTCCAACTGCCGACTCCGTGCATCCGACTCCTTTTCCAACTGCCGACTCCGTGCATCCCTGACTCCTTGCCAGCGCTTATTTACCTTAGGAGATATCATCAATTGGAAACCAGCTTTGCATTGACAGTGAATTTCAACCACTCTCATGTTACTGTATATAATAGTACACTGTGCCTTTTCCCACATGTCCTATCTGCCGTTTCAGTTGTCTCAGGCTGTACCAAGTCTTTTTTTTTTTAAATAAACTAAATTTAGATCTTTTGGCCGAGTTTCCATGGCGACCGTAGCCAAGTAACAGTTTCCTAACAAAAGTTAAGTCATAAGCGCATTATTTTACTCCCTATCCTTACGTGTGTGCGTTGTGTTGGCCCTTTTTGAGCAAGGCTAAAAATTCAATTAGTAAAAACCCCAGCCAAGACAAGACATACGTAAAAAAAGAGAGAGAAGAAGAAAAGAAAGAAAGGATATATATATATATATATATTATATATATATATATATACATTAAATATTATTATATTATATATATATATATATATATATAATATATATATATATATATATATATATATATATATATATATATATATATATATATATATATATGTGTG
>NC_061087.1:63223674-63240479 GCF_015104395.2 Macrobrachium nipponense | reverse complement strand
ACATGCATAAATATGCTTTTTATTAATTATGTAACAGGATATTAACCTTATGAATACTTTATTACATTAGAACAACAAATAATCTCTCTCTCTCTCTCTGTGTATGTGTGTGTGTGTGTGTGTTAATAATTTTATTAAATTAATAAAAGCTGCATAAGGAAAGCTGCTGAAAAAGATAACTCTGCATTATTGACATAAGCAAAATTCCAGTATTTCTTCAGCAGGGAATTCCCCGAGGAACTTCGTAGCATATTGACGTTCCACATCTTCCCTTTTATGAAGAATCTTAAGAGAGAAAACGCCAAGAAGTGATGATTGTAGCTCTCAGCTGCCCTGGAAACTCCATCCCAATTTTCAAGGTGTTTAATTTTCTTTCATTTTCACCTGCCTTTCTTTTCATTTCAGTTTTCCATCCATACAGGAGAATCTGTCTGTCATGAAGTGCGGTTTTTCCTTCTCTTCCAGTGACAAGATGATTTATCGAATACTTCGGATTTAAGCTATGCCTGATCCACCTGCAAAATAAATGAACAGCTTACTTACTGATGAAGTTTGCTACTAAAGCGTCATTATTTTTTATTGTCTTCAAACAGATGTTTTGGAGCATTTAAAATGATGAAATTCTGTGGTAAAATTTCTTTGACCATTATTTTTCATTGCTTTGAAACAAAACACTTTAAACGACAACACGGATGAGACCTGATCGTTGTGGACGTTCTTTGGCGTTACATGTGCCACAACTGAGCCGATTGCCCCTTCCCCCCCCAAAAAAAAAAAAAATAATTGAACAAATTATTTAATTATAATTAATCAAGGAAAAAAATGGTGGAGATGGAACTCAAAGATTACCAACCAGGCTGTCAGTAATAAACACTAAAATTGCTTAAGACTTTTCGCCAATCATGTTCATTAAAATGCCCGATTACGGCATGGATAGCCTACACCTGTCAAACATCAAACACTTAGCAAAGAACCTGTGTGTGTCTTTTGTATGAATAATTTTCTGTATTTACATGCTGATTACATCAGCACATGTAACTCTCTCTTCCATCTCTCAACAAAATGTCACTTTTTGTTTTTTACACTCAAAAACAAACACCAGGAAGCATCATACACCGTTATCGAAATTTATTCGCAACCTTAATTATACCTCTAGAACATCTGGAAAACTGCTGACGAGATGAAATTGCGAAAATTGTTTTATTATTAAATTTTTATGCTAGAAAACTCAGCAGGAAGTTAGGAAATGCCCTTTGAAGACTCAACAAAGTAGTTCTTCACTGGACGAGTGGATTCCGTGCTCGACTATCAATCGAGTGGCTCGAATTCGCTTCCAGCGAGTGATCAGTGAGGAATCAGAGAAATTTATTTCTGGTGATTAGAAATTCGTTTCTCATTATAATGTGGTTCGGATCCCACAACTGGCTGTGGTTCCGTTGCTAAGAAACCAATTGGTTCCTAGCCAAGCAAAAAATCCAATCCTTCGGGCCAGCTTTAGGAGAGCTGTTAATCAGCACAGTGGTCTGGTTAAACTAAGATTACTTAACTGCCACGCTTCCTATTGTTTCTACCGAGTTTCCTCTATGGAAATTCGACGAGAACGATTCGTGTCGAATACTTCTCAGACAGTTTTGTTTGCCTCGTCGACAGAAACACACAAATATTAGGTCAATTATTCGGGTTGCCTCTAGAAAGTGTTGACACTGAGTTATTGTTCCATAAAATATGCAGAGCATTTACTCTGCCTTTCTTGTTGTGATATGTCACTACATACAGCTGTTTTTATCATATACAGATACAGCATGTAGTGTAGTGTTTAATGTTTGAAAGAGCTATTAGTGATTTTTTTTACCACAGACAGTATACTCTTACAAAAGAAGTGGGATACATTCTGAGCGTATTGCTGCCTACATCAGGGAATAAGATGATATATCTATGTTGATCATTCAATACCAGTCTTTTACATATAATTTTGACAGATTAACACATGATCATATTAAGGCACGCTAGTATTTTCATTTTACACAACGCAAAGTTTTTTTTTTTTTTTTTTAGAATTCCAGTATGTCAGACGAAGTGTACCGGCTTTAATTAAACTAATAGGAGAATGTTTCCATTGACTAAGATAAGCATTACTTTTCTTTGCTGGCTGTTTAAAGATAGCGTGCAAAGACTTCTTTTATAACCAGTGGTATTTCTTAAAGATACAAGAAATAGATAACTTTCAAAGAGCGACATCAAAGAATAAATGAAAAGTAATAGAACACTATAATTGCTACTATTCGAGAAACTTTGTTTCATAGAAATGGCTATATTGATACTATTTTCAATAACCTCTTCAAAGAAATAACTTAAATTTGAAATCCTCTATAAAGGTTTGCATTTCAAGTATCATTTCTATTTTCATTAGCTTCATCATTAATGATGGAAGTGTTTTTGATGTTTCTAAACCATGATATTTGTCTATTAATGGACAAAAGTAATTATGTTTTCATATAGAAATAGAAATTTGAGGTATTACTATATATATATATATATATATATATATATATACATATACATATACATATACACACACACACACACACACACACACACACATATATATATATATATATTATATATATATATATATATATATATATATATATATATATATATACATATAACATCTACATATACATATACATATACATCATACATACTATATATATATATATATATATATATATATATATATATATATATATATATATATATATATATATATATATATATTTAGTATATATATATATATATATATATATATATATATATATATATATATATATATATATATATATATATTATTCAAAATTCCACCTCGTCTCCTCCCAGAAAATACACTACATTGAAGATTTAGGCTTTGACTAAAGGACGGGGGTTTGAACAAGAAAAAAAAGGGTTGAAAACTAAACTTCCCAGGTATAAGCCAGGGGAGGGTTAACTGAAGAGGGGGGAATGTTTTTTACATAAAAGCAGGACTCTAGTTTTAAAACCACTGTATTTACATAAATTTACAGAGGTCCAGGAAACACAAGGGTAGAAGAAACTTCTCTCAGTCTCAACACGTGGGGGGAGCAGCCCGGTCACGTGTTTAGGAAAATTGCGCAACAGAGGCAAAAGCCTTGAAGGACTTCCCAATAGTTCTAAACCACAGCCAGGCATAGCAATTGTCTTTAATGAGGATACAGGATGTCTTCTTCTCTAAGTCTAGACACTATGGACTTTAAAAATATACTTGGGCTTCCCAAAACATGGGAAAGCAGGCCCAGGAGGGGGGGGGGGGGGGGGGGGGGGGGGGGGCAGCGGCGTCTGGTAAGGGGCCCGCGTCTGACCTAGCCTAGGTCCTGTCGTGTTCTGAGGCTTTTCTCCTGGATCCAAGGCCTTTTAAAGAGGTCGCTCTGTAGGGGGTAATTCCAAGCACCAATGGGCGTCTGGTAAGGGGCCCGCAGTCTGACCTAGCCTAGGTCCTGTCGTGTTCTGAGGCTTTTCTCCTGGATCCAAGGCCTTTTTAAAGAGTCGCTCTGTAAGGGTGTAATTCCAGGCAGACCAATTGGGCGTCTGTAAGGGGCCCGCAGTCTGACCTATCCTAGGGGGGGTCCTTGTCGTGTTTTCTGAAGGCTTTCCTTCCTGAATCCAAGGCACTATTAAAAGAGGTCGCTCTGTAGGGGGTAATTCCAAGCACCAATGGGAGAAGAGGATAGCTTTTCAAAAGAAAATGAGAGAATGGAGAATGGGTTCTTTTCCAAGTGGAAGGGGCAACTTGTAAAAATTAGATGTATTAAACTTGGGTTAAAGATTATTTCTTTCCTTGTGTCTAACTAATATCTTGAACAACATATATGTAAGAGATTGCATATAATAAAGAATGTATTTTGACATTCTATAAATGATGCAATATGTTATTGACTTCAAAACATGACTCAAGGGTTCCTGTAGGAACTTGTGGAATTGTTAATGTATAATTAGTGATGAGTTAGCGTTACCTTGATGTTGCTCTGACGTCGCTTTGTATAACGTCTTGGTTTGTAGACACCTAGGATCAGCGTTTTAATGTTGAAAAAGGTAACGCCAACCGATGCCCCTCTGGGAAAACATGTTGTTGTTCCCATCAACAGTCTGTGCCTATGTGACAGACATAAATCTGTATATTCACCTGTGTGTATGAAATTGAGAAATGTTTCGCTTGACTATGTTCTTGTAAACAGAATTGTATATCAGACTTCCACTTCTACTCCTATCTTCAAGACCTACCAAATCTTCTTGTAAATCTACCCAAGTGATGCAGTTTGTTAAATATATAACTTCTAATTTCCACTATGAGTTTTAACGTCTTCGCCTTCATACCAGAAAGAAGATATTGAATGGAACTTACAACTATCATCAACAAAAAACAACCCATGGTTGTAACTTTTATCAGGTTTGAAATATTTTCATATAAATCCCGATAAGTGCCAAAATCTCAACCTTCAGTCAACTTTAACCACACCGTAATGGTCAAAAAACGCAATTGTAAGCTAAAAACCTTACATTCTAGTAATATTCAATCATATGCCGTCATTTTGCAACACATTGGAATTCTCTAGCACTATATTTCGGTTTAAGGTGAATTTTTGAAAAAATCTTTTTCCTTACGTCCGCACGGTAACTCTTCTGTAATAATCAGAAATTCTTTCGTCCGATTGTCGTAATGTTTGCACTGGTTTATATTAGCAGTTACATAAAGTTTTATATATGAAAATTTGCGCAATTACATGTAGAATACAACTAAAAACAAGCCATGATTGTAGCTTTTATCAGTTTTGAAATATTTTCATATAAATAACAAAAAGTGCCAAAATTTCAACCTTTGGTCAATTTTGACTCGACCGAAATGGTCGAAAAACACATTTGTAAGTTAAATCTCTTACATTCTCGTAATGTTCAATCATTTACCTTCATTTTGCAACAAATTGGAAGTCTCTAGCACAATATTTCAATTTATAGTTAATTTAAAAAAAAAAAACTTTTCCTTACGTCCGCACGGTAACTCTTCCGAAAAAAACAGAAATGCTTTCGTCAGATTGTCGTAATCTTTGCACCGCTTTATATTAGCCGTTACATAAAGTTTTATATGTGAAAATGTGTGCAATTTAATGTAGAATGCAACAAAAAACCACCCATGGTTGTAGCTTTTATCAGTTTTGAAATATTATCATATAAATAACAATAAATAGAAAAAAATCGACCTTTGGTCAACTTTAACTCGACCGAAATGGTCGAAAAATGCAATTGTAAGCTACAACACCTACAGTCTAGTAATATTCAACCAAGTACCTTCATTATGCAGCAAACAGAAAGTCTCTAGGACAATATTTCGATTTAAGGTGAATTTCTGAAAACAACTTTTTTTTTTACGTCCGCGCGTTACGAATTCATGCATCATATAGTGATTATATTTTCTCTAGTGTTATTTTCATCGTTTTACAATTTGTTATATACCAAAGTCATCGCAATTTAGTGTACAGACGGCCAACGAAGAATTGGCGTTGTTTCTTAATTCATTGTTCGTTATGGAAATATTGCCATATGCAGGTGACACATTATTTACTTAACAATAAGTAACATTTCCTTTCAAAGGTGCTATACTTGAAATAAATTACATTAGAACTGAGTAGACTTATTCAACATATTAAAGATAATTATTTTGCAAAGTAAGGAAAATATATACCGATGGGTCCACGATTTCTAATTTTATTCTCAACTCTAGCTTCGTGACTGCATACCGAAGATTTTGAAGTTGGCTTTGCTGCCGCTGGAGTCTTGACTCAACGTATCGTACTGCACTGGGGTGTTTTCATTTCGTCTCCTACAGTCGATAAATAATACATCAAGGCGTTAACATTCTTTGAAAACGATGTTTAGTTAAACTAATTTTGTCCTTTGATCAATAAAATAATTTGCAGGACTCATTTAGTGGGCCTAAATTGGACTTCTGATTTTCCCACATGATTAGCCTAGGTTTATTTTCAGCAGTATACTCTCTCGGATACGTAATATTAATGAATATTTATATTGACAATATATATATATATATATATATATATATATATATATATATATATATATATATATATATATATATATATATATATATATATATATATATATATATATATATCTATATATTAATCTGCTTTATTTGACTATTCCCGTTATTCTTGTTTTATTAGCCATGTTCGCCTTTCTTCTTATCCTTTTCATAATTGCTTAGCATAATTAACTCAGCTATTCAAAGTAAAAAAGCAATCATAAAAAAATCAAACGAATATAATTCAGTCTTATTTTTTATCGAATTCCTTGCATATCATCCTGTTTCATTTGGACACCTTGGAAAGCTGTGGGGGTCAAAACTGACGAATACATTAAGAAAGGCTTACTTTCCTTGAAGCTTTCTTAGGTTGATCTTCCTGTAGCTATTCATTTATTCTAAATAGAAATTAATTCAAATTATTTTCACATGTATACCTACTAGACCTACTACCATAAGCATATTATAAGTAGCTGAAAGGATAAGAAATATGAAAGGTGACGTTCTCGTTTAAGTCTATTTCATATGTCAAGAAAAACCTACTGCTTTAATCAAGGGTTGCTCTTTGACGGCTACAGGGTGTAACACGAGTGTATGCACATATTTTGTGAAATGAAAAATAAAGTTTCTTTGAACAGAAAATATTTTATAAACATGCATTTTAAGGCGTCCGTTGGTGCGGGGAATTTTAAAATAACCGTTATCATTAGTGATGCTTTCACGAGATGGAGTTCGTAGTGAGAACTGAGAAGTCGGATCTAGTCGCCTGAGATGTAGAAGAGAAAGCATCAACAGGCGTTCGATACCTTGAAAGAGGAATTATGCAGTTCACCTATTTTAAAATTCCCTGATTTTAGTAATGAATTTTTTATTGCAACTGACGCCTCAGACCAAAGGGTGAGGGGTACTACTTCAGCAATATGATAAACAGTTCTTTCCTATAGCTTTTCATTCACGTAAACTGAAGACCTCTGAAAGCAAATATGCAGTAATAGACAAGGAAGGGCTAGGTATCATTAACTCACTTGTACATTTTAAGTTCATAATCTACAGCTATCCTGTTAAGGTCCTCTTTCTGAACCATCAAGCCCCTTACCGAGTTTTTCAAAGGCTTTAATCACAGTCCCAAAAGAACTCTGTGGCATATGATCATCTAGGACTTTGGAGCCGATAGGATACCTACCTGGGAAAGCGAATATCATAGCCGTCGCATTATCCTGAAATCCTGCGCCATCTTGTAAGGAACCATTAGCTGGACTAGAAGATATAGAAACATCCGTGCCCATTGTTAATAACCGTATCTGAACAAGAAAATTCACTAACCCAAGGAATCGTGCACATTGAAGACCCAGGTTGGAGCGCTGAACTGTTACAAACAGAACAAAGAAAGGCTCAGCAGTTAAGCAAAATAATAGATGCTGAATGGAAATCCTAAAGAAAAAGAATATTTAAAGTATGCGCAGCAGAATTATGTGATCAAAGGTAATATTCTGTGTAGGTCCGTGATGAGGAAAACCCAAAGCACACCGCAGGTGACTAACAACTACGTAGTAGTACCAATCTCTCTTATATCAATTGTCCTAAACTGGTTGCATTCTAATCCCTTACGTGGTCATCCAGGGATCTCTATCATGTCACAGAAAGCCAAATCACTATTTTACTGGCCTACAATTCTTACATGTAAAAAAGCACATAACTAATTGTCACATTTGTCATGAAAACAAGGGACACACTAAGACACCTGTCAGGTTAAGGGCATATCTCGTGCCAAATAAACCCTTTGAAAGAGTACACTTAGATTTATTAACAGAGTTTTACGAGTCTGACAGAGGAAATAAACACCTCTTAGTGTATTAATAGATTCCTTGACTCGTTGTACAGAATTAATAGCACTAAAAACAAAAACCGCAATTGAATGCGCTAGGAAATTCTATGAGTGCTACATCTGTAAACATGGAATTCCACACGATAATCTATGACTCAGGTGGAGAATTCAATAATCATTTCCTTAACTCGTTGTGTGAATTCCTTTGCATTAAGAAAATCAAACCATGATTTATCACCCAGAGTCAAACGGATTGGTAGAAAGGGTAAATAGGAAAGTGTTAAATGTCCTACGAGTTACACTCAGGGGTATGGATCCCAACTGGGATATAGCGATTCTCGCGGTTCTAAGTACTCTTAATCATTCATATCATGTATCTATAAAAATGACACCGCATGAGGCCTTATACGGTACTCCCGCTAGAACGCCTTTCCACATACTCAAGCCAACCACAAATTTATCATATCCCCTTAGGGATATTCCCCTAAGGGATATTATGGATGCAAGTGTAAGCGGATATAAAATACTTCGTAAGAATTTAGAAGAGCCACAAATTATAATAAAAAGGAATCATGATAAAATCGCTAAACAAACAAAACCATATGCAGTAGGTGATCAAATCTATATCCAAATATACGTATGAAAAGGTTTGAACTATAAGCTAATGCCTAAGTTTGAAGGCCGTTCAGTATTCTAGAAATATTACCGGCAAATAGGCTAAAAGTTCAAAACATATCAAACCCTACTGGCATACGGATTATTCCATTGGCTCATGTTCGTAGTTAATGAAAAAGGGAAAGAAAGGAAGGCTAGGAGCGAAAATATGTATACCTACAGGGTGAGAAGTATATATAAAATTTGTATGAAAATATATTTTATTAGTTTTGAATAAGAAATATCTAATTTAACCTGAGTAATTACATATATTTTACTATTTGCAGGTTTCCAACATGAAATTTATATTGCTCGGATTGGTACTATTTTTTAGACATTCTTCTCGTGTGGGAGGAGTGTTAAAAAAAAAATATCCAATTTACACATTGCTCTATCATTGAAAGAATTGAGGATGTATTTATTACAGTGAGTAACGTGATTCTGGAAGTTGATTTGCGAGCGATTTTCTTGCCAGAAGATGATGTCATTAACCTTAAAAGCAACTTATCGCATTTTGCGGAATCATTGAATCAATTGCACAAGCGTCATTTTCCTTTTAACCCAGAGAATCCACAGGCACAGATTTTGAGTGCAGCTGAGATGTTGTCTTATGATTTGCAAAACAAGACAGCTGAAGCGGAATGCTTAGTTCGTGAACTTCTTATGTGGACTGTAAGTCACAATAACGTAGAAAGACGTAATCCATTCTTATTCCCGGTGCTCAATATTTTTGGGTCCATTGCAAGTTTAGGTTTGGGAATTGCAAATCGTCTTAAAATTAATGAACAAAACAAGAGAATTGAATTTTTACAACATCAAAATGAATTATTTTCTCTGAACTTCACAGACTATTAGAGTCAATAAATCAGCTTATGATATTGGTGAACGAGCATTATAGTAATATAAATTAGATCATGGATAAGCATATTAGCATATTACAATTCAAAGGTAGATCATATCCATGGGAAAATTTCACGTTTTATTGAAAAATCCAAAGATTATGTGGAAGCAATTACACTAGCTACAAAGGGAGTTCTTTCGTCGCATCTCTTGCCTATTAAAGATTTAACATTAACCTTAGAGTATGCGCATGAGAAACTTGGCTATGCACCTTTGTTAGAGGCACATAAGATCAAATGTTATTACAGCTTTTAATTTCATTAAGCGTAGAAAATTACAGAATCATGATTAATATCCCCTTCGAATCTTCTGAAGCCTGGAAATCTTACAAAATTGCTCCGTGTCCCACTTACATGTCTAATAGCTCGCTACCAGTAATATCAAATTTTTCTAGCTACGTATTAATTTCCCCTAATAAGGAAACTTTTACAGTCATCAGAGACCTTGATCGGTTCACTCATTGTTCTAATGCCATGGGTAATAAAGTTTGTACAGCTGAGTCTTTTGAATTCCATAATATATCAGATAATTCATGTGAGTTAGGTCTAGTCCTTAACGGCTCTCTCCCTCCCACGCTTGAACGTTATCTGAATTTACTTTACCCTTTTGACGAGAATAAGTTTGCTTACAGGCTGAATAATGGAACCTGGCAATGCTTCGCAGTCAAAGAGTTTAATGTCGCATGCCTGGACGGATCACCTACATCTTCAAGACTGTTCGTCGCTGCGGACGGCTGCAGTGAAGCAACGACCAACTACACTGTTAGGGGAATAAGCATCATCATAAGAGAGCGGGCTTATTTCGCCAATTTTTCTTGGTCCAACACCCGTATCCCAGCACTTCCTTTGCCTTTTAACGAGAAGGTGGCCCAGCAGCTGTTGAAATTGACTACAATGGACCATACTTCCCACGCTTACTACTCTAGGGAGGACATACGTTTCTACAGTTTACTGGCGATGACCCTCGCGCTGGTGGTAATTTTAGTCATCACGAACGTATTTGCATGGCATAGGATGAGGAGAACAAGTATGGCTGAACAACAAAACATCGGACCCCGCCCAGACAATTTTCCAGTGGCCCTTAAGGCATTTGATTTTAGAGCCGCTTGAAATTGGCCATTTCATTTGACTTGTCGAGGTTGTTTGGAACTGTGAATTGTGTGAAATGCTGTTTGAAACGCTAGCTAAATGTGTAGTAGAAACCTCCTTGACAATGTATTCCATATGTAAAGCATGAGAATCTTGATTATAATCTACCTTAACCATTATATCTATGTGCGTACATAATCAAAGTATATTGAAGTTAAACATTGAATCAATATTTTTGTGCATCTACACACTGGGAATCTATATAAAATGCACTTATATTAACAATTTATTTGAATAAACAAATCAGGTAGGTCCTATAATCAATCTGTTACCTTGTATCTTATCACATTTTGGTACTAATAATTTCAATTAATATATGATTTTTATCATGTAATCTTTATGTCATGCAATTATCAGAAGAACGTTAGTATTTTCGGTAGTATATGTATCCTCATGACTAGCAGTACATAACTGTATCATTATATATCACATGTGATCCTTATTATTTACTATAATATCATATGAATATATCTTATACCTTATATGTGGATCTGTATTTGTGTACTCCACGTATTTTTTTTACTTATAAGTATTTTCTATATATCAGATTTTTACATATTACCAGTTGTATATCATTTTCTTAAACACTTAGATGGTAGTTATATGTTTATCATATCTTTGCATTTATATCTGAAAATCCCAGTTACATGTCAAATGCAAGTCAAACTTTCTGCATAACTATAATCTAATGTTTGATTTTATATAACGGACCGATCATTTATGTTAGAAATTACATACAATATAGAATGAATTTTGACATTATATAAATGATGCAATATGTTATTGACTTAAAAACATGACTCTAGGATTACTGTAGGAACTTGCAGAATTGTTAATGTATAATTAGCGAAGAGTTGAAGTTGCCTTGGCGTTGCTCTGACGTTGCTTTGTATAACGTCTTGGTTTGTAGACACCTGGGATCAGCGTTTTAATGTTGAAAAGGGTAACACCAACCAATGCCCCTCTGGGAAAACATGTCATTCCCATCAACAGTCTATGCCAGAATTGTATATCAGACTTCCACTTCTCCTAGTTTCAAGACCTACCAAATCTTTTTGCAAATCTATCCAAGTGATGTAGTTTGTTAAATATATAACTTCTAATTTCCACTATGAGTTTTAACGTCTTCGCCTTCATACCAGAAAGAAGATATTGAACGGAACTTACAAATATCATCACCGTCAATGAGACTTAGGAAGAAGGCGATGGTGTATACCGACAGACATCTGCTGATATCATCGAAGATCAAAAGTAACCAATGGGGTGCCTTGTTAGTATAACAATTGCGAGGCAATACCCCTTATATATATATATATATATATATATATATATATATATATATATATATATATATATATATATATATATATATATATATATATATATATATATATATATATATATATATATATATAATGTCATATCACATTACCGTGATTCATATACATACATCGAGCTGCAAATGTCCTTTAATATCTAATTCACTCTACCTCGGAATTAATATATTTTCATATATGGTTAACCGAAGGGGAATTTTATTAGGCGATAATAGAATTGTCAGCGCCCGGGGCGTGAACCCAGGACACCATACAAATCCAGGATGTCAGTGAAGCTATCTACCCACTCCACCACCGCAAGAGGCTTTAAGTTTATGCCGTCTCTCACCCTCAAATACCTTTTGCGCTTAGGTATTCGCTGATTTGGAGGTCGAGGTGGGTTAATGCTGGATAAATCAGCGAATACCTGAGTACGAAAGGTATTTGAGGGTGAGAGACAGCATAAACTTATAGCCTCTTGCGGTGGTGGAGTAGGTAAATAGCCTCACTGACGTCCTGGATTTGCATGGTGCTCTGGGTTCGCACCCGGGCGCCGACAATTCTATTATAGCCTAATAAAATTCCCTTGCGGTTAAGCATATATGAAAATATATTAATTCCGAGGTAGAGTGAATTAGATATTAAAGGACATTTATAGCTAGATTATATATATATATATATATATATATATATATATATACATATATATACTATAATTATACATATTTATAATAAGATAATATATAATTATATATTATATATTTATATATATATATATATATATTATATGTTATCCATATTCTATATACAGGGGGTCCTCGAGTTACGACGTTGATCCGTTCTTAAGATGCGTCGTAACACGATTTTCAGCGTAAGTCGGAACATTAAAAAATACCACATGATTTAATGTAAATACCTATCAATAACAACGAGAGAACAATTCCTTACCTTTATTAATTTGATTGGCTTGCACAATAGAGAGGAAGCTGCGGTGCTGGAGAGACTGGGGGAGGTTAGTGAAGAGAAAAAGAACTAGTTGATGCAATATCATTTTATATATATATATATATATATATATATATATATATATATATATATATATATATATAATTGTATATATATATATATATATATATATATATATATTATATATATATATATATATATATATATATATATATATATATATATATATATATATATATATATATATATATATATATATATATATATCTATATATATATATATATATATATATATATATATATATATATATATATGTATATATATATGATATATATATATATAATATATAGTATATATATATATATGTATATATATATATATATAGTATATATATATATATATATATATATATATATGTTTATATATTTATATATTTATATACTATATATATATACATATATATATACTATATATATATATATATATATATATATATATATATATATATATATATATATATATATATATATATATATATATATCTATATATATATATATATATATATATATATATATATATATATATATATATATATATATATATATATATATATATATATATATATATATATATATATAAATGTATTTTTATATATAAATGTATTTATATATATATATATATATATATATATATATATAATATATATATATATATATATTATATATATATATACTATATATATATATATATATATATATAATAATAATAATAATAATAATAATATGTTTTTATTTCAGCTCGGGGCCATATACATTGAGTATACAAGATACAGACAGTAACATACACAATCTAGATACATGAGATATGATAAAATAGAACAAATAAATGAATAATCGGCACTTATCCATAATATAGCTGAGGTAGCATAAAAGCTAGTAATCGTCATACTGGTAATAACAGTAATAATATTGGTGAGAAAAAAAAAATATGCATTGCGAGTAATAACAGTTGGTGCACATATTATATAACTCAAATTTCAACTAGAGACCTTAGGTGGTTACAGTAGTCAGGTCCAGAGGGCTTAATACATAAATTAAATGTAAATAAAACTTTAACTTGATAGGAATCACAGTAATAAAGAAAATTAAAATATCAGCAATAAATGTAATAATGACAAACACTGCAGAAGACATCTTGCCAATACAGAGATTTAGTCCTTTAGGGGACAAAGGCCTCATTTTCCCATCTTTCCCACAGTTTAGATCTTCTTCTTGCTTCACTCCTTAGGATGCTTTGTATGAGCGAGTTGCTGCTGTTTCTCACTCGGGTTACCAGACTGGACATTGTTCGCCTAACAATTATTTTAAAATTGTCCAGGTGGTTTTCAATGAACATTTGTGTGGCGGAGTGGTAGCGGGGAGTGTTTGTGAGGCGTCTCAGAATGTCATTGTGCACAACAGTGATGCGTCTCATGGTCTCTCGGGTATAGTTCGTCCAGAGGGAACACCCATAGATACTGTAGCATTACGAGCGGAATAGCAGCAGTTTCACGTCTCGGTGACAGAAGGCAAACCTCCTTGCAATCATGTTGCCAGCTGCACATAGTTTACGACGCCTCTGTTCAATGTCTGCCGTATCTTTTAGGTCGTCGGTGATAATGTGACCCAAATACGGAAATTCGTGCACAAATTCCAGCCGATGGTTTCCGAGGAAAATTTGAGGTTCTGCAATATGCTTAAGCGATCTCGGGAGCAGCGACATGCACTGGGTCTTGGTTTCATTGTAGATTATATCAAATTCCTCTGCATATTGGCGGCAGGTGTCGATGAGTCGTTGGAGACCTTGCACTGATGGGGAAATCAGAAGCATATCGTCGGCGTAACAGAGGTTGTTTATAGTTGTTTCATTGACGGTGCATCCGATTGGGAGCGAGTTCAGTTTGACATTCAAGTCATCTGTGTATGTATTAAACAGGTAAGGAGAGAGAATACCCCCTTGCCGGAGCCCGTTTAGGGAGCCGAAGGTGTAAGATAACACGTTACCCCATTTGACACAGAATTGCTGTGTGGAGAACCAGCAATGTAAAATGCCAATTAGGTACAGGGGTGTGGCCCTTTTATGCAGCTTCAGTAAGAGCTTCAGGTAGTTTACTCTGTCAAATGCTTTTCTCACATCTACAAAACAAAGGAAAATAGGAGAGGCTCATGATAGGTAGTAATTAAGCAATTCTTTCAGTATGTAGATGCAGGTGTCGGTTGAGTGGTTTGCTTTAAACCCGAACTGGTTGTCAGTGGTGTGTAGAAAGGGGAGAAGTCTAACTAGAAGAACAGACTCAAGTATCTTCGATGCATCGTTGTGATTGCAATCGGCCGGTAGTTGCCAGGGTCAGCTGCATCCTTTAGCTTGTTTTTGATTAATGGTATCAAGTGAACTAAGAGTAGGGAGTCTGGAAGAAACCGGTGAATTATGCACGCATTGAATAGGGCAGCTAGCAAAATGTAAATTATCGGATGGCAGAGTTTGAAGGCCTCTGCAGGAAGACCATCACAGCCGGGCGATTTATTATTAGGTAGGCTGTTTATGGCATCGCTGATGTTACCTGGCGTAATACGGTCTGCAAAATGAAATTGAATGTTGTCAGTAAGGAGGTTATCTACATCCCTTCGGGAATCTTGATCATTTATGCAATTCAGGATATTGTTGAAGTGATCGCCCCACATACTTGCAATAGCTTCGTCTCCGACTGCTTCCCCTACTCTCTGTGATAGCTTTTTAGTTTTGGGATTTAAAGACTGGATATCTTTCCAAAGACGAGGATAATCACCAGATTCTAAGTTTCTAGACATTGCATCGGCTCTTAGTTGTTTTTCATTTAACCTGCAGTGCTTAAGAGCAAGTTTGAACTGCGCTCTCGCATGTCTCATTAGCAATGCAGTGTGCCCTTCCCTGGGGCTACCATTTTGCCTCCACAGTAAAAACATTTCTCGTGAGTATGTATACAGATCTTTAACCAAGTCATTCCATCCAGGTATATTACGAGAATTACCTTGACGAAATCTGGTTTTCTGTTGGTTTTTAAAATCCCAGTTTACCGCTGGTGGTCGATCAGTTAGGGGGTTCACGGTAGGGAGGGTTGGGCTACTGAATGACACCTGTAATGGGATGTGATCGTAGCCCGTTGCAAGATCATAGCGAATATTGCAGGTCATAATAGAATCATGAAGTTGTGGAGATGTGATGCAGTGGTCCAGCCAGGAAGTTGTAATAGCGTCAGCTCTATTATGTACATATGAATAAGAGGAGGGAGGGAGGAGCATTACATCGCTAATTTGGAGAGCATGATTTTGACAGAAGCGAGTAAGTTCATTATAAAATTGTTTTGTTGGGTGAGAATTAAGGTCCCCGATTATAAAAATATGATCAGCAGGAGAATCATGAATAATACTGTGTAATTCCCCTAGGATCATGTAGTAATGATCAAAATTATTGTTATTTTCCCATGGCATATAAACATTAATAATTAGGATAATCGAGTTCCCTACTGTCACTTGAAGCCCCAGCAATCTGTCACTCCTGTAGGTCATCACCTTTATCGTATTGTCTAACGATTTGTGCCACAGGAAAGAAAGGCCTCCTTTCGGACGACCGGCTAGGATTTGATCTGTGACTTGCATCGATGTAGTCGAGAAGGTTCTGTAGTCTTCATGAATTGAATCGCATATGGCAAGGTTATGTGGCCAGAGGAGCGTTTCTTGCAGTGCAATAATGCCTTTGAAGTTTTTGCAGAACATGTTTAGAAGAGGAATGTTCCGCTTGAGGCCAAAGATATTCCAAGAGATTATGTTTAATGTATCCATGGATACTCACGAAGATGGGAGATGA
>NC_061087.1:63203674-63213674 GCF_015104395.2 Macrobrachium nipponense | reverse complement strand
CAACGAACCGAGATGCAATACTATCCAATAAAGGAGCTGGGTAAGATACACTACTCATCGAGTAGCCACCACTGGTCCCAAGGAAAAGTGTCCAGGGGCCTGTGGGTAACATCCTAAACCGACAGGTTCTATGGGACGTGAGGGAACGGGACAATGAACCTGACCTGAATTCAGGGCATGTGTACCATTGCCATCAGCTGCAGATTAGTACTTCTTCCTGGTCATTTCTCAAAGTCATCAGATACTGAAGACTAAGCTCATCTACCATTACATTCCTCTTGACTGGAATGCATCTAGTTATTGGCTGTGGATATATGTCCTCCCTTAGGAGGTTGTACATTCAGAGATTCTCGCGAATGAGATTCCGACATGGTCCTCATCCCTTGAGCAGAGCCCATGGGAACAGAGATTGGAGAACGAACCTTGGTTTGGTCTCCAGAAGCATCCTCCACCTCAAGATCCAGATCGCTGGGGAGAGAAAGTTGTTCCCTACTTCCGGAGAAGTGGGAAGGTCAACGAAAGTAAGAGTCTAGGCAGTAGGCTGGTACCAGGTAGGAAAGTCCCAACTCCGGACAGGTATAGTCTCCCGAACATAGAGTTTTCCTCCATTACAATTACCAAAAAGGAAGCAGCAACTCTAGTCACTTGTGACGAATCACAAGCCTAGGTAGAAGACTGCCTGAAGGGTTGCCAATACAATACTCTGCAGTATTGCTATTTCCTGTTGATAGAGATTCTCTCGCTCGTCAGGTATGCAAACACACACCTGGACCCAGGTAAACTGGGTCCCAGTTACCTAGCTGTCGACAAGGGCTTCTATGGGACCGCGTGTTAGCAAGACTGGTAGAAGGACTTGCAGTAGCACTGGGCTCCTACAGTCAGCAGCGTTGCTCCCCATCCAGGTAGATCATGCACCAACTCACGGACCCCTAAAGGATTCGAGGCGGGTGGAACAATCTCCTGAAGAGGATGTCGTGCCTGCTTCCCCGAGATCGTTGCGCTGAGAGATCAGCGCAAAGATCTCTGCAAACGTCCTCTGCATTTCAGGGTGTCTGAATCCCTTGGTAAAGGCCCAAGTTCCCCCTGGGATCGGTCTTCCTGATCTGCTCCTCCGTCAGGAGGAAGCAAGCCAAACCCCTTCGATCCATACTCATCGACTTTGGTGTACAATCGCTGGGGTCCTAGGACTCCGGGAATGTAGGCTGCCGTCGCTGAATCCTGTGGAGAAGTCTCTATGGGGTTCCTACCATTCACTTCACCCCTCCCAGTGTATCTCGAGTGAGTAGAGGGAATGGGAGAGATGGATCGGACACCAACATTCCTCCTATCAGTGGTACTGCCAGGTGGGGTGAGAAACGGCCCTGTACCAACCCCAGCGGTGACTAGGAGACCGCAGGAGGGTTCAAGCCACGGCTCGATCCCTTCTCTCATTTCGTGCTACCACCAGTGAATGTGGTACCCCCTCTGGAAGGCAGCACACACAGAGTTACTCGCAAACGAGACACCGACATGGTTCCGGTTCCTCCGGCAGCGCCATTAGAACTTGGAGTTAAGAGTACGAACTGTAGTTCATTCTCCAAAGGCTGCTAAGGCCCTGGCCTCTGAAGGTGGAGACTCGGTTCCCTTTCCTGAAGGAGAGGGAGAGCCAACGAGAGAGCCAACTACCTTCTTCCCAAAGGAGGAGTGCAGACCCTTAGAAGTTTCGGCACGAGACTTCTTAGGAGGGGGGGAAAGACGACCATCTCCTTCTTAGGTTGTGCGACCTTTGGAGGAAAAGAGGAAGAGGAGGCAGGTGAAGACGATGACAATGAAGACGAATCTGAAGAGGAAGACGACGACACCTTCCTAGCTCTCTTCCTCCTCGGCTTCTTTGAAACCTTCTCCAGGAACGATACGACGTACTGGGATGACAATGACAATGGCGATAAATGGAATATGGGGGTTGAATCATATACCTTAACTCCCCTTCACAGCGCTGCTGCCTGGGGATTGAGCCAAGCCCTTGCACCAACCTACGGTGGCGACAAGTGCTTGAGTTCAGGAGAGCGTAATCATATAGGCGATGCGAGTTCCCGAGGAGAACATGGTCTAGTCCCCGCGCTGTAAGGTAGCATTGCTGGTAGGTGCTGATGTCATACGAGCAGTGCTGCTGCCTGTTGAGACACGGCTGCCTCCCTGGAGACTTGCAACAAACTCGGTCACGATTGTTCTTGCCGCGCTGCAGAAGTACTGTGACTACAGGACTGGTAGCAGCGCTGGTAGGTGCCGATGCCTTACAAGTAATGCTGCTGCTCGCAGGGACGTCATTGCCTGGAGAGAACTTGCAACATCGTTAGAGATGTTGAAGGGGACTCCCCGCCGCCCCCCCCCCCCCCCCCCCCCATAGCCTGTACAGTTGCTTTTACCCATGGGCAAATACAACCCTATAGGCTTACGACAAAGAACCTGGTTTGGACATCGCTGGGGAGGGGGGGGGGGGGTGTCAAGCTGCAATATGAAACTGACGCCACTTCTCTGTACTGGGTGTGCTACTTCCCTTGGACGTTAGCACATTCGAGGAATCTCGCAAACGAGATCTTAAAACGGACCCGGTTCCGTAGGGCGTGCCCTCGGAACTTGGGGCTAGAGAATGGAACATCATACGAGCTCCAGAGGCTTCCCGAGTCTTGTGCCCATAGAGGCAGAATCTCTGTTCCTGCTCCCGCGGAAGTGGGAGAGCTGACAAGAGAGCAGCTGCTTTCCTCCCGGAGGAGGAATGCAGACCCCTCGAAGTCTCGCACGAGATCTCTCGTGGGGAAGGCTCCCGAGTCGTGCCCCTAGAGGCCGAGTCTCAGTTCCCGCTCCCAAGGGAGTGGGAGAGCTGACGACCGAGCCAGTTTCTTTCCTCCTGAAGGAAGAATGCAGACCCATCGAACTCTTGCATGAGACCTCTCGGGGGAAGGCTCCTGAATCTTGTGTGCCTAGAGGCCGAGTCTCGGTTCCCGCTCGCAAGGGAGTGGAAGAGCCGACGACAGAGCCAGCTGCTTCCCTCTCAAAGGAGGAATGCTGACCCCTCTAAGTCTTGCACGAGACCTCAGCCAGCTGCTTTCCTCCTGAAGGAGGAATGCCGGCCCATCGAAGGCTCATGAAGGCTATCATCCACTTCTCAGTCTCCCACCTTTGAATGGGAGGGAGAGGAGGATGCTGATTACGATGACGACGAGTAGGAAACAGAAGAAGAGGAGATCCAGAAAGGCGTCGTCGTCTCCGTCTTCGACCCCATCCTCGACAGTCTCCGCGACATCATGATCAGAGCCATCCTTTAACCCGGAGGCAGGAGCAGAGGCAATGCCAAGAACAAGTCTGCGAGTGGGAGCCAGTCTGAGAACAGGAGCCGCGCTGGATGACGCGGGTCCCACAATTACACGCCTGGCAGTATGGCAGTAACCCAGGACCAGCAGGTGTCCACCGCCCACGTAAGGAAGGGATGGGGGGAGGCGAGGCATTCGACCTGGGATCTTATTGACATGAGTCGCGCTGCCACTGAGTCATGAGTCCCCTTCTTGGGAAGACCAAGAAGGGGGAAGAACAGCGCTGGTATCAGGACCGGGGTCTATCCTCCTAACAGATCTTCCTTAATAAAAATTCACTCAACGCATGCATACCAATTACAAGTCTGAAAGTAATCGTATTAATATGCTGAAACAAGAATCACACTCATGCTCCCGGCGATGATGAGCAAAGAAGTGAGGAAAAACATCCATGTACTTTGTACACTCCATTAACAAAACAATACATTTACGTTCCCAGTAATGACAGGCGAGGGTGTAACGATAGAAAAAAAAACATAAGAAAAGACACAGACAAGCCGCATCTCGCACCCCCATTGGAGGGGGGGCGGCGCCAGGTACAATAATATAATTTATTTCAGCTCATGGCCATATACATGGAATATACAAAATACAGACAGTAACATACACAATCTAGATACATGAGACATGATAAAAAAAATGAATAATTGGCACTTAACCACAAAATAGCTGAGGTAGCATAAAAGATAGTAAACATAATACTTCTGTTCAATGTCTGCCGTATCTTTTAGGTCGTCAGTGATAATGTGACCCAAATACGGAAATTTGTGCACAAATTCCAGCTGATGGTTTCCGAGGAAAATATTTGGTTCTGCAATATTCTTAAGTGATCTCAGGAGCAGCGATATGCACTCGATCCTGGTTTCGTTGTAAATTATATCAAATTCCTCTGCATATTGGCGGCAAGTGTCGATGAGTCGTTGGAGACCTTGCACTGATGGGGAAATCAGAACCATATCGTCGGCGTAACAGAGGTTGTTTATAGTTGTTTCATTGACAGTGCATCCGATTGGGAGTGAGTTCAGTTTGACATTCAAGGCATCTGAGTGCGTATTAAACAGGTATGGAGAGAGAATGCCCCGTTGCCAAAGCCCATTTAGGGAGCCGAAGGTGTATGATAATACGGTACCCCATTTGACACAGAATTGCTGTGTGGAGAACCAGCAATGTAAAATGCCAATTAGATATAGTTGTGTACCCCTTTTATGCAGCTTCAGGAAGAGCTTCAGGTAGTTTACTCTATCAAATACTTTTCTCACATCTACAAAATAAAGGAAAACAGGAGACGCTGATGATAGGTAGTAGTTCAGCAATTCTTTCAGTATGTAGATGCAGGTGTCGGTTGACTGGTTTGTTTTAAACCTGAACTGGTTGTCAGTGGTGTGTAGAAAGGGGAGAAGTCTCACTAGAAGAACCGACTCAAGTATCTTCGATGCGATCGTTGTGATTGCAATCGGCCGGTAGTTGCCAGGGTCAGCTGCATCCTTTAGCTTGTTTTTGATTAATGGTATCAAGTAAACTAAGAGTAGGGAGTCTGGAAGAAACTGTTGAATTATGCAGGCATTGAATAGGGCAGCTAGCAAAATGTAAATTCTCGGATGGCAGAATTTGAAAGCCTCTGTGGGAAGACCATCAATTTATTATTAGTTAGGCTGTTTATGGCATTGCTGATGTTACCTGGTGTAATACGGTCTGCAAAATGAAATTGAATGTTGTCTGTAAGGAGGTTATCTACATCCCTTCTGGAATCTTGATCATTTATACAATTCAGGATATTGTTGAAGTGATCGCCTCACATACCGGCGATAGCTTCTTCTCCGACTGCTTCCCCTACTCTCTGTGATAGCTTTTTAGTTTTGGGATTTAAGGACTGGATATTTTTCCAAAGATGAGAATAATCACCAGATTCTAAGTTTCTAGACATTGCATCAGCTCTTAAATGTTTTTCATTTAACCTGCAGTGCTTAAGAGCAAGTTTAAACTGCACTCCCGCCTGTCTCATTAGTAATGTAGTGTGCCCATCCCTCGGGCTACCATTTTGACTCCACAGTTAAAACATTTCTCGTGAGTATGTATGCAGATCTTTAACCAAGTCATTCCATCCAGGTATATTAAGAGAATTACCTTGCCGAAATCTATAGAAAGTCCTTGCTGGAGCAAGCATAGCGGAGATTATGTTCGAATAGAATTCATTCAGATCCCTCCTGTGGTGGCCATTTCTACAATTTGTGTTAGTACAAAGTAAGGCGTCTGCCGGTTGAACTATTAACCGCAATCTGGTTTCCGTGGTCGCCCTAAAGTATCTGGTATTCTGTTGGTTTTTAAAATCCCAGTTTACCACTGGTGGCCGGTCAGTTAGGGGGTTTACGGAAGGGGGGGATGGGGTATTGAATGACACCGGTAATGGGATTTAATCGTAGCCCGTTGAAAGATCATAGCGAATATTGCAGGTCATAATAGAATCATGAAGTTGTGGAGATGTGATGCAGTTGTCCAGCCAGGAAGTTGTAATAGCGTCAGCTCTATTATGTACATATGAATAGGAGGAGGGAGGGAGGAGCATTACATCACTAATTTGGAGAGCATGATTTTGACATAAGCGAGTAAGTTCATATAAAATTGTTTTGTGGGTGAGAATTAAGGTCCCAGATTATACAAATATGATCAGCAGGAGAATCATGAATATTACTGTGTAACTCCCCTAGGATCATGCAGTAATGATCAAAATTATTGTTATTTTCCCATGGCATATAAACATTAATTATTACTGTCACTTGAAGCCCCAGCAATCTGTCACTCCTGTAGGTCATCACCTTTATCATATTGTCTAACGATTTGTGCCACAGGAAAGAAAGGACCCCTTTCGGGCGACCGGCTATGATTTGATCTGTAACTTGCATAGATGAAGTCGAGAAGGTTCTGAAGTCTTCATGAATTGAATTGCAGATGGCAAGGTCTTGTGGCCAGATGAGCGTTTCTTGCAGTGCAATGATGCCTTTGAAGTTTTTACAGAACATGTTTAGGAGAGGAATGTTCCGCTTGAGGTCAAAAATATTCCAAGAGATTATGTTTAATGTATCCATGGCTACTCACGAAGATGGGAGTTGAATGCGCTGATCATTTGGGTGGATGGGGGGTTAGCCAGGGGGAGTGGGCAGTCACTCACCGTGGGCGGTTGGCTCGCACTTGCGGTGGAAATTACCCTGGTTGGAGTGTCAGTAAGTTCCCCTGGGGGTGGTTGGTCCCAGATTAGGTTATATCTTGAAACTAATATATTAGGACCAAAATTCTTGCCTTTAAGAACGTCGAGGTGTTGAAATAGGCAGGTAATCCTGTAACCCACTATATGTTTACTTCTGCATGGGAGTTCGTGAGAGATGAGTGGGTCAGAGCCAGTGAGAAACTTGACTCTCTCCACTATGGTGTCTAGCGTCACCGATGAGCACAGATTGTGAATTACTAAGTGACATCTCTTCTCAGGTGTCGGGAGAGGAGATACACGAATGTTGGGCTCCGGTCCAGTGGCCAAACGAGAGGTTCCTCTCTTCTTTCTGCTTGTTTGTATCTGCCATCCGCTAGACCCCTCATGATCACTTTCATCTGCATCCGCGATGGGGGTTGGGGGAGGGGAAGAGATGGGGTGGGGAGGATTACAAGGGCTGGTAATCATCACCGGAGATCTATCTTCCACCAGAGGCACTGGGGAGGGAGAAGAGGTTTGGAGACCAACAGTCCCCTTAGAATGGCCTATAGGTGATGGGGGCACTACCGTGTTGCTGGGAGGCGAGGAAAAACTGGATGCCACATTCATAGGAGTCTGGTGGCTAACTGTGCGATTGTCTATCGATCCCTGCACTCGTTTGATTATACTAGAGCAATACCATGATATCTATTTTACCATCCATCCGTGCTCCTAACTATAAAATGGCAAATCTCATAGTACCATTATTAGAACATCTTACTTTTAACCAACATTCCTTAAAAAAATCAGAAGAGTTTAAATCATATATTCTATGTCGAGATTCGGAGTAATTCATAACTAGTTACGATGTAGAATTCGTCTTCACTAACGTCCCTGTAGAATAGACTATTGAGATTATTTAAAACAAATTTTGCATTAACCCTAATGATGTCTAATTTAACTTTGATCGTTCTCTTTTTTAAAATTTGTCGGAGTTGGCGGTGCAATGGGATTACCTCTTGGCCCTACTTTTGCAAATATCTTCATGTGGTCCTTGGAGGATAACATGCTTGATATATGTATATAAATATACATATATATATTAAATATATATATATATATAATATATATATATATACAATATATATATATAATATATATATATATATATATATATATATATTATATATATAATAAATAAATATATATATATTATATATATAATATATATATATATTAATATTAATATATATATATAATAATAATATATATAATATATAATATATATAATTATGATATATATAATATATATATATATATATATATATATATATATATATATATATATATATATATATATATATATATATATATAAATATATATTCTTCTTCCTAGCTTAAACCCATTTTTATTTTTATATGGGGTCGCCATTGCGAATGAGTCGTCTCCATCGATTTCTGTCCTGTGCCTCGTTCTCATTTATACCTTTCAATTCCATATCTTCCCCTACACAATCACGCCATCTCTTTCTTGGTTTTCCCTTTTTCCCTCTACCCTGCACTTCCATTTCCATCGTATGTCTTCCAACATGACGTTCCTCCCTTCGTAACAGGTGTCCATACCATCGAAGCCTTCCTTCCTGTATTTTCTTTGATATTTCAGCTACCTTTATCGATCCTCTTATATACTCATTTCTAATCCTATTTTCCCTTGTTACTCCCGACATCCATCTCAACATTCTCATTTCAGCTACATCCATCTTCTTCTCCTCTGTTTTCCTCATACTTGCTGTTTCTGTTCCATATAACATTGCTGGTCTGACCACCGTCCTATGGAACTTTCCTTTCAATTTCAGAGGCACCTTCTTGTCACAGAGGACCCCTGATGCAGACCTCCAGTTATTCCATCCTGCCTGATTTCGGTGTCTCACTTCTTGGTCCATGCTTCCACTATCCTCTAATACGGACCCTAAGTACTTGAACTTCTGTACTTTCTTAATTTCTTCCTCACCCAATCTTATGCTACTTCCACCGTCCTCAGTAATACTAGAACCCATATATTCGTTTTTTATCTGCTTATTCTCATTCCCCTTTCCTCAAGTGCTGCTCTCCACCTCTCCAACCTCCCTTCCAACTCCTCCTTCCCCTCTGAACACAACACAATGTCATCCGCGTATAATATATATATATATATATATATATATATATATATATATATAATATATATATATATATATATATATTATATATATATATATATATATATATACATACATATATATATATATATATATATATATATATATATATATATATATATATATATATATATATATATATTTATGTCAGTATCTGCTCAGTAAAGGACTTTTAAAGTCGAAAGATCTTGCAGACCTCCTTCGTTTATTTTTTCCTTTGTGGCATTTATCTTTATTTATGGATTTATCCCGTTCCTAACTTTCGTGATTCAGTTATACATATATATATATATATATATATATATATATATATATATATATATATATATATATATATATATATATATATATATATATATATATATACATATATATATACATATATATATATATATATATATATATATATATATATATATATATATATATATATATATATACATTATATATATATATGTATATATATATATATATATATATATATATATATATATATATATATATATATGTATAACAGAATCACGAAAGTTAGGAACGTGATAAATCCATAAATAAAGATAAATGCCACGAAGGTAAAACGAAGGAGTCTGCGAGATCTTTCGGCTGAAAAGCCCTTTACTGAAGCAGCTACTCACTTCTTTATATATATATATATATATTATATATATATATATATATATATATAATATATATATATATATATGTGTGTGTGTGTGTGTGTGTATGTGTGTGTGTGTATAACTGAATCACGAAAGATAGGAACGTGATTAAATCCATAAATAAAAGCTAAATGCCACGAAGGAAAAAATAAAAAGGAAGGAGGTCTGCAAGATCTTTCGACTTTAAAAGTCCTTTACTGAGCAGATACTGACATAAATACGAGAAAAGACAATACAAGAAGGTTCGTATAACTGACAGATAAGGATTATAAAGGGATTAGTACCTAGAATCCGACACACCTGGAAGATAAGAAACCTTCCCAAACAAGCATAAACAATGGGTGCAATTAAAGGTTTAAGACAATCATCTCAGATACAATTTCCAGACAATTAAAGGATTATAGGTGACAGCTATTCGGAACTTGGTAAACAAAACCATATTCAACAATACATGACAGACATACATTACAACAAAATTTAATAACTCTAAGGCAACTGATTTTTATTTAAGTCAGTAATTATATCTTTGAGGTCATTCTTAAACGTGTTACAGATACAAGGGTCTAAATGAAAAAGGCCACAACTAACATTGAAATTACAATGAAAAGTAAG
>NC_061087.1:63176174-63198674 GCF_015104395.2 Macrobrachium nipponense | reverse complement strand
ATAAGAAGACAAATCAAGGTAGCGAAATGAACATTAGTTATTAATATATAATATATTTATATATATATATATTATATATATATATATATATATATATATATAGATATATATCTATTATATATATATATATATATATATATATATATATATATATATATATATCTATATATATATATATAATTTAACATGTATTATGTATGTATATGTTACCAACATAATAGGCACTAATGTAGAACATAGTAACGTGGCCGACTCGAAATTTCTGGTCAACACACAAGACATTCACAAAAATTTGTTCAGGCACGGAATTAAACTCTGAACTACAAAAATAAACTTTATTTCTCAAAAAAATAAAGATTCTAACTTTCTGAAGCAGCTAGATTTAAGAAGTCAAATGTAAAGGTTAAAAACTTATTCTCCAGAACGCGAACATAGAAAATGGATTGTTTTAAACAGTATCCAGAAAACTGAACAATACCCACAAATGAACAGTAAAATGAGACATCTCTCCAAAACTCTAACATATTTGTTCCACAATTTAAACAGCCACATAGCAAAATTATCGTCTCTTCATTTTATGAAATACAACGTCGTGAATTCTTCAACGACCTGTTAATGAGATTCTAGGCCAGATGTTAAGGCCGATACATCCAGCCAAGGGGAGAAGCTACCAGCCCCATCACAAGGACAGTCGAGTAAGGCACCACGCTAAATTTTAGCTACTTTATTACAAAAATATTCACTTTAATAACGAAATGGACATGATAAAATTGAAATAATCAAATGCAATTCACTATCCGAACAACGCACTAAATGGTCACGTGGTTACGTTGCCTAGTGAACTTTGCTAAAGCACAACAAAATCACTCAAATCTACAAAATAGAACGCTGAAAAATTATCCCTGATACTCGGGCTTTCTGTAACCACCACAAATTCCTAGCTACAAACGGAGATGGCAAAGATCAAACAAGATTACTCACATGTTACTTGGTCACGCACAACACACCACCCTGTCGGGTCACACTCATGTACAGCCTCGCTGGACTGTTCCCTCAAGGTCTTTACAAATGGGAGTCTAGAAGTGAAAAGGAAGGCGAGCCAACGTGAGGGCTCCTTTTATTGCCGCGCGGGCTAGTGAATTATAATGCAACTAAAATCAATAGAGGCTTCAATTCCCAAATTCATTCAGAAATTTACGTAGCGCAATTAGTGTGTGTGTGCCACTCAAGACTCAAAGACAACGAAACAAAAACTCACACACGTAAAATAAGAACCATTCTCCCACTTGCCGCAAATTTGTACTATGGACTCTGAAAAGGTAGGGGCGGGAATTTATCGCGGGAAAAGCTGTGCACGGGCTTTTTTCGCGACATACACCATTAGGGCTTGCCAAAACTGATAACAGCTCTGCTCAGAGGCTGATAGAGCAACAAATCAACAGAGTTCCTGTCAAAAGGAATTATAACCCCAATTAACACACAGGTCTCTTATCAAGTAATAATAAATCTCATACACAGAATAGTGATACATTTTATAAATGAGTCCACAAAAACAGGTTTATTAATAAAATAATAATAAATTTCGTAAAAAAGTCAGTGTAAATAAATGCTTAAAAAGAGAAGTTCGCGGCATCAAGACATAAAGAGAAGGATCCTATCACACCAAAAAAAAAAAAAAAAAAAAAAAAAAACAGATTAGTGAGGAAGTGTCACTTACTTCTCTATGTCCATATTTCAAAGTTTCTAGTAGTTTTCAGGCACCCCTCATCTTCACTCAAAAGTTGGGCAGGTAGTGCAACAAAAATTATATAAAAAAGTTCACAGAGGAGGTAAAACATGACGTACGAACGAACGAGCATTCTTGTAGGACCACTCGCTTTAGATGACGTCACGTTCATGTAACGGATTCGTTGAGCGAAAGCATCATTTATCTCATAATTCCTGATCTACACAATCCATGAAGTAATAATCTCGAAGGATAAGAACTATTCTCACTAGCTCCGACCACGGAAACATAAGCAACACGTCACGATGTTCCATCGGAATATTCCGCAGTAATCTCAGCACATTGTAAGGTGCCCTCTGAGACAGTAGATAGTCCTTAACAAAGTACATTCCCTTTTGTCTCCGTGAGAACAAACGGTGATATCTATCATTTCAAATAATGTAATTGTCAAAAGATCCAATGCTCATCACATCCGTCTTCTAACAATTATCCATAGGTCAGCAAGAAATACAATTTAATATATATATATATATATATATTATATATATATATATATTATATATAATATATATATATATATATATTTATATGTATATATATAAATAAATATCTTGAAATCTTAGTTAAAAAAAACATGCATGTTACTGAACCTCAGTTCTTAAAAAGAGGAAGCAAAATATTTCACGTATTTATGAAATTCTAACTAATCATAACCTGTCAAAAGCAGGAAACGTTCAATATCAGATATAAATTAAATTCCAACAAATATCTAGGTAAAAAAAAAAAAAAATATCAACGAGTTATACGCATTTTATGTATCTGAATTTTTCTCTTATGCTACAGGCGAAATTTAAAATTTTCATGCGTAGTGATAAAAACATTTCATTAAAATGGAAAAGCCTAGAAGAGCAGAGGCTAATTGTTTGTGGTGCATCATACTGCAAAGCTTTTATGGAGGATTTCCAGAGGGTAAAATTAATTAGGCAATGTGAATTATAAAATAGTCATATCACAGCTATAAATAACTCAAAAGAGTTTTCTAAAGGATTTATAACTCTCATACAACGTCCGTCATTTTCATATCAACAAGAAACAAATAAATTAACCAAATAATTATATATATATATATATATATGATATATATATATATATATAGCATATTATATATATATATAATATATATATTATATATATATATATAGCATATTATATATATATATATATATATATATATATATATAGCATATATATATATATATATATATATACTACATATATATATATATATATAATATCTATATCTATATATATATATATATATATATAGCATATTATCAGCATTGTGTTTGATTTAAGGATTAATTCCCTCCATAGTGCATTAGTCATAAATTTTGTGAGAGAAGTCTTTGTTTCATATTTGATTGTAACCTGGAATCCCATTCCAGATTCCGGCTGCCATGAATTCCATGCATTCCTGCCTAATTGCCAAGCACCCACTTACCATAGAAGATATTATTAATAATAGGCAACCAGCCTTGCATAGATCATGAATGCGGCCCATCTCTTATTGTTAAGCGACAGCCTGTTATCTAATTGCCATTGTGACTGACAGAATAATTTATCACTGTATTTTGTGCCCTCTCCACGGGGGTTATCTGCCGTTCAGTTTGTCTTAAGGCTGTACAATGTTGTATAAGTAAAATAGACGGGAGAACGTTACACGTACACATCCACAGACCCGCTGTACTTCGAAGTCAGGCTCCCCTCCTGGTCTGTTTGTCAGTTGTCTGGGCTCACGGTCAATTACCTTGCGATTTTCCCACGATAAGGCTAAGATTAGAACAGGGTTAGTGGAGACAATATTAAACTGTGGAGTGGGGGGAAGTAAGTATAAAAGAGACCCACAGATTTTTTCTTTTTCTTTCCTGTCTAATCGACTGCTTTTGATTTGGGAATTGTCCCGGAGGCCAACATTTTCGCCCTCATGGAAAATATTTTTGCCATGTTTTTATATACAGGCATATTTAAGTTCAGTCCAACTTGACTGTTTGGTTCCCACAGCATTGGTATATGCACACAATAAAACAGTCTGCTGGACTGATTGTTATTTTGAAATCTGCGGCACTTTATATGTATTTTACATTACTGGTGAGCATTTTTAATTTTTTATAAGTCCTGGAGTCCAATATTATCTTCCACACCCTCGTGACAAATATTTTGCCACATTTAATATAGGCATATTGCATTCCCGTCTGTTGGCTGTTATTGACTTTAATTGTCCACAAGGTCATTTTTCTTGCCCAGTGACACATAAGTCCGCAGCATTATCACATAAGCGTTTCATTTGCTGTATTTGACTGCTTTAATATTTTGATATGCTCGCGGAACGAGTATTTTGCCACACTTGTATATGCATGCTCATTACAAGTCTGCTGACTAATTGTCCATGCTGCCACCATTCATACCCTTTGCAGTGAATCTTTATAGTTCATGACTGCTGTTCCATGGAACCGTTCATGCAGTATTCCTGCCCATACTTATGTTATTTGTGGCGATCTGATTCCATTGGAGGAATTTATTCCAGACCACGTAAATCTGTGACTTTTAGCACATGTTGGCGTCGAGTAATTCCGCCTTTTTCACTTGCAGAGAATTTATTTTCATTCCACATTCGTGGAATTTGTGTTACTCCATCCTAGAGACAGCATTTCTGGGGGCTTAGCGACTGTGTTACCCATTAGGAATTTCCCATTCATGCCCTCACATTCCCCAATCCTCCAAAATGGCAAACAATCCTGCCTTAGAGGAAATTAAGGCTTTTGTGAAAAAAGGAAAGGCTGGTGAGTGAGCAGAGAAGGAGAAAGAAAGAGAAGAAAAGGAGAAGAAAATAATAGAAAGGGGGAAAGAAAGAGAAGAAAAGGAGAAGGAAAATATAGAAAGGGAGAAAGAAAAAGAATTCTAAGAGAGAAAGGAAGCAGCAGAAAGGGCAGATAAAGCAGCGGAAAGGGCTCACCAACTGGCTATGGCTAATGCTGGCACACAGCCCTCTACCTCGTGATCATCCCACCCCACCCCCAATAGCATGGGCATCCTCATTCGACTGTGGAATGAATCTGAGCCGGAGGCCTGGCTCGATCACATAGAAAGGGTCCTGGAAAACTTCCAACTCCTCCTGCCGAAGTAGCCCTGATCTTGGGGAAATACCTCGAAAGCAAGGGAGCTATTGCCTTCCAAGCCATGCCAGTTCATGAGCAAGGAGATCTCGCTCCCATATGGGAGACCATCATCAAAACCTATGGGATCACCCCCGACAGGTGGCGACAAAAATGGAGGAGCATGCCAAAGGGGTTCGGGCAAACATAGTCGGAATGGGTGGCGAAGAAGACGCCCGCCCTCCAGAGGTGGACAAGGGCATCCAACACAGTTTTCCGCAGACAAAATTCTTGAACTTTTTCAGTTGGAGGAACTTGAAAATTCCCCCTGTCGCCCCTCTCTCTTGCCAACTCCCAGATAACTCACCGTGAAAATAATCAGCAACATAAGCCTGTGCGCAGGCATTGTAATAAACCTGGGCATTCTTCCGACCAATGCCTCACTAAACCAGATCCTCCTCAGTCAGCTCCTTCTCTCACTCAGAATGGACATTACCAAAATAATAATAAGGATCATGGCCATTGGCAGCGGAATAACCAGCCAATGCCTGATTATAGCAGGAGCTCTTGTGACTAAAGCAGAATGCATGGGCACACCTCTTCCTGGTCTCATTGCCCCAAAAGGACCGCCTCTCCCACCACTATCATGGCCATTAATGACCTGTCAACTCTAAGGCCCCCAGCTCAGGGTCCCATCCTATTTGCACCTTCTGGAGGTCGCCATCGCACCCACCAGGTCTGAGCATTCGATGATTCTGGTGCACAGCTCTCGATAATTCGAGAAGATAAAGTTCCTACCGGACAAAGGATTGAAAGGCATAATCTAGTTGCTATCGACAGCCTCAATCACATTAAAATGTTCCTGCCCACCAACTGGTTGAGGATCACTCGACCTCACCATTCGAAAATATGTACTCTGGCAGTGGTTACACACATACCCGGCAATTATATCTTCTTGCTAGGACAAGGCCTTATGCTGCCTACTTTTGAACTGTATCAGGGCTCACGCCCTTACCTGGCTCCAGACTGATTACACAGTCCTCCCGGACATGCCCTCGCACGCCAGCACCACTTGAAGGCATCAGGCAGTGTCATGCTCCGCCCCTTATGATAGATTGCTGAGAATGATTATAATGGCATTTGCGAGCTTCTGGCAATGCCCTTTAAGAAGTCCCCCGACTTAGCCTATTAAGGCAATATTACTAAGGCACTGTTTCATTTTTTATGTTAATCATTTATTTCAGTGTGTAGTACATAATTCCCCACAATTCATTATTTATGTCCGTTTGTATCGACCGATAACCAATATTCAGTTCTATCTTATTTCATTGTTTGTCTCTGCCTGCCTGACACCGGGCTTGAATTATATTACTTAACCACGGGGATCCTAACACCCTTGCTTACGTGCGTTTGTAATGCCCTCTCAGGGCAAATTAACTGCATGAAATGTTTTATGCTGAAAGAGCATTCATATTTGATAAAACTACGATATTGCTAACATCTTAGAATAAGGTTAAAATAAGACGAGTTCAGTAAGATAAAATTATATGCTTACTTAGATTTTACAATATGTTATTCTCTATTTCTCTAAAATAATTGTGTTAAACTTATTAGTTAACTTTTGCAAATAATATGCCTGGAAAAAGATAATATTTAGTATAATTTTCAATGCATTACAATTAGTTTTCCTTTCATTTTTGTTGGTGTTCACTTGTATGTAAAGGACTTTCCTGAGAGGAATCTGAATAATTGTTAATGAGCTGGGTGTTTTTTTTGTAAAGCCCAAGGACAACTTGTCTTACTTATGATTAGTGGTTATGAGTCAATAAGAATAATGTTAGAATTAAATGACTGTAACAAATTACATTAGTTTAAGTGCCTCATAGGAGATGGAAAGAAAATGATATCATAGTGAGAGCAAAGTTTTCTCACCATTTCAACCCATTTAGGATTGAAATGAATCTTAAGCAGGGGAGGTATTATGAATCCCCTTTGCTTCCTCCATGTAATGTTAAAAAGCACACGCCTCTGATTTTTTTTTCTCACTGATGCATTCATGGTTCTTTTGTTTCTTTCACCTGTGTTTCCCCCTGTCACTCGTTGCAGGTAATAAAAGGGGGCGATGCAGGAAAGAAAGTCTCCACTTTCTCCCAAACCCCAGTTTGAGTCAGGTCACACCTGCCTCCATGATTGAACTCACGTGGCTGTGGGCCACCACGTGAAAAGCTTTGCCTGTCAACGCCTTGAATAAGTCGACTTTCTTCAATTATATTTTATGAAGATATATCTCAGGGGAAAGGTAACGTGCAATAGAGTAACAGCAATCTATTTATATTTCATTTTCTTCTCTTACCAGTGCTTGTGAGACCCTCCATAGTGATTCATTTATCCCCACAACTGTGTTTCCCTTAGAAAGATCCTATGATTAACAGCAGACAAATGAGAAGAGGGATTTATTTACCATTTCAAAGTGCTGATGTGAGGATGGTATGTGTCTCATTTGTCTGCCAAGCGGGGATGTTGTGATGGTATGCCGTTGTGACGGGGTGCAGGACACTTGTGCCAACACATTGTTTGGTGAGTGAAGCCTGGCACAAAGTTTTACGAGACAATGTCGAACAGTTTTGGAAACGTTCCTCGCGCCTCCTTGCTGGGCTGTAGGCACGGAAGTGAAAATATGACTCGCACAGACCTAGGAAGTTAAAATGAAAAAGTTTCTTTCACTTGTAAGGTGATCCACGTGGTCATGGATGAATGAACTTTTTAAACGGAAGTGTTTAAAGAAGGGACATGGCATTTCTGGGAAGTTTACTTTTAAAAGTTTAGCGCAGTTACTGTGGAGTGAGAGACTGACAGACAGACAGACGAAGCTAAATTGCTTATGGTACCGTGGTTTGGGTTGCTAGATGCTGTGTGTCCTATCTGAAACAATGGACTGCAAGTTATCCAAAGCCAATTTCAGTCATGCAGGAGTTGCTATCATGTGGTAGCTGGAAAGCTTGTGTTTTGAAATGGCAGAGCTCTTCCTCCCTGTGAGATTACTCGTTTAGCTTGCAAACGGAAATTTAAATTCTTGTGTGCTTATTTATGGGGGTCTACGTGAATAGATTTATGTTTCATTTGTATCCAGCTTAACAGGGCTATTTACTGGGCTTGCAATAATGAGCAAGGTCACCACTTTTATATCCTAAACCTGGGAAGGGACTTACCACAAGGAGATGATGCAATCTTATTACAATTCCCGAGTAGTTAGAACATAGAAGAAAAGAACGTGAAGTGAGGGCTTTACTAAATGGGGAGAATTTTAATTAAACAGTTATGATAATTAGAATCATATGTATTTACAATAAACATAATCATTTTCAGGGGCACAGGAAGTCAAATTGCAGAGAGTTACCATGGCAATGCAAGCACAATTAGAGCAGAAGGATCCACAGGGAGAAAACCCTGTCTGCAATGGAGAAGACATGCAATTAACTGACGAAACTACCATGACTAAGGGGTCAAGCATGCACTAATGGTGCCAATGGATCATTAGGGCACTTACCTGGTTTCGGGAAGAGAAGTAGTTGTAGATGAGCTAACAATGGCTTGTAGGTGTGGTGGCAGGTTGGTGATAAGGGATTTGGTACTGGAAAAACATTTGGACTAGTAGTCAGCCAACTTTCTCTTTTGGGGTGTGAGTCAGCTGTCCTGGATTAGTGCTAGCTGTGATGTTGACTCAGGGAGTTCGTTAAGTAGTGCCCGCAGAAATCATGTGATAGAGACATGTCTCCATGGCAGTGAAGTGTCCTAGACAGTTCTTTAACACAGTCACATGGTCTAGGAAGGGAAATGAATAGACTGCCAAAGAGACAGAATAACAAGAGCTTTGTTTCAGAGGCAAAATATCTACGACTGACTATTAATGTTGATAGCAATATGAAATAGCATTACATTAAAGTCTTTTGAAACATATTTTTAGGAGCAGAGTTGTCCTGAAAAAAGGTTTCCCTTGTTGTAACACACACACACATATATATGCCCACTGGTTTAGATACAATAATAGGCAGTCAAGTCGATCACTCTGCTTTCAAGGGATATAAAGTTGATGTAGTTTCTGTTGTACGTATTCCTGTCGAATTTCTTTTAGATCGATATGAATTTCTCTCCACTATGATAACTGATTGATAAGTTTATAACAATTGGTTAGTTATAAAGTTTCTCACTTAAACACTGGTGACTTTTTATTCTCATAGATTTTAAACCAAACTTATCAATTAATATCGTATTCGCTATGCCTTGCGAATAACCCACACACCTGCCATAGCTCCCAGGTTTTATATATTTCGATAGCAGATCATAAATTATTTTTTTAACGCCAGAAGTAATTAGATTTACAATTCACATGATTAAATATAGAAGATTATTGAAATCTTTAATTTAGCACGTGAGTCTGCACTCTTATAGTCAAGCTAGACATTCCGAGTCTTATAAATTATCAGAAATTTAGGTTGACGCGGAATAAACACACTCACCATTATACAATGCAAAATCATGATAATGACTGCATACAGCAATATTAAATATGCATCAACACAAAATTATCATATATTCATTTTCTTTCACAAACAGCAGTGTTCTAAATCTTATTCCGCCTTTCTGTAAATAATATATCAAAACTGTCTGGTTCATCGGTTTCGTATTTCATATCTTTCTTCCAATTGCTGATGTTACCTGTGATGCACTGCAGACAGAACCGTGCATGAAATTACATGATTTTGCCTTGTAATTTGCGATATTTATATTTAAAAAATGTCAATAAAGGCACGCCTTAATCTGTGGCGCGTTAACATGAAAACTGGTTAAATTTATAATTAAGATTACATTTTCATTTGTTGTGATTAGTAGACTCTTATTTCCTTATTTACTCTTTTTTACCACTTATTTGCCTTTAAGAAGTATCGATAACATATGCCAAACACTAAAAATGGTTAAAACTGATTGCTGATTCCAACGTGTCTACTATGGTATAATAGAAAGATATAAATATGCAATCTTCAACAGAAAATAAATTATAATCGTGAAAGATACAAGTATTGTGAATAAATAATGCTTAATGAACAGCAATCCAAAAAAAAGCCCCCCCCCCCCCCCCCCTCCCCCCCCCCCAAAAAAAAAAAAAAAAAGTAGACTACGATCATTTTCTATACTCATTGTGAATTCATCGATATCACTAGTTTGCCTGTTACCTAGACTACACATTATGCTGTTTATAAACCTAAACCATTGTGCATTAGTGTCGTATAATGTTCTGCTCTAAAAAAATTGCCTATATAAATATTAGTACTGGGGATTAAACTATAGTGATAACAAACTTTTAAGAGTAGTATTTCCTATTGAACTCAAATCAACAATGTTTTAAGTTGAGTTTGAACAGCTCTGTCAAGACATTTTCATGAAAGTCATATCCTTCATCTAGGGCACTAGATAAAATTTACCAGATCATCAACGGGCATTTTGATGAATAAAAAGATCACATCGAAACTCATAAGACTGGAAGCACTACTGATCTGATCTTTATGGTAACTTATCTTCCTTAAAAATGTTGTTTTGTATTCAATAATTACATAATAGTTCATCATAATATTAACTTGCATCAACATGTTAATGCAACTGGATGTACTACAGTTGTTACGGCCTCCCACTAGTAACTGCATGCACTAGGTATTCCATATTTTCATGTGCGCTTTGATTAGTGTATGGATTGACGCAGGACCCTCTAATACAGGTCGGCCAGACTGATTAATGATGAACCACCTTCCTCGACAGCATGAAGAGAGCCAGGTTGTAAACCAAAGACAGTTAAATATTTAGTACTATTACCTATAAATACTATATGTAGGCTACTTGAGGATAAATTTCTTTTCATTTATCATATGTCTTAGGTATTCTGAGTAATCTTCATTACAGTCACGTCAAGATGTCATTTAAAACTATAGAAATATAGAGTTCTTCCCTCGCTGTAGATAGAAAAATAAACTTACAGTTGTGAAATATGAGGCTGTTTTTTAAACAAAATAACCGACACTGATAAATAATGAGGTTACTGGTAGACTACCATTAAAATAGAATTAATAAAAAACTAAAACAATTAATGCAGAGACAAAGGATGGTCAAATGTTCTACTGTTTCGACGAGCCAGTAGTGGGCCCTGCCTGCTATGAACCCGTGTGACATCATCTGGTCCTGGCTTGACGTAACTGACCAGTTATTTTTCGCGGATGGTTAATCCCTGGCAGCGTCTTCTAACTTACGGTAAATTCATAGTTTCTCTATTGATTATATTTCTTATAATTGGGCACATTTAAAAGATATTTTTTGTTTTCGTAAATAGCCCAAGTCCATTTTTCATGCAAAGGGATCCCCTTTCATAGGTGCATGCTATGGCTTTCGGTTGTTTAAAACGACATGTTCATTATGAATGAATTTGAAACAACTGTTAAGGAATTTTTTCCATCTCCCCTTATTTTGTAGCCAATTAAGTTCAGTGGTTTTTTAAACCTAGATATGCCTCATTTTTACGTATGTCCTCCTCTTCTTTTGGCTCTATTCGTTATACGTACTCTGTTCAAAGATCTTTTGATGTTTTCTTCTTGTTTTTCGTCTCATAAAAGTTATTTTTTTATTTGTTACTTCTATCAAAAAGATTCTCTTCATGTTCATGTTTCAGCTTACCTTTTCCAATTCATGCCTCTGGTCTTTGAAAGAATCTCCCATGATTTAGTTTTTATCTTTACTTTTATCATCATTATTTTTTTCTTTTTCCGAGGGAACCGCTTGCCATATAAAGCTTGCACCATGAGTGGATTTACCATTAGTTTTTCCAGCTTGTATTTTGCTGTATTTGTTCCCAGTGAAATAATGATTTCAATGCAGTCAACTAGCTTAAATTGCAATAAATTTCTGTAACAGCCGTTTCGCTTGTAATGATCTTGCAATTAGGTGGAGCATAATGACTTCAGTTGATATCTCCCCTTCCTAAAGGTGATTACTGTCTGTAAGTAAATAACACAATAATAACCTGAACAATGAAAGTCACTTTAAACATTCTTCGAGTAAAATTATATTTTGAGGCCGTTAAATCCCTCTTGATCGTTATTTTTCACATAGCGGTTCCCCAACATTTAGTTTTACAAGTTGCAATCACTTATAGATAAAAATCTAATCAGCTATTGATAACCGTCATAAAATGGCACAATTGAGACAAAAAATATCACCCATTTTAATGTATAATAAATCATTGCCATATCGTTTATTGTTTATTAGAGAGAGTTTGGTTCATATTTTACGGGGTACATAATTTGAGGATTAAAAGAATGACGATCAAATTCTAAAAATAATATGATATAAATAAGGCCATCAAAAGGTTTTTAATCATCATCAATACGATATAATTATCACAAATTATTATAAGAATAACTAATAAATATCATGCGCGTTTTCAATAGAAAACTAGGTTCCTAATTCATAACCAATTACTCTTTAATGATCGGTTAATTAATAAAATTCTACTAACTCACTATCATTATAATTGATAAAACCCACACGAGGCTTCATGATATACAGTAAGCATTCGTCTATGCAATAAACACCTTACCATAAAATTATACATACATATATATTTATATACCTATATATATATATATATATATATATATATATATATATATATAAATATATTAAAACAAAATCGGGCAGATTCAATGCACATATACAAATTGCAGTCAAGGACAGGAATACGCTTGGGACTCACACTTCTTTTATTGCTTCCTACGTTTCGTGATTTGTAATCACATCATCAGGGTATTCTAAGGAAAAATTAATAAATTAAAAGTACTGAACGGCTAAAGATGAATTATGTTAAAATATTAATCATTAAAAATATACATAGGCAGTTATAAATTATACACACTAAAACAAACTTAAATACATACACACAAGCACAAAACTGCGACACACATGGTTATACTTGAGAACATTAAAATTAGCAAAATCAGAAAACATTCTTAACAAGTTCCCTAAAAATAAATGCATTCAATTTTTAGAGGAAATTTTTTTACAAAGAATGGAAAAACCAAATTAAGACAGTTATATACTTATCCAAAAAGCAGAAGACGCCAACTTTCAACGCAAACGACAGGGCCGTACTAACAGTTAAGGAAAAACATACAAAAAAAAAAAAATCTGAGGTACAAATAGTAATGACCTATGACAGAAACAATGGAATAGAGGCAGTTTGAGTGTTTAAGTAAGGAAGATGTAGTTTAATATTTAATGAATCAAGTATTTGAAATTTTTGTTAGTCCTGTGCTTGGCCAATAATTTTAAAATCATCGTAATTTATATATGCTTTGCATTTGGTGGCATGATTCCTTATACAGGATTGATCTGGATTTGACAGTCGGCATCCAGTTCTACAACTCGCCCCTTCATGAGAGTCGGCCGTGACCCTGAGAAGCCGCCTGGTAGATCCGACATATGTTCCCAGACTACATCTGGGACAAGTATATTCATAAACAATGAAGTCCTTTCAAAAGCTAACATCATGTAAAAATGAGAACACATAGTTTATGGGGGAGTTTAGGGACATTAAAGTTTACTGTCATGTTGAATAATTTGTTCAGTAGTCTGGAAAAAATTCTATAATGAAGTTTTGTTTGGAAAGCAGTCATTATTAAAGTATTGTTGCAAGAAAAGGATTTCTTCGTGAAAAAGTGTCCAACTAGAAGTGAGAGTTAAAGCACGGTGAATGAGAGTGTAGACAGAGTTCAGTTTGAAATTAGAAAAGCAGAAACTATAAAAGTTGGGCCCAAGACCAGTGAACTTTCTTTTTCTAAAATAATAATGAAATATTCATTTTATTTGAAAATTTAAATATCTAGCCGTTCGGTACTTTTAATTTATTAAATTATCCTTAGAATTCACTGATGATGTGATTATGAATCATGAAACGTAGCATGCAATAAAACAAGTGAGTCACCAGAGTATTCCTTCCTTTTGACTGCTAAAATTGTATATATATATATATATATATATATTTTATATATATATATATATATATATATATATATAATAATATAAATAAATATATAATGAGCTAGAAATGTCCTATACAATTCGATTTACCTCGGAATTAATATATTTTTACATATGTTAGAGAAGGTGAAAGTTTTTAACTGATAATAATTTCGTCCTTTCGTCTTTTCGAACCAGCCTCCAGCTAATAGAGAAGAAATCAGGACTTCAGTGACATTTTATATTATATATTATAATTATATAATAATATATATAATATATAAATTATTAACTTTTTATATAATATAATAATTATTAATTATATATATATATAATTGTAAAAAAAAAAAATTATATATAATATATATATATTAATTTAATCGCTCAAGCTTCCCATCGTGAAAAATTCTTCCCAAAACGTCCTTTTGTATCCCGGCACCCTCGCCCTACTAACTTGACTTTATTTTACTTTTTATTTGATTTATCTTTACTTTTTCAGATACTACTTCTATTCTCTCTTCCTATAGGTACGGCATCAAGCTTGTTTTGGCGAGATGCCGATTCGCATTGCATGTGCAATGCGATTGCTTACTTGGGGAAGGACACAGTGAGGGTGCCAAGAGGACAGACGGGAGTTTTCACGATGGAGCTTGAGCGACCTTTTCGCCGAAGGGGACGCTCAGTGACGACTGATAACTTCTTTACGACCTTACCTCTCGCCTTATCACTCGCTGACGGTGGCATGTATTTGTGTGGCACCATTCGGCAGAAACCTTATACTCCTAAAGAACTTTCTGAGAGTGTGCTTTCCGTCAAGAACTCAGTGGCCGTGTTCAATTACGAACATAATTTTACTCTCCAGTGTCAGCAAGTCAGCAGGACTAAGAAGGTGATGCTGTTGAGGTCCCGTCTGAAATAGAAAGACGTAAGACGGACATTCAGATGTTCTATAATGCTACGAAAGGGGGTGTAGACACATTCGATCATATGTGTTCTACAACAAATTGTGTTCGTAAGACACGACGCTCGCCAATTTGTCTTTTCTACGGGATATTGAATATAATTATGGTAAATTCTTATATTCTCTATTCGTCCCTGCCATCGGCACAGAGTATGACAAGGCGAAGGTTCCTCAAGGAGCTCACCATTGAATTTCGTGCTCACCTATACTCTTGTTTTTTTCCATCTGTCCATCTTCCTGTGGTGTTTTCGCATGGTAACACTGCTTCCCGTGCTTTTAATAGTTACGGTATGTGTAAGTTTTAGGTAAATAAAAGGATATCTGGGTGTACATTTGCAACTGAAAAGCATTTTAATAATTTACTGTATGCGAATTACACCGTTAATATTCGAAATAGGATATTGTTATTATTGTTGAATGTAAGCTGAATGTGACTATCTAAAGCCAGGGACGCAGTGTCACCATACCAAACACCACAGACGGGTGGACAGATGGAAAAAAACCGAGTATAGTAAGTCATCGGTATTATACGTTGACCAACTTGTCAAGGTCCCTGCGTATCCTGATGTCGGATACGTTTTGTCGATATTTCCAAATGTTCGAAATTATTCCCTTTTCGAAAAATTTCTTTTTAGTCAGACATTTTTTTATAGCTGCAAGTAAGCAACCATAAAATTTTCATGCAAATCCACGAACAATTAGATAAGTAAATAACACCTTGAGATTGACACAGCCTCCTTCCATTTCAGGTACCAAATTTGGCCGTCGCACTTGGCGTGGTCGGGGGCCATTTTGCAGACATACCCAAAAGGTATAGAATCTGTGATATTCTGGTAGATTTTCATGCATAAATATCATATTTTATACTAATTACAACGATGTTTATAAGATATTTTCCTGGTGAAACGAGGTCAACAAATGACCTTTACACTGGAGTAAGGTTTTTGGGTCAGATTTTTATTTTGTGGCTGCAAAATAATGATCAAGCCACTATAATAGTTTTATGCAAATCCGCGCATAATTAGATACGTAAATAACACTGAAATTTACATTGCATTCCTCCATTTCTGGTGGTAGATGTGGCCGATGCGTTTGTTGTGGTTGGGGGCCATTTATTGTATATATCCGAAAGGTAAGTTGCCATACCGCTATATATTCTTCTTTCTATAGAATTTGTGATATTCAGGTAGATTTTCATCCATAAATATCATATTCTATACTAATTACAACGATGTTTATAAGAAATTTTCCTGGTGAAACGAGGAGGTCAACAAATGGCCTTTACATTGAAGTATGTTTTTGGGTCAGATTTTTTCATAGCTGCAAAATAATGTTCAAACACCCATCAAGCCACAATAGGTTTATGCAAATCCACGCATAATTAGAGAAGTAAATAACACATTGAAATTTACAATCCATTCCTCTATTTCAGGTGGTAGATGCGGCCATTTTTTTGGAAGATCTCTATAGATTTGTGATATTCTGGTAGATTTTCATGCATAAATATCATATCACATAATAGTTGCAACGATTTTTATAAAAAAAAATTTCATGGTGAAAATAGGTCAAAAAATGACCTTTAGATTTGGCCCCTGATATAAGAGCTAATATCATCTTTTTCCAAATATTTTTACATAATTACGTTCTAGGACAATATGACTTTGTTCTATAAAAAAAAAAAAAAAAAAAAAAAATTAGCCACTTCTCATTTCATTTAGGTGCCAAAAAAAATTCGTGAAATGTTGACTACTACTACTACTACTACTACTACTACTACTACTACTACTACTATTCTTCTTCTTCTTCTTCTTCTTCTTCTTTTTTTGTCAAAAAAATTTATCATTTTTTCTCATCAGATTTTGACCTCTATGGGTCCGACACCTTTTCTGGCAGTCACATATTGTAAATTGTAGTTTTAGGAAGAATTCCTTAGTATATTTTTAAAATATTTTAGTAAATTATTTTTTTGTATATACTTATCTATCTAAAAATATTTTTAATAAATATTTAATTTGTAGATGGGTATTATTTATCTTTTCAGGAGTGCTTTTGAATGTTACAATTTATTTTTAGAAATTAAATGTACAGCAAAAATGAGGTTAATGGTTTTTGGCAATTTTTTCTAGACACTCGGGTAGAGCTCAACCCACACGCACCTTCAATGGGGTAGCGATATAGCGAAACCTATCCAGGGTTAAAAATAAAAGCCATGTCCAGCACGGCCCACTTCTATAAATATCTTGAAAAGGGAGCGACTAAAACTATGATACAATGAATCGTGGGTGGGGAAAAAATTTGTCCAAAATTATATCTATGGTTTCTCTAATCCGTATATTAGTGAATATTGACTCCACATCAAAGCTTGCCATGAAAAGGTCAGAATCTTGTGGAAGAATGCGTTGTTTAAACTGTTCAGAGTTAGATACAGTATACTTGTTAGTGATCAAGTGCTCCAATAAGGGAACAAGAAATTCAGCCAATTTGTAATTTGGAGTTCTAAAGGAGGCCAAGATAGGGGGAAGGGGGACGTTGGGTTTGTGTACTTTGGGTAGACCATAAAGAATTCCACAATACGAGCCTGTAACGAAAAGATCATGGTATGTGTTCTCGCTAATGATGATCTCATTCTTAAGGATACGGAGAAATCTATTGATCTTCTCTTCTATTCTAAAGATGATTTGATAATTAGGGAGACCAATTTCTTCAAATTTAGTACGGTGATTTAAGATTTGGGTCATTTGGTTGACGTATTCCTATTTGTCTAAGATGACAGTTCCTCTCCCCTTATCAGACTTCGTAATAATCAAATCTTCACGCTTGGACAGAGTTTTTAGAGTTTCGTATTCCTTCTTATAGAAAAAGGGGGCCCAATGTGTTTTTAATTTAGAAAAAGCTTTATGTGATAGAACCATCAATTCATTTTGTAAACAGCTAAGATCATTACAAAAATTCAGATTTTTCAGGCGGTGGAATACTGTTTCAAGGGACAAGTGGAACTGGCAGAACGTAGGTTTGTAAATAGGCAGGCAAAATTCTTATCGGAAAGACAAAAGGAATTCCTCAAGTTTAGATAAAAAATATTTGGAAAAATTATAAACAGTTTTGTTGTAGCCATGAAATCTAAGTAAGTTAATTCCAAGATGAAACAGTTTTTATGATGCCTTCTCTGTATAAAATCAGCGAAACTGAATACTTTTGTTAAAAAGCCTAGTAAAGACAATTCTATCTAAGAACGAAAAAGAGTCCAACACTTCATTACGAAAGTTATTAGCAGCCCTATTAAGTCGTTCGTATACTTTCTGTTTACAAATAATTTCATGGTGTAATATGTACTTGGTGGTGTCAAGGTAAAATTGAGAATTATAGAAAAAGCTTTTATACATTCTAAACATTACAAAATTAGGAAGAACATTATTTATCGGGCAGTACTGTATAAAATCCACATCCAGACTTACTTGCTACTTTTTTCGGTAAAGATTTTTAAGTTCGAATGAAATGCTGGAAGTTTAGGTAGCTGTTGGAACGGAGACGAAGAATGAAGAGACATACGAAATAAACAAAGTTAAGCTCCATTGTACTGTAGATACTCCTGTAAGAGGACCATCAACAATCAGGGAGTAAGGGCGAACTCTGCGCACATCACATTCACATCCAGATCAAGGGCAGGTATTCAGAAGCAGAAGAAAGAGTATCCATATATTCCAAGCTTTCATGATTCATAATCACATCATCAGGGATATCTATACCAATAAAATACAATATTTTGATATATCATTAAAAGAGCTTAATACAAAACTTCAATTTAAAAGAAAAACGGATAAAAAACAGAACAAAAAGATAAAATTGTTAAGAACAGAAAACACTGAGAATAATATATATATATATATATATATATATATATATATATATATATATCCACATGTGTGTGTGTGTATGTAGAATCTACTGGGGTCACTTTTCCCAGATTCATATGCAATTGTAAAGCCACAATGCCCTCTTAACTTATTCAATTCTTTGCTCTTTTTTTGGATACATTTGTCACTGCAAAGCCTGAAAATCCAAGTTCAAAGAAATTTGAAGAAATTGTGACGTCTGGTACCGAGAAACGAACCCAGCTCTCATTATCACGAAGAGGTCATGATTGCCGACCTGACCACGAGAAGGACCTCTTTTTGGGTTCGTTTCCCGGTACCAGACAATTTCTTCAAATTTCTTTGAACTTGGATCTTCAGGGTTTGTTGTGACAAGCGTATCCAAAAAAGAGCAAAGAATTCAAGAAGTTAATAGGGCATTGTGATTATTACAATTGCATACGTATCTGGTAAAAAAAGTGACCAGTAGATTTTACATATATACACACACACACACACACACACACACACACACATATATATATATATATATATATATATATAGATATATATATATATATATATATTATATATATATATATATATATATATATATATATCTATATATGTAGTATATATATATATATATATATATATATATATATATATATATATGTGTGTGTGTGTGTGTGTGTGTGTGTGTGTGTGTGTGTATGTATATATGTAAAATCTACTGGTCACTTTTTACCAGATACGTATGCAATTGTAATAATCACAATGCCCTATTAACTTCTTGAATTCTTTGCTCTTTTTTGGATACGCTTGTCACAACAAACCCTGAAGATCCAAATCCTTTCTTAACTTCTCCTACTGTTACTTTTAGTATAGGCTATGGTTTAATTATTTCTATTGACAAAGTTATTTCCTATATCAACTTATTGTACAGCATTGTATAGAAATCGTCAGGAATTTTTATCAGTCCATCTCTTTTGTTGATAATATTTCCATTTTCATCTTTTAGACCAAATATCTGTTGGCATCCTTTTCCATTTTTCTTTTCATCAACCTGATGCTTCTTCCCGTCTTTAGTGTTTCCTCAAATTTGGTCTGATTGTGTTTACGAATGTCTTGGGTTATTTGTTTGTTTAAGTTTTGGATAGTTCTGCTAGTACTATTTCATCTTTCTTGGATTTTACCTTCATTTCCAATCATTTCTTTATTAATTTTTTGATAATTCTAATAGTTTTTATGGATCATATTTAGGAACTTTTCCGCCGATCCCTTGTGCTGATTCCAAATCCAAATTTTGTTAGTTACAATTCATTTCTTCCTTACTTGATTCCATTTCTATCATTTTGTATTACTAAACTAAACTCCTCAGATTTTTCTCTGAACACAAGTGTTTATTTTCTTTCTTAAAATTAGTTTTTTTCTCTTTCTTTCCTTAGATCTACACAAATATTACTTTCTCACTGCAAAATAAATCTGTAGTATATGTATATATATACTACTCACACACACACTGACATATATATATATATATATATATATATATATATATATATATATAAATAAATATATCTATATATATATATAATCATATATAGTATGTATGTCTATATATATATAATATATATATATATATATATATATATATATATATGTCAGTGTGTGTGTGAGTAGTATATATATACATATACTACACAGATTTTATTTGCAGTGAGAAGTAATATTTGTGAAGATATAAGGAAAGAAAGAGAAAAACTAATTTTCAGAAAGAAAATAAACACTCTTGTATTAAGAGAAAAATCTGAGGAGTTTAGTTTAGTAATACAAAATGATAGAAATGGAATCAAGTAAGGAAGAAATGAATTGTAACTAACAAAATTTGGATTTGGAATCAGCACAAGGGATCGGCGGAAAAGTTCCTAAATAAGATCCATAAAACTAATAGAATCATCAAAAAATTAATAAAGAAATGATTGGAAATGAAGTTAAAATCCAAGAAATATGAAATAGAACTAGCAGAACTATCCAAAACTATAAACAAACAAAAAACCCAAGACATTCGTAAACACAATCAGACCAAATCTGAGGAAAAACTAAAGACGGGAAGAAGCATCAAGTTGATGAAAAGAAGAATGGAAAAGGATGTCAACAGATATTTGGTCTAAAAGATGAAAATGGAAATATTATCAACAAAAGAGATGGACTGATAAAAATTCCTGACGATTTCTATACAATGCTGTACAATAGTGATATAGGAAATAACTTTGTCAATAGAAATAATTAAACACCATAGCCTATACTAAAAGTAACAGTAGGAGAAGTTAAGAAAGCATTAAAAGGCATGAAAAGAAACAAAGCAGCTGGAGATGATGGCCTAACAAGTGATTTAATAATTGATGGAGGTGATTTCATACTTTATCATTATATTAATTCACAAACAGGGAGACGCAAAAGAACTGCAAAATTACCGCCCAATACGTTTACTCTCAGTAATATATAAAATATTTACAAGGATCATATTAGGCCGAATAGAAAGACAGTTAGACTTTAATCAACCAAGAGAGCAGGAAGATTTTAGAGGCTGGTAACCAACAACTGACCACATCCATGAAATTAGCCAACTAAAGGAAAAATCAACAGAGTATGACAAACCACTATGTATAACATGTGTAGACTATGAGAAAGGGTTAGATTTTCCGAGAGTCTGTGTCACTGTCTTAATTAAATGCGTTAATGCCCAGCATTAAATTTAAAATTGAATAGGAAACAGACATCAATCAATTTACCAAATACAGAAAACCGCCATTATTACTTTCATACATGCACTACTTTAGTTATCACAAGATTTCTATCAAGATAGGCGTAGCCAACAAACCATTCCTTAAAGCCTTACGAATTTGTTCCCCAGATTTCCTTGAAAAGAAATATTAACAAATTTGTAAACAGTTCGTCTTTAAGGTATCCTGACCATATAACTTAGGAAGCGATTCATAACCAAATGTAATTTTCTACCAACCCATTCAAGACAAGACCAGAGAGACACCCAACAATAAAACATAAATCCCACAGCTGGACAGGATTACGACACAGACAGACTCTCGGAAAATCTAACGCTTTTGCCTTTACCTACCCAAATACCTTAGCCAAATCCCTGATTAACGTTCAACAAGCGCCAATCCCCAAAAACACAGAAGTATACAAAATCCCATGCATGGACTGTGACTAATCTTACATCGATTTATAGCAGTAGATGTCACTACAAAAGCCAGATGATAGGGTCAGCCTTGATTAAACAAAGAAAGGTAATCAACATCTCATAGGGCACCTGGGATTCAGATATCATAGATAAAATCTTCTTCAACCAACACTTAAGAAGATTAAAGAGAAATTATCAAATGGGGTGACCTAGTTAAAACGGCTTACTTGTGGAAGGATCTCTTGGTGTAAATACTAGCTTTTCTGTAACTTTCCTCATTCATTACCGACCTAAAGAGAGAGACAGCAGTCTCTGAAATAAAGTACTTACTTTCTATATTTTGGTGGGTTTATGTGTTCCTTTTATTAGATTGAATCCTGTTGTATCAGAAGCCAGTATGTTAAAAGAAAGAAAGAGAGAGAGAGAGAGAGAGAGAGAGAGAGAGAGAGAGAGAGAGAGAGAGAGAATGTTTAAAGGTTCCCATTCAGCTAGCATATATGTATATATATATATATATATATATATATATATATATATATATATAATAT
>NC_061087.1:63153674-63173674 GCF_015104395.2 Macrobrachium nipponense | reverse complement strand
ACATTACAATAAAAAGTCACTGTTCACTAGAAGGGAATAAGGGAGACAAAATTCAAATGTTAAATGAGATACCTATTAGGAATGGGAAGTGGGGGGGATTTTTAGTAGTAGGGACTAGATTACAGATAACATTGATATCTAACCTAACATCCAGTTTCTTGGCACTTTAACTGATTGAGAAAGTTGACTTGACTTTAGTTGTACAATGATCCAGTAGAAACAATTGCTGAGGAAATTATATCTTCTTGCTCCCAGTGAAGGGAGAAGGCAGGGTGTGACTGGAAAGGCTGGTATGCTATGAAGCTTAGTGTTGAATTTCATCTGGCTAAGACACTGGGCATGAATGAGTCTCTCTCAACTCATTATGAAAAGCTGGATTCAGAGATACCTGCAAACGCACGGTATTGTGACAGGGTCTTACGGCTTACTGAGTACCGCGCTACTCAGGGTGCCTGCATTACTACTGAATTCTGAGGGCAATTCAGTGTTTATACCCCTGTCTATGGCCACCATCTTTGATGTTTTCTGATTGGCAGCATCTGTTGTCTTATCTTCAAAGGAGACCCTTTTAATCGTCAGATAGCGCTGGAAGAGAACTGTATTTCAACAGAAATTTGTGTCTTTATTGTCTACAGCAAAACAAGGTCGTTGCAAGGGAGAGAAAAGTTAGAAGGACGAAGTTACTAAGTGCAAAAGGCAAGGGTTAGGTCAGATCTTAAATGAACCACAGTTGGATTGACAGGGTCGGCTGACGGAGCGGAGGTGTTAACGAGGATATTGAGACCCTAAGGGAATTGAGACAATAGAATGACAAGTGGTGTGAAAATTGAATCTGTTCCCTTTCTCAGGTGTTGTGATCAAATGTAGGTGGCCTGCTAGCTGGGTGGCATGAGGCGCTAATAACAGTTGGACGTCATTAAAGGTGATTGTACTGAATTGGACAGAGAATTTAACAATAGTCTCAAGTGAGAGTCAGCTTCTTGGTCTCGTCTGAAGGATGTTGTCAAGGCTGGCGCAGGTGCTGTGATCTATATATGAGAATCCGGAGAGAATTCTTGAGGTGTCACGCTACTGTACTTGCTATGACTTGCAAAAGAAAGTTTGAAAGTTGGAAAAGGTGCAAACTGTATGATAAGCAAGATAAATCTAATTGATTTATTTTGACACAAAGCTGACATAAGGTAATTTTAGGTTGTTCCCATTGCATTCGAGATTCTGGGAGTATTTATGATTTATTTGACAGCAAGATGAATTCGAGCTAATTTTACTCAGCACGATTGTGCTGCTCCTATCTGAAGAAAAAAACAGCCCTGGGCAAAATACCTGAACTTAAACTGGAAACAAACACTGCTTTTCCCCTTTTTCTATAGTCGTCCTTTTATTGGACAAATAAAAAAAATTAGTAAAAAATGCAAGCCACATGAAGTGACACATGCAACATCTCGCCACATAAGATTTTGAACACCCTTACTGGTGTGAATGTCTTGAAGAGACTCATTTTTCATTTTGAAACGAAAAGTACAAACTCTCTCACAATGTGTAAGCCCCTAAAAAGTAAATATAATGGTAAAGTAAAAATAAAAAAAATAACTAGAGGAATAGATCTAAAAAACTGTTAAACAAACTTAAATTAAAAGGCACAAAATGTTAATTCCTTGTCAAGCTTTTAATCCATTCTTACATACAAACATTAGTAGTGTTATTTGACTTATTGTTTCCTCCTCTTCAGTGACCTTGGTCACTATTGTTGCAAGTGCCATAAGTAGCACTAAGCACTGACCAAGCCTATTGCAGTGAAGGATCTAGTTTTGTAAAGCTAGGTGAGTAGAAAAAGGTTACATGGATGGTAATTGAAGTCTATAAGCTCAAACAGAATTAAAGGTTGAAGTACTCGAAAAAAAAAAGCAAATGGCTATTTCCTTGAAATATCAAGGCTCCATCACATTAACCTTTTATTTTGATTACAAAACTGTCTTAAGTATTGCAGGGGGTTATTGTCTGCCAGAATGATTAGAGGAAATTTATGGTCCACATGGTAATCCTCATAGTGCTTCATGCCAAGTACCATATCCGGAATAGAAAGATGTTACACATATACATGGAGGCATACACACATGTACACACACACACAAACACACACCCACACACGCACACGCATACACACATCCCTTACTTGTCACCGAAACCCATCTGTCACACTCAGAAATCTATCATATATAACCTATCAATATTTTCTTTTACATGAAAAGGAAATTTTATCCGCTATAACATATAAAAAATATTTAATTGAGATAAAAACAGTAAGATGTATACAAATTTTCACTTCCACTTACAATCAGCCCAGCTTTTTCTTTTACTTATTTGTACTTCAGGTGAGTTTTGGATGATTATAGGATAAATGTCAGTCCTTTCCCGAATAAACGAGATCAAAATGAGCTTTCTAGGATAAAATTTAACAACGATAGGTCGATAAAAAAAATAATTTATTGAGTCTCTTACATATTCTGGCGGCGGCAACGTGAGAATTTTTTTTCGTTTTCTATCAATATCTTCTCATATTTTTTTCCAAAACATATAAAACTACATATAAACAAAAATGGAATTTTATCAGCTATACGATAAAAAATAAGTAAATTATAATTCTATATATATTTACATTTTTAGTTACACTAACTCAGTTTTTCTTACCATTTAGTATTGTGAGGGGATTTTGAAGATTTGAATATAATGTCCAATCATTTGACAGAAAAACGTGACCAAAACGAGCGCTCGAGGGTCAAAATTAGCTGTTCGAACAAATCTTTTGCATTACGATTTTTCGCCGCTCACTGAGCCTTGGCGCTTATGGTAACGAAGGGGCGAAAGCGATTATGGCAACTTGAGATTCAACAAAAGGGGTCTAAAGTGTTTAAGTCTTTTTCGAAAACCGAACAAGTTTCCCTTCGCATTACGTACCCGTGTGAAATCACTGGATATGATGAACAAAATAAAATAGGATAATATTAGGAGAAATGTGTCTTACTTTTTCAAGTTCACCAATCACGAGAGGACCAACGCCCTCCATCAGTGATCCCAAACCCCCAACAACATTTCTGGGAAAGTGCGCCCCTCGGCTTCAGTGATGTCGAGGGAAAAGGAAAGAGTTATGAGAGAAGCGTCAAAAGAGAGTGAGTTGCAGCAAATGATTTTTCAGGAACGACATCCCTGTTATCGTCCATTGCCGGTATGACGTCAAAGACAAAAGTAATGACGTAGAGGCCTTTACACAGAAAAATAAAATGATGTAAAGAAATGTGAGGAAATTGGTGGCGTTCTCAAATGGAGTGGGTAATCCCCTTGAATGCGAAGTATATTTCAATGACTATTAATCATATAAGTAGGAAGTTTCAAGAATAGAAGTCATACATTGTTTTGAATCGAAATTTGGTTATAAAAAAAAAAAAAAAAAAAAAAAAAGAGAACCCTAAAGAAACTAAGAATAATATTTAATAAAAAAATCGAAAAACAATATCAATTCTAATAAGTCAAGAAATAAGTCAGTATTTTGACAATGAATTTATGAATAAGAAGCTCTTTTCATAAATATTGCATATAAGCGTGTTTTATGCCAGAGCAGAATTGTATATACTACATACATATATATATATATATATATATATATATATATATATATATATATATATATATATATATATATATATATATATATATATATATGTATATATATGGCCAAGAGCACAAGAAAAGTAAAACGAGTACCGAGAACTTTCGTGTTAATTCAACACATTTTCGAGGTACAATGCATTGGACCTCGAAAATGCTCGGTACTCCTTTTATTTTTTCTGTGGCCTCAACTAATTACTCTGTCATGCACTATTTACTGTGCGTTTCAGGGCCGCGTCTAATTAGTTTTCGTTGATAAAATCTTACTAAAGCATCAGAGATGGATCGTATTTTGGAAATAACTATTTGAAGCCACGGCCTAATAGGCAAAAATGTGCACTGATATCCAATGTTGATAATTAAGGAACTTATCGGAGTAAATCACAGAAAATTCAAGGGAAACTTAGCTAAATTTAGTAAGCACCCAGAGGGGGGCTACTTGTGACGTGAAGTGACATCAGGCTTAATAGCAAGGTTTCCAGTAGTGTGATAATAATCGTGAAAACAAATATTTGCCCCTATTGTTGAGAATTGTTGAGAATTACGATAATAATATGGTTTCCATTGCTGATACCACGGGTAATGAATAAGAATTTTCTATACTGTATAAATATGACAATATTTTAGCAAAGGAATTTTGTAAATATACATATAACAATATTACTATTTCCATTATACAATTTTACGTTGACTACAGAAATACATAGCAATTATAACCCAATTTCTATTTACATTTTCTTGATCAGTTATGCAAAACTTTTGGGACTGGTGAAACAATCATATTGAAATGAAAATACGATAGTTCAGAGGTGTTTTTCGTAAGATATTTTGGCCCGATACACCTGGTTACGTTGCATATACGTATTTGTTATACGTGCCTAGCAAATTGTCCTCGTGGCTGCAACACTGCTTTCATTTTGCGTGTTTTTGCAGTATGCAACAAATGGGGCGGGTAATCCCCTTGAATGCGAAATATATTTTAATATTTATTAATCATATACGTAGGAAGTGTCAAGAATAGAGGTCATACATTGTTCTGAATCGGAATTTGGTTAAAAAAAAAAGAGCACTAAAGAAACTAAGAATAATAGTTAAATAAAAAATCGAAAAACAATATAAATTCTAACAAGTCAAAAAAATAAGTCAGTATTTCACAATGAATTTATGAATAAGAAGCTCTTTTCATAAATAAAAGGATTGCATATAAGCGGTTTTTTATGCCAGAGCAGACACGTGTGTGTGTATATATATATATATATATATTATAATATATATATATATATATATATCTATATATATATATTATATATATATATATAATATATTACCAGCGAAGGGCGTCGCCCCACCTCCCCGGCATTTAATGTTTGGTATGCATATAACCATTGCGTAAGGCGAACTGGTAACCCCTCAGTCTCTTTTCTCTCTCTCTCTCTCTCTCTCTCTCTCTCTCTCTCAAAGCAATCACTGGCAAAAGCCCTCTCTCTCTCTCTCCATTCTATCAGGTCATCAAATTAGAGTCGGAGTTACAAAAAATATAACGTTTTATTCAAAGTAAAATACTAGTTGAATAACTCAAGTTCTTACAGGATCATCAATGTAGTGAAAATAGTTCAAGTCTCACAGACAACTAACTCAGATAACCCCCCAGCCCAGTATTTAAATGTCTTAATCAGTAATTAGTCACACCAATTATCTCTTCTCCAAAATATAGTCCCCTCACTAGGACACTCGGTCCCCAGAACACTCGGTCCCCTCACTAGAACCGCCTGTTTAAAAGACAGGAGAACACACTAGTGACCACACAATTGTAAAGAAAAAGTCAAAAGATTGAATGAAATGGAACATCTTTACAAAATGTCAAACAGGCAACAAGCCATCCCCTTTGGCTAAAGTATGATAACTCGCCCATTGCAGCCTGGAACTTCACACACTTTAATAAATAGACTTTCGCAGAGCTATCCCAGCATTCTGCCTTTTCTCCCATAGCTGTCTCCCCAGTTCTTGACTAAACCAAGCCGTTATCAACGGACATAGTTAGTACATGTACATATGAATTCACACTCATCGTCAACGCCCCAATTAACTGGTCGCAGCCAGTTTTCAAAGGCCCCTTGAACAAGCCCTCAAGAACTCACAGACCCACAGAACGAACATTGACCTGCTTAAATAAGCATCTTCGTATCACACCATCCCAGAAAGAGATGTCAGCTTTCTCAAGTCGTCGCTTCGGACTCTGTCTCCATGGGAAGTTAAAAGTGATCAGTCTTTGCATTCCAACCAAGAAAATGTCCAACGATACATATTATCGGTCTTTTATTTATATAGTATATATTTATAATATATACTATATATATATAGATATATATATATATATATATATATACAATATATATATATATATATATATATATATTTATATATATATACAGGCGGTCCCGGGGTTACGACGGGGTTCCATTCTTGAGACGAGTCGTAAGCCGAAAATCGTCATAAGACAGAACATCATAAAAAATAACCTCCTAAGAAAACCTTACTTTTAATGCTTTGGGTGCATTGAAAACTATGTAAACTGCATTCTTATGGCATTTTTCATCAAAAAAAAACCTTCAAATATTATGTTACATTTTTGGTGTCATATTTCATCTCCCAGATGAGCGATGTAGGCGTCGTAACCCTGGAACATGCGTCGTAACCCTGTAAATAACGTCTATTGACAAGCGTCGTAACCTCGGAATGTCGTAAGCCAACAACTTCGTAACCCGGGGACTGCCTGTATATATATATATATATATATATATATATATATATATATATATATATATATATATATATATATTATATATATATATATATATATATATATATATATATATATATATATATATGTGTGTGTGTGTGTGTGTGTGTGTGTATAGTATATATATATATATATATATATATATATATATATATATATACTATATATATATATATATATATATATATATATATATATATATATATATATATATATATATATATATATATATATATATATATATATATAGTGTGTGTGTATTATTTTGGATTACAATGCTGACTTTGTTCGTCGACGCTAGTGTTCATTCAAACCAACGCTTAAGAAGAATCAAAGGAAGATTATCAGCGGGGGGTGACCTGAAATTGGCTTACTTTTGGCCGAAATCTATTGGTATAAATACCACCTTTTCTGTAAACTTTTCTCATTCATATACCTGAAGAGAGAGACAGCAGTCTCTGAAATATATAGTACTTTTCTCTCTACATTTTGGTGTTTTTATTGGCTCCTTTTATTAGATGGAATTCTGTTGTTACAGAACCACTTTTACCAGTCATATATATATATATATATATATATATATATATATATATATATATATATATATATATATATATATATATATATATATTTATAAGCGAATAACACAGGAAAATGATAGTTCAGATATCCAAGCGCTTTCGTTTTTACTGAGACATTGTCAAGGAATGAATGAAATACAATTGGAGAGAAAGTTATCTGTAAACAACAAGATCAAAAATAACAGATGGTTAATTGTCAAAAGGGTAAAAGTTAAAGAGATAATCCAGGATTATCGGATATCACAATGTCACAAACCTAAATAAAGGTTTAACCCTAACAGAAACTAAAAAAGTATCCGTACAGTCCAAAACATCTAAAACTCAATATATTAATTTTGTTGCTTATATTTATTTCTATATAACTTTTTTTTATTATGAAGGCATCAAGTTTAAATAAACCAAGACTTAAATTTAGAACATTCCATTATTTGACTTGATGAAAGAAGATTCAATGATATTCCTTTTAACTGTTTCATTACATGGGATTAAGGCCCTTGCTTGACTCCAGTTAATAGGATGATCTAAATCTCTCATATGTACGAATAATGCGTTCGATATTTGCCCAGTTCTCAAACAGCACGAATATTCTGTGAGACACACACACAAATATATATATATATATATATATATATATATATATATATATATATATATATATATATTATATATATATATATATATCGAACTACAAATGTCCTTTAATATCTAATTCTCTCTAACCTCGGAATGAATTATATTTCATAGATGTTTAACCGAGGGGGAATTTTATTAAGCGATAATAGGATGGGCGATCGCCAGGCTCGAACCAGCGAACTCTCAATCCCAGGACTGGCACTGAAGCCTAAAAACACTACGCCACCGGTGGCCTAGTGTTTTAGGCTTCACTGCCAGTCCTGGGATTGAAAGTTCGCTGGTTCGAGCCTGGCGATCGCCCATCCTATTATCGCTTAATAAAATTCCCCTCGGTTAAACATATATGAAAATATAATTAATTCCGAGGTAGAGAGAATTAGATATTAAAGGACATTTGTAGTTCGATATTTGTATATGAATCACGGTAATGTGATATGACATATATATATATATATATATATATATATATATATATTGCCCAAGGGCCATTTCAAGTGTATTACACAGATGCTTTTTGGTTTATTATGTAATCCTATGACTTTTTAAACAGTTTTACATGGGCTATTAGGCAAGAATGTCTTTGCGTACATGGATGATATATTGATTGTAATAGATTCGATTGAGCATCACACAGAAGTACGTAAAAAGTTCTTAGGAGACTTTGGTTAGCCAGCTTGAAAATTATTTCGGTAAATGCGACATCTTAAAGAAGCAGATTGCATATGTACGTAGGTAAATGACGATAAAGTCAAGCAATATCAGATTTCCCTCTCCATAAGACGAAAAACCATGTCCAATCCTTCACTGGCTTTCTTCGTAAATTCGTGAAAGGTTTTTCTATCTTTGTAGCTCCTTTAACAGATTTGTTGCAGAAGAATATTTCATTTTCTTGGGGAGAGCTGCAACAGGTAGGTTTTCAGAAAGTTAAGGATGCATTAATAAATCCCCTGCTGCTAAAATTTCCAGATTTCAGCGAACCTTTCACATTAGTGATTGATGCAGAATTTTGAAGTGAAATTCCATTCAATAGGTTATTGCAGCAGGAAATTTAAGACAAAGGGTAGCAATGAAAAGTTAATGGTTACAGTAGATAAGGAAGCCTTTGCTATAGCATCAAGCTTGGCTCGTTTCAATAAGAAGCTCAACCTGTCACCTAAAAGTGCTCAACAGTTCCTAACAATTCGAAATTTTAATGCAAAGCTCAAATAGACAAGGGACAGACATAATGTGGTAGCAGATGCTCATAGTAGATATTTTTATGATACGGAATTAGTTCAAGTTGGGGTGGTTACTCGTGATTCTCTACAGTAGGATATCAGTCTCACAGTGCTTTGGAAATTTTCCCACTAAACCATAAAACGGCAGAAGTAGCTGTGGCATTCTTCAATGGCTTTAATTTTATATGTCGTTATGGTGTACCCGAGGTTGTGTTGACTGTCTGGCAGACGTTATGGGATACAAAAAGTAGCAATCCTTCCATACAGACCGGAAGCTAATGGGTTATGCAAACGAGCAAACAGAAAAGTGTTCGGGACGCTCAGGAAAACTATAGACGACAACAGTAGGAACTATAGTAACATCACCAGTTAGGATGCGAACGTAAACAAGGGAATTGTTTACAGAATATGAAAAGGGGAAGATACTCCACATGTGCAAAAAAGTCATGAAAGCCATCAATGATTGAAAAATGAAATATATATATATATATATATATATATATATATATATATATATATATATATATATATATATATATATATATAAATAAGTGAGGAAAGCTGACATATCTGGTAAGCACTAAATTTAGATCAAAGCAGTTATACAGTTTTTATTAATCATCGTTTAAGCGATGATAATATATGCAAAGAAACTCATTTAAAACCCCATAGACAGTGTGAACAGTAATTTCAAGAGAAAGAAGTTTAAGAACTTTTAAAAATTAAACAAGATGAAAATGTTGTGTACGACGCCTTCATCATTACCCATATGTATGGTACTGATACACTGTTCATTTAGTTGTTTTCTTTTAATTTAATTCAGCAAATACAGTGGTGATATTCTTAACCTATCATTTCCGAAGTTACTTATTAATAATATATATATATATATATATATATATATATATATATATATATATATATATATATATATATATCATTCGAGCTACAAATGTCCTTTAATATCTAATTCGCTCTACCTCGGAATTGATATATTTTCATATATGTACCGAGGGGGAATTTTTAGTTGATAATAATTTCGTACCCCCATGGAATCGAACCATCGTCCAGTTGGACGGGGAACGAAATCAGGATCGGACAGTGACACTACCGAAACGGCTATCAAGAGAGACTAAAGGTTTATATCGATTCTGACCATTTCAAATCAACACCGATCTCGTTGTATTTGTAATTAGAATCGATATGGAACCCCCTCCACCATGCTAGCCGATTCGAGCGTTTGACCCACGCAGCCTTATTATGAATATTTATCACATCACCGTGATTCATATAAATCATTCGAGCTACAAATATCCTTTAATATCTAATTTGCTCTACCTCGGAATTGATATATTTTCATATATGTACCGAGGGGAAATTTTTAGTTGATAATAATTTCGTACCCCCATGGGATCGAACCATCGTCCAGTTGGACGGGGAACGAAATCAGGATCGGACAGTGACACTACCGAAACGGCTATCAAGAGAGGCTAAAGGTTTATATCGATTCTGACCATTTCAAATCAACGCCGATCTCGTTGTATTTGTAATTAGAATCGATATGGAACCCCCTCCACCATGCTAGCCGATTCGAGCATTTGACCCACGCAGCCTTATTATGAATATTTATCACATCACCGTGATTCATATAAATCATTCGAGCTACAAATGTCCTTTAATATCTAATTCGCTCTACCTCGGAATTGATATATTTTCATATATGTACCGAGGGGGAATTTTTAGTTGATAATAATTTCGTACCCCCATGGGATCGAACCATCGTCCAGTTGGATGGGGAACGAAATCAGGATCGGACAGTGACACTACCGAAACGGCTATCAAGAGAGGCTAAAGGTTTATATCGATTCTGACAATTTCAAATCAACGCCGATCTCGTATTTGTAATTAGAATCGATATGGAACCCCCTCCGCCATGCTAGCCGATTCGAAATGGTCAGAATCGATATAAACCTTTAGCCTCTCTTGATAGCCGTTTCGGTAGTGTCACTGTCCGATCCTGATTTCGTTCCCCATCCAACTGGACGATGGTTCGATCCCATGGGGGTACGAAATTATTATCAACTAAAAATTCCCCCTCGGTACATATATGAAAATATATCAATTCTGAGGTAGAGCGAATTAGATATGAAAGGACATTTGTAGCTCGAATGATTTATATGAATCACGGTGATGTGATAAATATTCATAATAAGGCTGCGTGGATCAAACGCTCGAATCGGCTAGCATGGTGGAGAGGGTTCCATATCGATTCTAATTACAAATACGAGATCGGCGTTGATTTGAAATGGTCAGAATCTATATAAACCTTTAGCCTCTCTTGATAGCCGTTTCGGTAGTGTCACTGTCCGATCCTGATTTCGTTCCCAGTCCAACTGGACGATGGTTCGATCCCATGGGGGTATGAAATTATTATCAACTAAAAATTCCCCTTCGGTACATTTATGAAAATATATCAATTCCGAGGTAGAGCGAATTAGATATTAAAGGACATTTGTAGCTCGAATGATTTATATGAATCACGGTGATGTGATAAATATTCATATATAAATATATATATATATATATATATATATATATATATATATATATATATATATATATATATATACGTATATATATTAGTACAATTCTGTCTGCACTTAGCAGAAATGAAATATAAGGTCTAAGTTTTACTCTATAAAAAGTACTATTTTATCTCTCTAGGTAACTGTTCGATACAAACTGCTTTCACTGTATAAATGTCACTATATACACCGTTTAATAACTAATGTCCTAGGCAGTTCCTACTTTCACCGTATTACTGAATTATTAATGGATAACAACCAACACCTACAGAAAATGTTATTTGTTAATCGATTACCAACTAAGCCAAATGGAATGTTCAGGGATTGCATAAGGACATTTATAGATAACGTAGCATACATAACGGTTATATAAAGGCATTGTGGAAAACTAAGTGGAAAAATGATGAATTTAAGCAACGATTACTAACGGATATTTAATGTAATAAAATGTCTCTGAATGCGTTACTTTTATCAGTATGTCGTAAGACCCTCCTCATATCAATAATGAACAAATATAACCAAGAACATATTTTTGAGAGTGCAGTCTCATCAGATATTTTTTTTTTTCCGTTTGAAACTGTACGTAGCCAGGTGGTACTAAATCAAAATCATTAAATTCTACGTTGAATATAATATCTAAACATAAAACCTGACGTGGATATACGTTACCTTGAGAATTTTCATGAAAATTCAAGTGACATGTCATACACTGTTGAGTCGCCACAACTCTGTTGCAAGATAAATTTTACACTCCTCATACGTTTCCACCGTGAGGATACATCTAATTTCTTGTTACAATTTCTAACACCTATCAAACATCAATGAAAGGCAATATAGAAAAGGAAAACATCAGTACCTAGTTGTTTTTAGACAAAGAAACGTACCGAGAAAGTCTACATTTTATTTTAGTCCTAAAATCTTTCATGGACGTGACTGCAAATAAGGTAATATCGGTTGTTATTGGGTAACAGATTGTCATTTACAATAGGCCATATCTACTATGACGGTACTCTGATACATAAGATTCTTATTGATATGTATAGTGACATCCCTCATAGAGCAAAACATCATAATATTATATTTATATATTTTTATACTACACCGACAGCCTATAGCAAAATATTAGTCAGTATGTCATTTTTCACCTTGTAAGAATCTATGGGTAATATTCTATATTGAAAAAGACACCTTGAGATCTTTAGGTTATGAAGAATTCGATTTATCTTTCTGCATCAGGTATTATGTTGTCTGTCTATTAATAAGATACCGACTGATTAAAAACTTTATTGGAAGTAATCCTTTGGAGTTTCTCAAACAATCGAATAGTGATTCTACTTGAGAAATACTTTATTAGAAGTAGTCCTTTGGAGTTTCTTTTAAAACATGAAGAAATAGGGTCAAAAATACTTTGTCATCTCTCATACTGTTACAATTATGACCGCTCCCCACCCCCAATGCTGCCGCCTCTCTCTCTCTCTCTCTCTCTCTCTGAGGCGCCAATATAACTTTGTAAACAAACTTTGACCTCCAACTTATCTAATTACTTACATAACTCCATGTTCTTCGCAAGTCTCTGTCATCCCTCGAATTCTTAGAAGACGAATCTCTTGAGGAAATTTTATGCATTTATTCTGGAATGCTTTAACTTTTCCTACTTTGTACAAGTTACAAATTTTTAATTAATCACTGACGAAAGTATTAAAAATGCTTCTTAAAATATATCGTGGCTTCTGGAGTAACTAATCTCATTATTATTGCCTATTAGTTACGTCGGATTTATTTATACAGACATTTATATATATATATATATATATATATATATATATATATATATATTATATTATATATATAATATATATATATGAATAATTATCACATCACCGTGATTCATATATATCATTCGAGCTACAAATGTCCTTTAATATCTAATTCGCTCTACCTCGGAATTGATATATTTTCATATATGTACCGAAGGGGAATTTTTAGTTGATAATAATTTCGTCCCCTCATGGGATCGAACCACCGTCCAGTGGACAGAACGAAATCAGGACGTTGGCCGACTTGATAACGTCACTGTCCGTCCTGATTTCGTTCCGTCCACTGGACGGTGGTTCGATCCCATGAGGGGACGAAATTATTAACTAAAATTCCCCTTCGGTACCTATATGGAAGAATATCAATTCCGAGGTAGAGCGAATTAGATATTAAAGGGTATTTGTAGCTCGAATGATATATATATATATATATATATATATATATATATATATATATATATATATATATATATATATATATGCACACACATATATATATATAATCCAATGTAGCACGAAGGAACGTGTTTGAAAATTTCCTTAAATCCACGGTAGAAGGTAGTGGAACTGGGAACTTTGAATAAGTACTTTCATGGTTTATTTTTACATTATCAAGTTCATTCTCACTCAAGGAGAGTTGGACAGGCTTATTTATACAAAGGGACGGCGGGGTTACAGTTTGATAATCTTGGAAGAATGTTCCTTGAGCAAAAATGACATGGAAAGAAGATCAAGGGGTAATTCCGGGTGGAGATTTATATTTCTAGTTGACGTGGCTTAAATAAAAATGGACTGTAATAGATTCCTTTTCCTTTGGTCCTTGACAGTATGGATTATTGATGCCTTATTCCAGTAAATGGCGAGGCATGTCTTAAGCCACTGATCCACAATAACATTACTCATTAATCCTCATGAAATAGCATATTTGTCCTGTGAGCATCGTATTTCAGTACCTTTAGAAGCTTGACCTAAATAAGTCATATTGCATTCTTTGCTAGGAACACTGTATACTATATTGTTTGAGCTAAGCTGACTGTTTCTAATTAGGTTATTTCTCAAAATATCATTATATTTAGATACTAAGTTAAGATCAATAGTTTCTAAAATGGGTACATCAGAAATGAAATTTGGATGAACTGGTACACAGATAATCTTTTTAAATTCTTTGATAACACTGGTTGGATTGTAATGTCTTTTTTAATATTATATATATATATATATATATATATATATATATATATATGTATGTATGTATAATATATATATATATATATATATATATATATATATATATATTTTTTTTTTTTTTTTTTTCTTTTTTTTTTTTTATTAAGACTCGATGGACTGGAACAACAGATTTACTGCAGCTGACTGCGACAAAAGGGGAAGCCCAATCACGTACTTAACCACAGATAAAAAAGATGTCAGCTGAGGGCCACATTAAATGCAAAGGAAAATCGTAAGGAAACTAAGGGTATTTACAGGGGATGTATTTACACTGAACATTAATCTTCTAATACAGGCCGCCAGCAAAGGCGCTAGTGACCCTCCAGTGACGATCAATTACTGAAAACAATTGCTTGGAGCAATGGACTCGCGTCTGGGACAAGTGGTTGATTTGCAAAGAGATAGGTAAGCAAGAGCTCGTACAAGAACAGAATGTTCAACTCACGGGAGGTAGGGATGCGACCCAAGGTCGGTTTGATGACGCCGTGTAATAGCATCAGCTCCGACTGCTGCGACAGTCAAAACAACAGTATTCTCCCCTGTTGCTGGACTCAGTCCCGGACATTCTTCGGCCAACCAAGGATCGGTATATTCCTTTCACTCAAACTGATTAACTAACTGCTGAGGAAGGTGAAGAGGAGGCGATTACAGGGTCCTGATTTAGGGTGACCAACTCCAGTGACATTTGTGGAGCCTCCACTACGGTCAGGTATGTCCCGGGGAATTCCAGGTGGAATTGGCCCTTCTGCAGCTTCTGGCATTGGTAGCGGAGTTGAGCCAGCTGTGGCGGAGAAGTAGCCTGGACGAGGAGCTTTGAGAGGAAGACTCGAATCTTGCCTTGGCACTGGCACTAAGGCCGTTCCTGGCAGAGTAGGAGGATTCAAAGGTGGCTCAACGCACATAAGGGCAGAGCCTGATGACATCAAGTGGCACTGGCTGTGCAAGTGCATTTCCAGGAGGACTGTAGAAGTGTTCTGGACCAAGGTAAATGTAGGAGCCCTGAGACAGTTCAAAATTGGGAGGCGTAATGTTTTGGCCTAACAAGTTGTCATACTCGCCAGGAATGTATGTAGCCACTGCAAGAGTACATATTTTCAAACAGTGAGGCAGAGTGACCCTCAACCGGACGGTGCAGAGGAACATTTCAATATAACTGAGTCCCTCAACAGCAATTAAATTATGCCTTTCAATCCTCACTCCAGGAGTAACCTTATCTTCCCTAACTATCAAGAGCTGTGCACCAGTCATTGAATGCTCGGAGCTGTTGGGCAGGATAGTGACCTCTGGGAGGCACAAGAAATATTCGACCCTGAGCTGGGTGGCCTAGAGCTAACGTGTCCATCACTGCCATGGAACTTCTGGGATTATTTGTACCATCAGCAAGACACAGACGTCTCAACAATCAGGCCCTTCCAACTCTTCTGAAAAGTATGCACTGGAAAAGCACAACAGACTTCATAAAGCTTGCAGATTCATGGTTCGACTTGTTCAATTGTAGGGTGCCATACGATACAAAAAGAAAAACGCTGCAACAACAATGAGTGTATGCAAGAGTAAAAGTCTATCAGTTCTAAACAGGATTTGTTGTTCCATGTCGGTCTTTACCTAGGTTATACGATAAGCTAAAAAGTAAATATAATGTGGCATACATATTAACATACATGCTTAATCAAGATGGAGTGGAACATATGTTTGGTTATTTTAGACAAATGGGAATTTCCTATGATCATCCATCAGCAGTTACATTTAAACGTAGAGTAAAATCGTATCTTCTTGGGAAAGAAATTTCTCTCATTGAGAATAATTGGCATTCCAGCAATGCATGCCATGATTACAGTAAGTTTAAAGGAGTGTTCACTAACCAGAAAAAAATAAATCATAAAATTATGATATTTTAGGGAATCTAACCATTGGAAAACGAACTCTCTGTCTGCCATGATGTTTGCTTCTATGGATGAAGATGAAGATATAATTGAAGAAGAAATTAGAAATCCTCAGAATTTTGAGGAACAGACGAAATTTTGGAAAAGGTTGCCGATGAATAGGGTCTTCGTTATATTGGTGGTTACATGGCATTTAAATTCCAACGATATCAGTTTCGGGGATGTAAGCTGAAAAGTGGGAATGGCAATTGGATCAACTAAAAATACCAAGTACTGAATTATTTCCGAAATTAAGGAAAATGGAAACATTATTCAACATCCAGAATGGAGATATGTTCATTAAAACCAGGAAAGGAAGCAGTGCGGTATTTGGCACTCCATATTGAAAAATATGTATCTCTCTACCTCCTGTTGTCACCACATTTTTTGTACGGTGTCGCATTTTCTTTTCCAAATGAGAGTTCTAAATAATAAAATTAAATATGACAGATCTAAATAAAAGAAAATGCTTAAATGATTAAAGTGATGCCATAGTCCTTTAAATTGATAATGTAGTCTTCAGGGACGTAAACATTTTTGTCACGGAATGGCTCTAACTTTAAAACGATATACTTGTCGTCGTGTAAACTTTTTTTTTCGGTTAGTCTGGTAAATTAATGCTAAACTATCTTGTAAAAATGTGTTTCTTACTTTTAAAATATTTCATTTATTATGTCCTGTAAACTTTGAGTTTGAGTTATTCTTAATACAATGATGTAAGTAACTCGAAAAATACTATAATTTTCTATATCCTGTAAGCTTTATTAGGTTATATAGAACACTCATAAGCATGTAATATACATACACATATACATAAAAACAATAAGAAGAGCAAATGGAAAGGTCATCAGCATAGGCATTTCCCGAGTCGCCTATAGTCCGACAAACTGCCCTCCAGGTAAGGGATTTAAATATCCCAAAAGTGCCCCCACCGCCGAAGTGAACTTGCCTGTCTCCTCTCTTTACCTTGGTCTGGGGAAGCCCAGACTGCCTAGTCACGTGTGAGGCAAGTCGGAAGGTTGGGGAGTGGGGGGGGGGGGGGGGGGGGGGGGGGGGGGGGGAGGGGAGGGGAGGGGGGGGGTGATTCCTAGCCCAAACAGAGTTGCTCCGTGCATGCGTGTGCGCTTTCTTTACCTTGTTCTTTCTATTTCGCTTATAAACGTTCTATTGCTTGTTTGATCTATTCGTTCATGTTACAGTAAGGTTATCCCATTATTCACTGACTTCACCAAATATTATTTCTTACACTGTGTTAAGAAACGCTTCTTACGGGAAACGCGAAAGAGGGAGAAAAAAAAAAGAAAAAAAGATATGAATGGTTCTAAGTGATGTGGATTTTCTACCTATTTACCTTTTCAGAGGTTATCGTTCTCAAGGAGTAGCTTACGCGTTTCTTTGCCAATTTTGTACCTACTATAGCCGTATTTCCCTGCCACGTAAGGCAGAAAAGTAAGTAAGTATATCTTAGTTTTTACCAGACCCCCACTGAGCTGATTAAACAGCTCTCTAGGGCTGGCCCGAAGGATTAGATATATTTTACGTGACTAGGAATCAACTGATTACCTAGCAACGGGACCTACAGCTTATTGTGGAATCCGAACCACATTATATCGAGAAAGGCATTTCTATCACCAGAAATAAATTTCTCTGGTTCCGCGTTGACCGGGCCGAGAATCGAACTCGGACCACCGAACGTAAGGCAGAAAATATGAGAGAGAGAGAGAGAGAGAGAGAGAGAGAGAGAGAGAGAGACTCCCTCAGTGAACATTAAACGACACAAATATGTATTTGCCGCTAAAATAAAAACCAACTCAGAGCGGTCGTACGCCTACTAATTAAATCCCTTGCGACACGAGATTTTTTAGAGAGTTATTTCTTTTGCAAAGGAAACCGGCACTGATCGTTGTTAATTATAGCTCTTTCCTAGCTGCACTGCTTCATGCATAGCACAAAAAACTAATGTCTAGTGATCGAAACTTCTCTCTCCTATATATAAGATTGGTATGCACGCAATTCTAAGCTTTCCTACTTCTAGCTGGAAAAATGGCAACCACAATTTGGTTTTTTCCTAACGATAAATACCTAAACTTGAAAAAAATACTCTTTCCTCGCTGTGAGGTTTCTCTTTCTTCCTTTTGCTTGTATGGGCTTATGGTGCTGGGATTTCAGGTTCGTTTTTCTCTCATGAAAAAAACTTTAGAATTGATATTTGTTGCAAGATTCTTGGTAGAGGTCACCAATTTTCTGAATTAAGACTCGATAGACTAGAATAACGGATTTACTGCAGCTGACTGTGACAAATGGGGAAGCCCAATCGAGTATTTAACCACGGAAAACAAGATGTCAGCTGAGGGCCAGATAAAATTCAAAGGAACATCGTAAGGAATCTCTAAAGGTTAAATTTACAGGGGATGTATTTACACTTAACATTAATCTGCTAATTCAGGGCGCTAATGACCCTACAAGGCCAATCGATTACTGGAAACAATTGATTTGCAGCTTGAAAGGTAAGACAGAGCTCGTATAAAGAAGTTCTTGGTCGTCTACCCCACACTGGACAGGGATGCAAAAGGCGAACCTGCAACAAGAGACGTCTAATAATACACACGAAGGGGTTTCAAGCACACGGTGAGACCACCAGTACTTTGATTTGCTCAAGGTAAATCTTCCGTTCTCAGGACTTCCTCATAGGACAAAAAATAATTGAATTACTACTCAAACGTTACTGTAACGGGAGGGAGAGGATATGAACACAACCACATTTAAGGGAACCTCAGCTTTAAACCAAAGTATCTTCTACAATGAGGGAGCACAGCCATGAGGGGATTGAGAGAGGTCACAATGAATAATTGCACAAGCACACTCAGGAAAATGAAATATACTAAAGGGACTGCCACCCCACTGAGATTTGGCTTCGTAAAAGCGCAGATGAAGGAAGGGACTTCTCAAAGGGCATCAAGTAAGGGTCCAAGGCTAGCCACTTGGGATATACAGGCACGTGAGCAAAGACGGGCAGCCCATAGATCAAGTTATTCATATATATATATATATATATATATATATATATATATATATATATATCATATATATATACTATATATATATATATATATATATATATAGATATATATATATATACATACTATATATGATATATAGATACATATATATATATATATATATATACATATATATATATAGATATATATCATATATATATATATATATATACTATATATATATATATATAGTATATATATATGATATATCTATATATATATATTATATATATATATATATACTATATATATATATATATATATATATATATATATATATATATATATATATATATATTATATATATATATATATATATATATATAACATATATATATATATATATATATATATATATATATATATATAGATATCGAGCTACAATGTCCTTTAATATCTAATTTGCTCTACCTCGGAATTAATATATTTTCATATATGCTTAACCGAAGGCGACATGAACTTTTAGCCTCTCGCGGTGGTGTAGTAGGTAAAGCTTCAC
>NC_061087.1:63123674-63148674 GCF_015104395.2 Macrobrachium nipponense | reverse complement strand
CATAGATACATGTTTGCTCTGATATGATATTTTTGAGAGAAAGAGCCAGTTTTTTTTATTGTAGATAATGTGTATTCTAGTAGGTGAGAAAAGCATATTTCTCACTTCCACCTAAAAGTCATATAGACATTTTGCGACAATTATTGGCTCAATGCCACTCACAGGCCATTAGATGCGCTGAACAAATATGTAAAATAACCCCATCTAAATTTTATTTAACGATACTTCAGCACATGTTTATTTAGAATTTATAGAGTTCAAATCCACCAATAACTAAAAATCGATAATTTCTCGAAAATCGGCTGTCGCTGCGCCCCTTAAATTTCATCAACTCATTTCTAGGTGACATATATATTAAAGTTAGAATTAGACACATCTTGCTTAGTGCCTTTGAGATTGAGGAAAATGTCCCACAAGGCAGTGTGTTGAGTGTCACCTTATTTGCTGTGGGTACAAATAGCATTGTTGAATGTGTCCACCTACAGTAAAGGCATCTTTGTTTGTGGATGACTTTGCTATTTATGTCACTAGTTATGATGCTATTTCAACTTGTAATTTCCTGCAACAGTCAGTTAATGCAATGAGCAAATGGGCTGATGACAATGGCTTTCAATTCTCCCTTACTGAAACTGTGGTAGTTCGTTTTACTAGATGTTGTCGAAAGGAAACCATCCCAAATATTAAGCGGAAAGACACACTAATACCGTATGAGGAGGAAGTGAAGTTTTTAGGGATGATCTTTGATAAGAGGCTTACATGGGCTAGTCATGTTGACTCCTTGAAAATTAAGGCAAAGAAGTCCCTTAACATTTTTAAGGTAGTCTCAGGTTTTACCTGGGGTGCTGATAAGAGATCACTTTTACGGTTATATGACTGGTTATGTAAATCAAAGCTAGAGTATGGTTGCCAAGTGTACTCTTCAGCAAGTGCAAGCAAATTTAAGGAGTTGGATGCAGTTCATCATGCTGGTCTAAAAATATGCTCTGGTGCATTTAAGAGATCTCCAATTGAAAGCTTATGTATTGACACTGAAGAGCTCCCTCTAGGCTTACGTCGAGAGGAACTGGGACTGCGGCATATGTCCACATTAAGAGGTTGCCCAGAAAACCCTGCAACATCTATTCTTAACCCAAACGATATACAGCAGTTTTTAAATGCTAGAGCATCTAAGCCTTTTCATGTTAGAATTAATAATGCAATTGACAGTGTGTCTATTAAAGACCAAATATTAAGGCAATACATTGCTCTAAGTTGCCTCCTTGGTTGACCCCAGAACCATCAGTCTGTCAAAAAGTTGTGGTTAAAAATCGGTCAACGTGCAAGAAGTAAAGGCTCGTTTTCTTGATCATGACCAGATACATTCGGGTTCTGTCAAACTATTCCCTGATGGATTAAAGACATCAAGTGGCGTTGGTTGTGCTGCTGTTCATAGTAATACCTCATATGTAGGCAGACTTTCTAATAATGCCTCTACTTTTACAGCTGAGTTAACGGCATTAGCCAAATCTCTTGAGATTGTTTCTGCTCTACAGGGTAATAATTTCATCGACCACTAAGATTCTTATGCGCTCATGGCCTTTAAGCAATATGATCCTAAGAATCGAGTTATTCAGTATATTCAAGAATGGTTGTATAGGCTCGCTTCCAAATTCAAATCAATTCACTTTTGCTGGGTCCTTGCACATGTAAGTATTGCTGGTAACAAACTTGCTGACCATGAAGCAAGAGATGTCATTACTAAAGAAAACATTCTCTTCGCCCTATTCCTGCTACCAACATGAAATAGACTATTCGCTCATATATGAAAAATAAATGGCAAGCACGTTGGTCGTTTCCCCTTCTGATCAACAATAAAAAGTAACAGGAGGATCAGACAAAGTACATCTGGTCTCCAACAAATCCGTAGGGTAGAAATTATGTTAAGTCGTCTGAGAACTGGCCATACTCGATTGACCCACCAGTTCCTCTTAGAAGGGGCAACTGCACCAGTCTGTATGCTGTGTGACTGCCCTCTTAATGTGGAACATATTATATTACATTGACATAAGTATTCTGCAGCGCGGCAGAGACATGGGTTAGTAGGCAGGGATATAGCAGAACTTCTTGATTCGGATGTACCGGTAATAATATTGTTGGATTCCTCAAAGACACTAACCTTTTTAACGAAATTTAATATTTGACCTCTCGGTACATTGCCAAATGTAGTATATACAATTGAAGTTGTTTTTATAAGCATGTTTATATGCATATGTATGTATGTGTATGGTATGTATGTATAATTCTTTTTATTCTTGTTTGCACACTCGAAATGCAAAGTTATAAATTTTATGGGGGACATCAGTTTTTACCATAGTTTTAAAATCACCTTTATTTTATTCTTTTAATTTATAAATTCATCACCATTTCGCCTCACCCAAATTCATTACAGAGCTGAGTAATCCATCTGGATTCCAGTGCTTGGCTTCAAGCCTAAATTTCATATTCCATTCCGTCACACCTTAAAAGTCATTCGACTATCTATTTCTCTTTCAGCGCTGAATGACCTCATAAGTCCTATCGCTTGGCCGTAGGCCAAAATTCTAGATTCCATTCCATTTCATCTAGCCTCTCTCACGAAACAACATTCTTTGCGGCAAGGACGTCTGCCTTTTTCCCCCCCTTTTTTTTTTTTTAACTTACCACATTTCCAATATATATATATGGGGATACAATCCACAATGAAGTAAAATCCTCTTGTAGTTTAAAATATATATCTCTAGTACAGGATTAAAGCTTTCGACATCAACTGTGGTCTTGTTCACTAAAATTTTAGTGAACAAGACCACAGTTGATGGTCGAAAGCTTTAATCCTGTACTAGAGATATATATTTTAAACTACAAGAGGATTTTACTTCATTGTGGATTGTATCCCCATTTACGTAGAGGTACGACATAGTACCTGACATCTGCATATATACTCTATTATTTATAATATAATTTATAGTATACTAATAATTATTATATATATTATATTACTATATATTTATATATACACTAATATTATACTATATAAAACTATATATATATGTGTGTGTGTGTGTGTATATACATATATATATATATATATATATATATATATATATATATATATATATATATATATATATCACGATATCTCAGCAAAATTTAAAGCAATAATCACGTTGCCAAAACTTGGCAGTTTGACGTAAAACTGAACGGATATTGGACAATACAGGAAAGAAAATGCTTCACTACCGCTTTTCAAGTGTCAGACAATTTTGTGAGCGAGGGCTGAAAAAGCTCCACGTAATTACGAATGAAGTCAAATTGCATTGTTAATTGAGCAGTAGGTGCAAGTTTTTTTTCTAAAGTTCTGCAAATGACTGATAGGGATAGTAAAAAGAGAGACAATTGTTACAAGATACATTATTACCATGGCCTGAAGAGGACACTTGGTAATAAACAAACTGATAAATTTTGTGGCTGGAATTTTTTTTACACTTTTTATATCCACAAGAAAGTCTAAAACAAAGACATATCTTTGTTCTCCGGTAGTGATTTTGAAATAGAAATTCTGTCGTACACAATGTTCATTCTGACGGGGAAAAGGAGCCAGGTGAACGATGACTTTGGACTGTAAACTGGCTGCTAATCAAATCTGGTAGGTCATTGAATTTTTTTTATCTCATCACCGTGATTCATATATGATTTGTATACATGCATTAGGCTACAAATGTCCTTTAATATCGAATTTTTTAGTTGATAATAATTTCGTCCTCTTGAGTATTCAAACCAACACAGAGGAGAAATCGGGACTTCAGTGACGTCTTTACCAACTCGGCCAACAAGTGATGTATAAGTTGATACCGATCCCGACCTTACAAATCACTGTCGAACTCATGTATCTGTAAGAATCGATATCCACCTCTGCCATGTTAACAAAGTCGTACGTTTGCCGAACGTAGCCATACTATGAATTTTTATCACACCGTGATTCATGTATATGCATTAAGCTAAAAATGTCTTTTAATATCCAATTCGCCTTTGGTTAACATATATGAAAATATATTAATTCTGAGGTAGAGCTAATTGGATATTAAAGACTTTTGTTCTTTAACGCATGTATATGAATTACGCTAATGTGATAAAAATTCATAATATGGCATTGTGCGGCAAACTTACGACTTTCTTAGTATAGCAGAGGTGGGTGGATATCCGACTTCAACGATGATTTGTAAGGTCGGAATCGTTATCAACTTCTACCTGACTTGTTGGCTGAATTGGTAAAAGGTCACTGAAGTGCTGATTTCTCCTCTGTGCGCTGATTTGAATCCAAAAGAGGACAAAATTATTATCAAATAAAAAATTCCCCTCAAGTTAACATGTAAAAAAATATATTAATTCCGAGGTAGAGCGAATTAGATATTAAAGAACATTTTGTAGTTTAATGAATATATATATATATATATATTCCTTAAACTACAAAATGTTCTTTATATATATATATATATATATATATATATATATATATATATATATATATATATATTATATATATATATATATATATATATCATTCGAGCTACAAATGTCTTTTAATATCTAATTCACTCTACCTCGGAATTGATATATTTTCATATATGTACCGAAGGGGAATTATTAGTTGATAATAATTTCGTCCCCTCATGGGATCGAACCACCGTCCAACGGACAGGAACGAAATCAGGACCGATAGCGATTCGGTCCTGATTTCGTTCCTGTCCGTTGGACGGTGGTTCGATCCCATGAGGGGACGAAAATTATTATCAACTAAAAATTCCCCTCGGTAAATTTATGAAAATATATATCATTCGAGTAGAAGCTAGGAAGAATTAGATATTAAAGGACATTTGTAGCTCGAATGATTTATATGAATCACGGTGATGTGATAATTATTCATATATATATATATATATATATATATATATATATATATATATATATATATATATATATATATGTGTGTGTGTGTGTGTGTGTATTTGTAAATTAAGACTCGATGGCCTGGGCAACGGGAGTATTTGACTCTGACTGCAGACAAGACGGAGCCCACCTCGAGTGCTTAATCACAAATAGAAAACAAGATGTCGGCTGAGGGCCAGATAAAATTAAAGAGAAAATCGTAAGGAAACTCGAAAGGTTAAATTTACAGGGATATATGTACATCTACTGTTAATCTGCTAATTCAGGGCGCCATCCCCAACCATCTTCGCTGGAAAAGATTGCTTGGAGTAATGAACACGCGTTAGGGAACACGTGGGTCGATTCCCAGCAGACATAGGCGAAGAGCTTCTAAGGATATGAAAAATCCACCTCACAGCATGGATCTGCAGATATGCCTGTAACACAGACGCCTTATAAACACATGTGCGATACACAAAGGGGTTGGATACGAGCATAACGTAAATCTTACTTTCTCAGTATTTTCTCAGAGGGAACCACAGCTCTTAAATCAAGAAATCTTCTAGGATAGGGGAGCACAGCTGTGGAGGAGTGAAGCTGGGTACGAGGGGTGGGGGGTGAGTTTATTAATGAGCACCGACACAGGAAAATATAATAAATTAAGTGTTGCCACCACACTTCCGTATTTTACCTTTCTTGCTGAGATATACCTTCGTAAAAATGCAGGCGACAGATGGAACTTCTCTAAGGGCATCAGGTAAGGATTCAATGCAAGGGGGAAGCTCACAAAGTGAGCGCTCTGCACTGGGTCAGAGGTTATGCCCGAGTGTCTAACCCAAACTTAACTTGGAGCTACTCGTGTGTGAGGATGAATTGCACGCGTCGACTCGTTTTATTATCTGCAAAATACAGAGGAGAGAAGCGCAAAAGAAAAACAAGAGACGATTGACAAACGTAAGAGATATAGAAGGAGAATCTGTGGGGCTTATATCTTAATATATATGTAATTAAATGGCGAAAGCAAAATGGAGTCATAATACCTTCTTATCTAAAGAGTCATTTCAACCCTAAATGGGTTAAAATGGCGGAGAAAAATTTGTTTTCGTCATGAGATAATTCTCTTTCTCTCTCCTCTGAGGAACTTAAACTAATGTAATTTGTTACAGTCACTTAACTCAAACATTTACTCTCATTAGCTTGCAACCACTAGTTATATGTATGTCAGTTTGCCATTTGGCTTCTTAAAAGATGCATTTTACTCATTAACAATTAAAGTTCTCTCGTCAAGGTCCCTTATGTATAAATGAACACAAAAAAAGAAAAACAATTGTAATAAATTGGGAATTATTCTAAAAAGTATTATCTTGCCTAGGCATATTTTTCTTAAATATTAGCTAATAAATGTAACATAATTCTTTTAAAGAATTGGAGAATAACAAATTGTAAGCTATAAGTAAGGATATAATTTTAACTTACAAAACTTTTACTTAATCTAACCTTATTCTAAAAGGTTAGTAATAAACTTAATTCTATCGGATGTGAACGTTTTATATTTCAGTGTAAGACATTTCACGATTGGCTAAAACAGGACAAAAACGGCAACCCATGCTACATCCGAATATTTGCTTATAGAATTATTTCCCAAATGAAGATATGTTATTAGATATACATGATTGTACTAACTTTATTATTTTGTCAAGAGCCATTGGGAATTGATCTTGATAGGAGGCTAATTTTTCCTTTAAAAACTAAAGAACATACTGTACTGGTACTTTTGTGAATACGGAATCTACATCAAGGCTTAAAACGTTTATGCTGTGAAGTGTTATATGTGCTTCTCTGAATTTGTGGCAAAAATCTTCAGAATGTTTAATGTAACGGGAAGAGAAAGTGCCTAAGAAAGGGGAAAGAAAGCCAGGTAACCATTCAGAAATTTTATAATTGAAAGCTGCGGCACATGAGATGATGGGTCTAAATAGAGAGACACCCAACCATAAAATAAAAGTCCCTCACCTGAATAAGATTAAGATGGCGACCCAGACCCTTGGAATATCTAATCCTTTTGCCTTCACCTACCAAAATACCTTAGCCAGTTCCTTGATTAGTTTCCAACAAAAGACATCCCCCAAGAACACAGGAGTTTATGAAATCTCATGCCTGGACTGTGACCAATCTTGCATTGGCTTTACAGGAAAATCACTTCCCAAAGATTAATACAACATAAACGGTCAGTTAAGTATGGACAACATAGCTCGGCTACTTTTGATCATATAAATAACCATAACCAAAGAATAAACTGGAATTTGTTATGTATAATTTATTGCAGCAGATGTCAGTACAAAGGCCAAATGGTAAAGGCAGCCTTGATTAAACGAAGACAGGTAATGAACATCTCAAAGGGCGCCTGGGATTCTGATATCCCTGCTACATTCCTCCTTCAACCAACACTTAAGAAGATTATAGAAGAATTATCAGTGGTGGTGACTTAAAAAAACGTGCTATCTGTTGATGGATCTCTTGGTATGCATACCGCCTTACTTTCTATATTTTGGAATTTTTATGGGTTCCTTTTATGAGATGGAATTCTGTTGTAACAGAACATTTTTGCCATATATCTGTATACGTATATCTATATACGTGTATTATATATATATATATATATATATATATATATATATATATATATATATATATATATATATATATGTGTGTGTGTGTGTGTGTGTGTGTGTGTGTGTGTGTGTGTGTGTGTGTGTATTTAATGTAATTTATAGAAATTTGAAATTCTTTAAAAACTTTCAGTCAAGTTAAGAACTTACTGTTTTCAAGAATTCTTACCATGTTGCTTTCCCATTTTCTCATCTTCTTTCCCACCATCATACATACATCAAGGGGTCGGCTGAATGATGCACCTTCTCTACTGCCTTCTACGAAAAGCATCATCCTTCATCACACCTCTTCTCTCCATATTTTCCTTAACTTTATCTCCCCATCTAATTCTCTGTCTCCCTCTCGATCTTCTTCCTCTAACAGGTTTATCCTAAGCCCTCTTCACCCCCTCCTCGTCATCAATTCTTAACACATGCCATACCATCTCAATTGTGACTCTCTTATCACCTCTGAAGTCTTTACTAAGCCTCTTCTTCTTCTTATTTGATCATTTTCCAATCTCTCAAGCAGCAACATTCCCATAATAAACCTAAGCATTCTCATTTCTGTTTTCTCAACCTTTTCTTCCTCTTTTCTTCTTAGAGCTTATATTTCCGATCCATACATTAACACTGGTCTTATCATTGTTTTATAGGTCTTGAATTTTAGCTTGATAGGTATTTTCTTATCACATACCACTCGAGTTACATTTCCCCACTTCCACCATGGCATTTTATCCTATTGTCAACTTTAGCCTCACACCTTCCCTCTTGACTTAAAGTACATCCTAAGTATTTAAGCATTTCTATCTGTTTTATAATCGAGCCTCTCCTTTCTCGTATTACTAGTCTGTCTCTATCTTCTCGCGATGCTTTCGCATAGAAGGATATATAGGTCAGGGAGCGCACTGGAGACACATTTCTTTCACTGCTTACAGCTCTTTTGAATTTCCATAATTTTTCAAGTTCTATGTCTTGACTTAATTATCTCCACATGTTTTAAACAGAATTGGATTACCATTAACAGTCTTTGAGTTATAAAGTGATAAACTCGGTATTTCTGCATTATGCACATGGCCTCATGGAGACGCAAAATTTTCAACTTCATGTATATTGCACATGTATCAAAGAAATAAAGAAATCAAGTACATAGAATGAAAGCTTAACTTTTCATTAAGAAAACTAAGTTCACAAAATACACAGACTACTTATTAATAAGGTCATTGATCTCAAGGAAAAATATGATTACGTTCGTACATTATTATCTATGAAAAAAAATTATATTTCGAAAAATTAGATTCATAGAATTAATACTGAATAAACCCTGCGCAGGTACTTCCCTGGGCTTACTGTGTGAGTAATAAAAATAATTACTTTTTTTTTACAAACTTAAATTTTACTTTGTATAATGTATCTGACTAAATTTAGAGACAAATATTAATGTAGATTAACTACATATTTTAGTTCCACGTTGGCCAAATGCATTTCGCGCTCGGTTCCCAACCCGGTGGTCCGAAGTTCGATTCTCGGCTCGGCCAACGTGGAACCAGAGGAATTTATTTCTGGTGATAGAAATTCATTTCTCGATACAATGTGGTTCGGATCCCACAATAAGCTGTAGGACCCGTTGCTAGGTAACCAGTTGGTTCCTAGTCACGTAAAAATATCTAATCCTTCGGGCCAGCCCTAGGAGAGCTGTTAATCAGCTCAGTGGTCTGGTAAAACTAAGATATGCTTAACTTTTAATTACTTATACTATATATACAATACTTTATCCGCAATTCTAAAAATGAAAAGCTCTAAAAACCGAAAACGTTTTGTGAATAGAAGAGCGCCAATTTACAAGGTTGGTGGTTTGTGATGCTAACGGCTGACCCGAGTTATTAGGTGTGTGCTGCTACTCAAATGATTTTTATTATGAAATCCAAAGAATAGACCTTAGTTAATCCCACGATAGGAAAATAAATTGTACATCTACCAAACTTTAGAGACCAAAATAATCTCTCTCTCTCTCTCTCTCTCTCTCTCTCTCTCTCTCTCTCTCTCTCTCTCTCTCTCTCTCTCTCTCTCTCTCTCTCTCTCTCTCAGGAGAAGATACGGTAAATTGAGCCTTTATAACCAATTGTTATTTGCACATGTGCACACGCTGTGTTTATCCATATGTTTTTAAAAATCTGCAGTACATGTAAAACATCTTTACTATAAAAAATTATGCACTGTATTTAAAACACAGGGACTTAGGTCATTGTTAGCTTCACATGTGCAAAACGTTCTTTCTCAGACAGAATACTGGTCTCATGGTACAGATAAAACCTAATTGGCGGCTGGTTACCATGGAGAGAGCTGCTAGTCAATGACAGCCCTCTACTTCTGTTCTATTTATAGACATTTCGTGTGAACGGCACTATGTTTGAAAGTTGCCATTATCTTGAATATTTGACTGCCAATGGTAAACATTACTCAGTAATTTGCTTTATATAATTATTTCATCTTAAAAGCAAGGACCTAGCAATAATTTTAACATTAATATAGTGGTATGAAAATCCCACACAGGCTGTCGTAGTGATACGCCGTCAATAGCGCTACTTTGATTACTTCCTGAAAAATCTATCGATTTCTTTTTGAGTAATCGATTATTTGTAAAAAAAAATGATTACTCATTACATTTCTTCCTTTTTTGTATTACTAATTAGACAATAAAAACACATTGTTTTACAATATTAGAGTCGGATTTACTGTATCTTTTAACAAACTGTGGTAAAATGTAATATTGAACTTCAGTTACCATTCTTTCACACACTTACCTATATCAAGCATTATGCATCAGGTTGACTTAGTCTGCATGTTTGTTTTCAATATTATTGTTAAAACTAGTTTGATACAATCTTTTATCTTCTATTCTAGATGATACACGGAAATTTAATATCTTAAAATGCACACATGTCTAAATCTATGAAATGCTTATGTTATTCATACATTCTACACAGGTTTTTATGCCCACATACCAGATATTGCTATAAAGATATAAACAAGCAGTTATTAATCAATTATTTTTCATGAAAGTAATCAATAAACACGATTATTAAATTCAGTGAAATGCCCACAGTTCATGTATACGACTGCAAACTGATAACGACTTAGTGATATTACAGAACAAGATCGATATGATCGTTAAAATTCATTCGCTACAATCCATAAGTTGAATTACAATTATCATGATATGTATATTACAGAGTTTTACGGAATATTGCGTTTTACGAATGTTTTTGTAGAAAATTATAGGTGTTAGTGAACGTAAAGTCTTAATTGACCCACTATTTTAATAATTATGATCTTAATTAGCATCTAACATTCATTTGAAAGTTTATTAATGTAAATAATAAACCATAATTAATGAATATTATCATGAAAAAATATATATGTTTTTGCTGCAGTTCTAAAATCCAAAAAAACTAAAAACCGAAACACATCTGGCACCAAGGATTTCCGATAAAAGGATGTATTACAGGAATTACTGATTTAGGGCAGACAGTATTGCAGATTTAATACTGTTGTTAAATTCAAACCAAAATTTTCTCTCAACTGTTGCCAACTGCAGCTCTTGTAGCTTAGCTGTAATTAATATTGGTAAAAGGTCTATTATTGTTCTTCCTTTTGGTTTTTATTAGCCCTTACTACAGCGGCTTTGAAAATTTATATTTAAGGCGAGAATTTCGGTCCTAATATATTAGTTTCAAGATATAACCTAATCCGGGACCAACCACCCCCAGGGGAACTTACTGACATTCCAACCAGGGTAATTTCCACCGCAAGTGCCAGCCAACCCCCCACGGCGTGTGACAGCCCCACTCCCCCTGACTAACCCCACATCCTCCCAAATGATCAGCGCATTCATCTCCCATCTTCGTGAGTAGCCATGGATACATTAAACATAATCTCTTGGAATATTTCCAGCCTCAAGCGGAACATTCCTCTACTAAACATGTTCTGCAAAAACTTCAATGGCATTATTGTATTGCAAGAAGCGCTCCTCTGCGATTCAATTCATGAAGACTTCAGAACCTTCTCGACTTCATCGATGCAAGTTACAGATCAAATCATAGCCGGTCGCTGGAAAGGGGGCCTTTCTTTCCTGTGCCACAAATCGTTAGACAGTATGATAATGGTGATGACCTACAAGAGTGACAGATTGCTGGGGCCTCAAGTGACAGTAGGGAACTCTAAAATCCTAATAATTAATGTTTATATGCCCTGGGAAAATAACAATAATTTTGATCATTACTGCATGATCGTAGGGGAGTTACACAGTATTATTCATGATTCCCCTGCTGATCATATTTGTATAATCAGGGACCTTAATTCTCACCCCACAAAACAATTTTATAATGAACTTACTCGCTTCTGTCAAAATCATGCTCTCCAAATTAGCGATTTATTGCTCCTCCCTCCCTCCTCCTATTCATATGTACATAATAGAGTGGACGCAATTACAACTCCTGGCTGGACCACTGCATCACATCTCCGCAACTTCATGATTCTATTATGACCTGCAATATTCGCTACGATCTTGCCACGGGCTACAATCACATCCCATTACAGGTGTCATTCAGAAAACCAGATACTTTAGGGCGACCACGGAAACTGGTTGCGGTCAATAGTTCAACCGGCAGACGAATTACTTTGTACCAACACAAATTGTAGAAATAACCACCACAGGAGGGATCTGAATGAATTCTATTTCAACATAATCTACACTATGCTTGCTTCAGGCAAGTCTGGCTATAGATTTCGTCAAGGTAATTCTCGTAATATACCTGGATGCAATGACTTGGTTAAAGATCGGTATGCATACTCACGAGAAATGTTTTTACAGTGGAGGCAAAATGGTAGCCCAAGGGAAGGACACACCGCATTACTAATGAGACAGGTGAGAACACAGTTCAAACTTGCTCTTAAGCACTGCAGGTTAAATGAAAAATAACTAAGAGCCGATGCAATGTCTTGAAACTTAGAATCTGGTGATTATCCTCATCTTTGGAAAGATGTCAAGTCCTTAAATCCCAAAACTAAAAAGCTATCACAGAGAGTAGGGGAAGCAGTCGGAGACGAAGCTATCGCAAGTATGTGGGGCGATCACATCAACAATATCCTGAATTGCATAAATGATCAAGATTCTTGAAGGGATGTAAATAACCTCCTTACAGACAACATTCAATTTCATTTTGAAGACCGTATTACGCCAGGTAACATCAGCGATGCCATAATAAATCGCCCAGCTGTGATGGTCTACCCACAGAGGCTTTCAAATTATGACATCCGATAATTTAGATTTTGCTAGCTGCCCTATTCAATGGGTGCATAATTCACCAGTTACTTCTAGACTCCCTACTCTTAGTTCACTTGATACCATTAATCAAAAACAAGCTAAAGGATGCAGCTGACCCTGGCAACTGCCGGCCGAATGCAATCACAACGATCGCTTCTACATGCTGAAAGAATTGCTTACCTATCATCAGCCTCTCCTGTTTTCTTTTGTTTTGTAGATGTGAGAAAACCATTTGACAGAGTAAACTACCTGAAGCTCTTCCTGAAGCTGCATAAAAGGGGGCACACCCCTATATCTAATTGGCATTTTACATCGCTGGTTCTCCGCACAGCAATTCTGTGTCAAATGGAGTAAAGTATTATCATACACCTTCGGCTCCCTAAACGGGCTTTGGCAAGGAGGCATTCTCTCTCCATACCTGTTTAATATGTATACCGATGCCTTGAATGTCAAACTGAACTCACTCCCAATCCGATGCACTATCAATGAAACAACTATAAACAACTTCTGGTACGCCGACGATATGGTTCTGATTTCCCCATCAGTGCAAGGTCTCCAACGACTCATCGACACTTGCCGCCAATATGCAGAGGAATTGATATAATTTTCAACGAAACCAAGACCCAGTGCATGTCGCTGCTCCTGAGATCACTTAAGCATCGGAAACCATCGGCTGGAATTTGTGCATGAATTTACATATTTGGGTCAAATTATCACTGACGACCTAAAAGATATGGCAGACATTGAACAGAGGCATCGTAAACTATGTGCAACTGGCAAAATGATTGCAAGGGGTTTGCTTTCTGTCACTGAGACGTGAAACTGCTGCTCTTCCACTCGTACTGCTACAGTATCTATGGGTGTTCCCTCTGGACGAACTATACCTGAGAGACCATGAGATGTATCACTGTTGTGCACAATGACATTCTGACATGCCTCACAAACAGTCCAGTCTGGTAGCCCGAGTGAGAAACAGCAGCAACTCGCTCATACAAAGCATCCTAAGGAGTGAAGCAAGAAGAAGATCTAAATTGTGGGAAAGATGGGAAAATGAGGCCTTTGTCCCCTAAGGACTTTATCTCTGTATTGGCAAGATGTCATCTGCAGATTTTGTCATCATTATATTTATTGCTGATATTTTACTTCTCCATTTCTACTGTGATTACCATCAACTTGAAGTTTGTTCTGGACCTGACTACTGTAACCACCTAAGGTCTCTAGTTGTAATTTAAGTTATATGATCTGTGCACTAACCTTATGTAACTCTTAATGCATTTATTTTCTCACCAATATTATTACTGTTATTACCGGTATTATGATTACTATCTTTTATGCTACCTCAGCTATTTTGTGGATAAGTGCCGATTATTCATTTTTTATCATGTTGTCTCATGTATCTAGATTGTGTATGTTACTGTCTGTATTTTGTATATTCCATGGAGCTGATTGATTGATTGATTGTGTATTATGTCTGGCGTCACAGCATTTGGGTAATTGACACCGAAATAAATTAAATAGAAAAAATTGTATTTTTGATAAATTTCATATAAAAATATCTATAAATATATAAAAAAAATTTCATATATATAAGTTCTTACATATACAATCTATGTATAATTTAAATTTGATTAAGGAGGCCTGCCTCCCTCATAAAAATATATAACTGCTCTATATTACAATCCTTTCCAAGAATTGTAGCTAGGATAAAATTACCTACTCTGTCACGACCCCAAGACAGGAACCTATGTCTCAAATTCCCAAGTCTGGGACATTCAACCAGCAAATGTCTCACAGTCAAGGGCACAGTACAGTTCTCGCAAAACGGAGGATTTTCACGAGACATCAAGAACCCATGGGTGAGTCTTGTATGTCCAATCCTCAATCTGCACAACATCGTTTCTTGTCTCCTTGGCATATACGGATATGACCACGGGGACACTGATGATGTGATACTACGCATTTTTTGGTTATTTAAAATATGCTCCCACTGGGACTGCCAACATTTTTTAATTCTCTGACCTACTAGAGGATACAAATCTCAATATGATAGTAGGCATCTTGTGGGTTCTGGGGAGCTGACCGCAGACTTTGCAAGTTGGTCAGCTTTCTCATTCCCAGCCACCCCAACATGAGAAGGAACCCAACAGAACTTTATTTCTGTCCCTCTTATTTTTAGTAAAAGCAGCCATTCCAATATATCTAAAATCAGAGGGTTTAAAGGGTTAAGAGATTCCAGCGACTGAAGAACACTTCTTGAGTCACAATATATAATAAAATTACTTTCATTCTGAATTAAAACTTTCTTTAAGCTTTTAAAATTCCATATAATTCTGCTGTAAAAATCGATGCAACGGATGATAGCCCGCTGCTTCTCTCTACATCAGGGAAAGGTACAGCAAAGCCGATGCCAGCATCTGACTTTGAGCCATCCGTGAAAACTGCAGTGGAGTTATCATGTTGCAAAGAGTGTTCTAAAAATATTGACCGCATGGCCTCACTGGACAATTCTGTCTTGGTAAAATTAAAATATCTACAAAATTTTACCTCTGGAAAGTTCCAGGGAGGACTAGCTGAGTATTTTGCTAGTAAAATTTCGATTCTTGGCATATTCAATTCACGGACAATAGAATTTACTCTAAAAGCGAATGGATGAGGTTGCTTGGGGTGACTTTCATAAAACTGCCAATGCCTTTCATTTCTCATACAAATGCTGGTTAAAGACTTAGGTAGCCTCTGGAAACTATACCAGCTCCGAACCAGCAGACACTTATAATGAAGATCCAGTGGCACCTCATCAGCATCTACAAGCATGCTCTCGGTGGGAGATGATTTAAATGCTCCAGTACACAACCGAATTCCTCCATGATGAATTGAGTTAAGCATTTTAAGGCTATTAGGCTTCACAGAAGTGTACACCTCACACCCGTAACTTAATTTTGAAAAGACCAAGGCTTCATATAATCTCAACATCTGCACCCCAGGAAGTGTGAGAAATGACTTTCAGCAAATTCATTGCTTTCAAGCATTTTGCCTTAATATATTTCAGATGTGGAATCCAGGCCAGCTTGCTATCAAAAATCAAGCCAAGAAACCTTGTTTCATCAACACATGGAATTCTCTGCCTATGAATGAATAGATCTGGATCAGGGTGGATTCCCCTTATATGAAAAAAGTGCATAGTTACAGTTTTACTGGTGGAAAATCTAAAACCATTAACCTCAGCCCACTTTACTATATTATCAATGCAGAGCTGAAATCCTCTCCAAATGTGATCCAAATCTAAAACCACTCATTTGGGTCAGATATGTCGACGATGTCTTCGTAATTTTCCAAGGTAATCAAATAGACTTCGAGCAGTTTTTGAGATTTGTCAATAGCATACTACCTTCCATTCAATTTACAGTGGAATATGAAATAGAAAATAAGCTGCCCTTTCTGGATGTTTTGTTATACCATGACCCTATTACATTTAGTTTTAAATTTAGTGTTTACAGAAAAGTGACTAATGCTGAAGCTTATGTCCACTTCTATTCTTTTCATAATAATGAAGTAAAGCAAAATATAATGATAAATTTCAGCCTAAGAGCCTTGAAAATATGTGATCCTGAATATATTGACAACGAATTTCATCATATAAAAGAAGTTTTTGGAAAATTATGCTATCCAGAAAATTTCATAAATAATTCCTTCACTAAAGCCAAAAGGATTTTCTATATAAAAAGTCAATATGAATACAAAAAAGAATAAAAAAAAGTATCCAACCTTACCATTTAATCCCAACTTACTTAATATTAGAAAAACAGTAAATGAAAAAGGTGAAGAAAAGGTCAATCTGGTATTCAACTATAAGAATACACTCAAAGGCTGTCTCATGCAAAATAATAACTCCAACCAAAGCTTTAACAAAGAAATTGGTGTTTATGAAATACCTTGTCTGGATTGCGATAAGAAATATTACGGAGAAAGTGGAAGGGGACTACCAATCAGAATCAATGAACACAAAAGAGCTTATAATTTGTATGCTGAGAATAATGCACTAGCCTCACATAGTTTAAATGACGATCATCGCATTAATTGGAACGAGTCAAAAGTAATTTTCAATAGTAAGGATACAGGTATTAGAAGGTTAGTTGAGGGAGCAATTATTAACAGGGGTCTCTCTATGGAAGGCAATAAAGCCTTTACGCAAGAAGATTTTATTTTAAATGAAATAATTTGCTGTCAGTTTATCAGAGATTATAACAGATATAGGATGCATGGTAATAACACCAATAATCTAGCCACCTCTGATACTGCCGCTGCCTCATCTTCTTTCGTTCAGGTAACAGAGACCCATCCCGTGTCCCTAGTTGCAGGCGCCCAAGCTGCTATGGACAACATATCAAACGATTCAAGATTAGCTGGTTTGCCGTTGGAGAACGAGGGGATAACGTGAAGAGCCAACTACATAATCAAACAGGCTATTTGTAAACTAGTCAAAAAACAAAGTTCTTGTATGGCCACTGTTAGTAATTGTATTTAGATTGACAAAGAGGATCGTGCAGGTCTTCGAAAGCTTTCTGCTTTGTATTTTAAATAACAAGATCAGACATATTATTGTGGATTTACTTTTCTATTATTATTATTATTATTATTATTATTATTATTATTATTATTATTATTATTATTATTATTATTGTTGTTGTTGTTGTTGTTATTATTAATTATAGCTAAGAAAAATAGCAAAAAAAGGGCAAAATGTTACATTTTGGTATTTTAACAAGAAAGTTATGGCTATATTATTTTCATACTTCCAGTGTAAATAGAACATGCTTGGGGCATAATTTTCCGACATAGAGCATATTCCTAGAATTCTTAGTTTCAATGATATCATAAAAGCATTGTATCTCCACTGGGCTGGCGTGTCCCCATTGGGCCCCTTATATATATATGCCTATATATATATATATATATATATATATATATATATATATATATATATATATATATATATATATATATATATATATATATATATATATATATATATATATATCTAGTATATATATATATATAGTATATACATATACTATATATATATATATATATATATATATATATATATATATATATATATATATGTATATACATATGTATATATATATATGATATATATATATGTCACAGCGGTCTAATGGACCACTATTTAATTAAGGATAGAATTCCTAAACTAGTAGTATGACGTACCTGTAATGTTCCCAGCAATGTGACATTTCCGTAGCTAAAACGAGTCATCAAATCTAAGCTAATTCATGAGATACAAAAACAGTCTTCATTTCCCCAAAATTGCTAACATGAAAATAAATGAAAATTAAAGTGAAATCCTAAAAACATGACACACCGTTACTAAAAATGTCAAACACTATTTTCACTGTCAAAGAAACTCATCAGTCTATCTCATATAAATGTTAAATAGAGAATTCATTTTCGGTAGTTACAAACCAAATCAACCTATAAAAGAAGTCACAACTGTTAAAAATGTAAATAAAAGAATGAAAAAATGTCACATGAACCAACTAAGTGTTTTCCTGTACTTCAAATACCTTCACAATATTGGAAATTTTTCAGTCTTCCTTTTCACATTACCTTTCTGATGGATCTTCAAAGTGCCTCCTCCAGGCATTTCACACTGATATCGCTATGAGCGTCTTTTGTATAATTGTCCCCTCAGTTACTACACTAGGGGATTATACTACTATTTATTTGCTAATAGACGTACAAACGTATAAGCGTTAGTCTACTCATGATTCTGATGTACATACGTTTTCCAATGTATCATGAACAGACCCTGCTCAGTGCACCAATTAACGTACACATGCGATTGCACTTTTCTGCCATCACAATCATATGACATCCGACTAACCAAATCATTTGCAGACTTCACACTCTGGCTGCTGCGGCTTGCTAATCCAATGATTATGTGAGCTTTTCTCATCTCGTTCCAATATTTTTAATCTAGAGGCTGTTCAGCTACGCATTCCAATCTCTCTGCATCACCCGTTGCCGACTTAATTCTAACTATTAACATACAATAGATTGCTTTATATATATATATATATATATATATATATATATATATATATATATATATATATATATATATATGAACTGATCTGTATAGAAAATTTATGTGTGAGACGTAATGGAAAATCTACTTGATGTGTTGTGCGTATGTATGATCAGAGAGCAACGATCAGATAGATATCGCTGATTCATCGAATGCCCATATGATTGTTGGTGGCATGCCGTGAGTGATTCAAATGAGTGCCATACATCGAAGACCCTTGGTTCCTTTCAATTGTAAGAGGCCAATCAGCTTAGACCTGTAACCCAAACAAGTTCAGTTTGAAAAGTTAAGAGTCAGTAGGGAATTAGTGGTCGACGGGTCATGGCGCATCTCAAAGACAGTGGTTGGTGCGTGTCGCCTCAGAGTACCTTCCGACTATATAATAATCATATAATTAGTAGCGTATTATTAGCAACAGGGCCCTGTGTAACTATTAAGGAAATACACATGTGTTAATTTTATCTTAGGCATTTCATTGTACTGGTAGAACCCTTGTATGATCGAAAATCAGGTCATATAAATTGGTGTCAGTCGTGGGGTCTTGCTAATGCATAATAATTAACAGCGTAATTGTGAAGGTGAAATAAACAATGCATACTCAAAGAAAAGCGGTGCGTGATGGCGGGAGTGCCAGTACTAGCTGCACCAGTGCTAACAATAACAGTGCCGAGAAAAAGGACAGTGTGAATGATCCGGCAGTGGCAACAATTAACAAAATATACGCAAACAAAAAAGCCTGTCGACCCACCCACAATTTCGGCCAACGTCGTGTCGTTCACACAAGTGCGATCAGACGGAAAAATAGAAAAGCTGCCAGTGCTAGATGGATCCGTGCCTGAGTTTGATAACTTATGTACTGGTGAAGGCTTCCTTTCGGTCAAGACCTTTATAATGTCTGTTGAAAACGCCACAATTGGTTGGACAGATAGAGAAAAGATTGTGCAAGCGAAACAGAAGATCATCGGCAATGCCGCACAACAAATCAGGGGCTGGGACGTACGTTATTTGGCAGACTGGGGTAAAGATGGGGCTAATTGAAGCTTATGACCCCAGGTTGGGGGAGGGGGAGTCGATTTCATCCTTCTACTATCGCGTCGGTGAGAACTATGAGTCCCTCACCCCTGACGAAGACCAGAATGTAGAGGGAAAAGAAAACTTCTGTCGACGCATGCTGAAACGAATTCTTCCCATCTCCGTAGTGGGATTTCTTGTTGACAACAAGAGGCCCTTACACACCTTGCTGCCGAAGGTACAACTCCTATTTGACCACAAACGACGCCAGCAAACAAGGATGGGGGCACAGGCCACCTCCCAACCGGTTGTTGCAACGGTTAACCAATCTGACCCAGCGAATCCTCCACCAGCCTCACCCACCATCCAGGGGGCGGGGTCACGCACCCAGGGCCCTCGAAGAGACAAGGGGAAAACAACCGGGAATTGCACGGTTGGCCGTTGCTGGGGTTGTGGGAGGAAGGGCCACCTGAGGTCCCAGTGCCCCTCTTTCATCGAGCCACGACGTTGTTTTCGATGCAAAGCAACAGACCACCTCGTGAGTGCTTGTTCAAAAAACGACGACGGCTAGCAGAACAATGTTCCCCCCTCACCAAGGAGAGGAAGGGGAAGGCGGTGTGGAGGAGGAGTTGGGAGGACCCCCAACTACACCCAACGACCGTGTCCCCGTTAGGACAAGGGACGCCTTGTTGGGGAGGAGGGGAAGTCAGCCAGCCCCTCAAGAAGTAGTGGGTAGCCCTCCTCCCCCCACCCCCCCCTCGTCGTTGCCCATGCCCGGTCATTCAGGGTGCCAGGAGAGTAGGTAGCAAGAGCCTATCTCCCACCCTCAATCCACGAAGGAAGTCGTGGTGCCGATCATGCAAATATGGGTAGGGGAGCGACAGGGAAGGGCGTTGATCGACACTGGTGCAAGTGTGTCTCTGTTAGAAGAACACCTGGTGACAGGATCGGTGCAGCTGATGAAAGGTTCTTTAGTTTTGAGTACTGCAGGTAGTCATCGGATGGTAACCCAGAGGGCTGTGAGGCAACAGGTAACCATCGATGGGTGAGTGGTGACACATACCTTTTATGTAGTGCCAGCATTACAAATAGAAGGAATTTCAGTTATTTTAGGAATTGATTTTATGGATAGGAATGAAATAATAGTGGCTGGCACAGCCGGGAAAGAGATCGAGGTATGTTTAAAGGGACAATGAATCCCCACAGAGGAGGAGAGACCGAGGTGCCTACGAGTCTCCCTTAGGTCGAAGGGAGCTGGGGAAAAGTACCCGCTGCCCCAGAGGCAGGAGATGTGGCACCACCCCGGACCCTCTCTTCCCTCGCCGTGACACCCTCACGGAGCATACCGGAAGGTACCTTAGTTATGATCAGACCCCATAACAAATGGGACGATTTTATCATTCCAGATCTGAGTGAGGTAATACAGGGCGAAGTTAATGTGCCATTTATGAATGTCAGTAACGAGCGTATCGTACTAGACAGCGAGTTGATATGCGACCTTGAACCTTGTGAAATAGCAGATGCTTCTTAAACTCTCGCGACCTTGGGTAGCACATGTCAAGGAACGTCTAAGTAGGCTCCTCCGGACAGCTGGTGGGTCTACCCCTGTTACTTATCAGAATATTGTCAAGGAAATCGTAAAAGGTTATCAAGATATAATCACGATTGGCGATGAAACCCCAAGCAGAGTAAATAGTTTTCCTTTTGTTATAGAAACCGGGGGTCATCCACCCATAAGATCTAAGCCTTATAGAATACCAGATTGTTATCAACGGGAAGTGGTGAACGAGATTAATAAATTAAGGGAACAAGGGACAATTAGAGAAAGTGAATCCCTCTAGGCCTCGCCAATCGTGATGGTTAAAAAGAAGGATGGTTCTCTTAGGCTATGTGTTGATTACAGAAAGTTGAATATTATCACAAAAGACAATGCATTCCCATTGCCCTCTATCAAAGAGTTGTTGATTAAGGTCAGGGATAGTAAATTCTTCACCACCTTAGATTTAAAGTCAGGTTATTATCAAATACCTATAGACGAGAGTAGCAAGGAAAAGACAGCCTTTACAGCTAATGATCAATTGCTTGAATATAATTACCTCCCTTCTGGGGTAAAGAATGCTCCTGCTCATTTTTCATGTGTTATGATGTCCGTACTAACTTCGCTATTAAGACATAGCGTGTTTGTTTATTTAGATGACATAATCATAATAGGGGCTACAGCAGAACACAAGAAGAACATTATTGAGGTTTTAGAAGCTTTAAAGCGACAGGGGATGAAAATTATTCTAACCAAATGTAAATTCTTTCAGCAAGAAGTTGAATTTTTGGGGCACATTGTAACATCTGAAGGCCTTAAGCCTTGTACCGATAAAGTAGCAGCAATTAGAGAATTTCCCCGACCGAAGAATGCAAAAGAAGTAGCCAGCTTCCTCGGGCTCGCAGGCTACTACCGTAAATTCATAAACGATTTTAGTAAAATAGCGAGGCCGCTAGATTCATTGAGAAAGCAGAAAGATTTTCATTGGGAACGGGAGGAAGAAATGGCTTTTCAAGAATTAAAGATTTCACTCACTAGTAATGAACTATTAGCTTATCCAAAGTTCGATCGAGCATTTGTAGTAACCACTGACGTGAGCAGTATAGCTATCGGGGGAGTGATTTCTCAAGATGACGATGCAGGAAATGAAAAGCCGATTTGTTTTGCATCACGAGCATTGAAAGGAGCAGAGAAGAATTACAGTACCTTCGATAGAGAGGCATTGGCTATTCTATGGATGCTGGAGAGACATCGCTACTTTTTACTGGGGCATAAAGTCAAAATTAACACAGATCATCGCCCACTGAGAGATTTATTCAAGAAAGGAGATTTGACCACTCGACAGGCTCGTTGGATAGAACGGCTGTTACAGTTTGATATTGTGGGAATTGAACATATAACAGGGAAAACAAATAAAGTAGCGGATGCCCTCTCCAGAAGTGCCATAATGGGCGTTACAACTCGAGCAGCACAGAGAGAGGAATAACGACGGAAGAAGCAGTTGCATGAGTCAGAGGCAGCCGATGTAGAACACAGGAATAACTCGGGAATTCCAGAGTTAGGGAGAGAGAGAAGAAGGGAAACGAGTTGTGGGAGTGAAAGGGCTGATCCTCCTAGGGGGTCAGCAAGAGTGAAAATGAGTGTGTGATTGATTTGTGTGGTTGGAGTGTTGGAGAGGTGATAAGGAGTCAGAAGTCCGAGCCATGGATCGGGCAGGTTAGGGCATATGTAAGGGGTGCGAGTAACGAGTTTCCCGATTTCCTAAAGGTGCCCAGAAGTATGTTCATTGAAGGAGATATTTTGTTTTGTAAATATGAGAAGAGACCGGGCGATATCCAATCTCGCGTCGTCCTTCCTCCCTCTTTGGTATAGAAAGCCATCCGCATGATACATGTAAGTGCTTATGCAGGACATATAGTTGTAGAAAGGTCCCTCAGGAGGGCACGAGAATTATTTTTTTGGATAGGGATGAGAACAGACATTACAAAATTCATCAGCCAGTGCCACATATGTAATACCATGAAAAACCACAAACACTATTCCAAAGGCTCGCATGTGGCCAGTAGAGCCAATTAAATTTAACAGAGTGCCTATCGATGTCGTGGGACCCTTTCCTCCTGGAGACGGGCAGTTCAAATATGTGTGTGTGATTGTGGATGCGTTCACGCGTTATACGCATACCTACACAATGGTGGATAAGACCGCAACATCGGTTGCCAGAGCTTTGTGTTCATTCATAACGAAATTCAGCTGTCCTCGTACTCTAATCAGTGATAATGGGCGTGAGTTTGTTAATGAAGTGATAAAAGAGCTGACAAAATTATTTATTGTGGAACATTTCACGATCGCATCCTACCGGCCTTCAGTTTAGTTGAATCCCATAATAGAGAAGTGACAAATATTTTGAAATATTTAGTGGCAGACAGTCCGAATCAGTGGGGAGAGATGTTGCAAATGGCGGAAATTGCACTTAATACTGTGTATAACAGCTCCATAAAAGAGATACCCCGTATTTTTTAGTGTATGTACAGGATCGTTCATTGCCATATACTGCGATCATGGACCCTAGAACTTTACCGTTATATAGTGTCGATCAATACCGGGTGATGTTCTGTAACCTAACCCGAAGAGTATTTCAGATAACGCAGAAACTTCTGTTGAGGGCAAATGAAAAGTATCAGACGCAATATGATCGGCAATTCCGCACACAAACGTCTAAGATACAAATAGGGGACAGGATCTATTTGAAAAGACTGCAACCGAAGAAACAAACTTGAGCCCGCCTATTTAGGTCCGTACCGCGTGAAAGAAATTAAAAACGACACTGCGGTGATAAAGCATATTAGGACCGGTGCCCAGGGCGAGTACTTCTTATCACACATGCATCCCGTCGGAGAAGATGTCCTGATGGGCCATCTGAACAAACCTGTACCCTCATTTCCGGGACTGCTTGGTTACCTGGGAGAGGAGAGTGAAGATGATATACAAGCATGTCTAGGGATCATTAACGGTACGCCCAACGTGCATACAGACGAAGGTCGCAAATATTGGTGTCATGTTCTGAAGTATGAACATTATTCTAAACGTATCTTTGCACCAACTTGCTGTGTTCCTTTTTAATCTTTTATTTTGATTTTGTGATGAAACCTTTTCATGCATAAATTGAGACAAATCATACTTTCTGTTTCCTTGTTATGTTTGTACAAGTTCTTTGGTCTTGATGGTTGATAGTAATATGTTTATTTTATGGTTTTTTTCTAACCACAGGTTTTTGTACTATCTGTTTATTTTATTATTTTTTAAACTGCAGGTTTTTGTTCTCAAATTTTAAGAAGAATGTAATGTGTTTGATGTGGTGATATAAAATTTATTATTTCATTGATTCTTACATAATTTCTTTTTCATTAAAGAACATGTTTAAAATGTGATGC
>NC_061087.1:63053674-63118674 GCF_015104395.2 Macrobrachium nipponense | reverse complement strand
TTGCTATAACTGCGCAAGAGTCTTAATTCTGTAAATGTTGGGTTCTTCATAAAAGGGATTTATATTTTACTGGGGTTTCACAGTGGCACTAATTCCTTTGTTAATTAACGTAACCTCAGTGCCACGGAGCTAGTGCCTTTAGCTCCTATATAATTACTTCCGATTTCCATAATAATAATCTTAGTTAAGTGTAACTTTGCATTTTTCCCTTAAATCCATCAGTTTTGATAACTTTTTTTCCCTTTTCTCTTTATTACTGGTGTGGCACCGATTCTTGGCAGTTGTCAGTTAATTTTAAAGTAAATGATAAACTTCACACAGCCATGCACGTAATAATCTCAATATTTTCCCGTGGAAGGTTATTTGTTTTTGTTCTATGTTCTGTGAGAAAAAGTGGGCTTGGACATCGCCAAGAAAAGTTTACTTTGTCCTCGCAGCTGAGTAGGAGGATGTTCTAATTTCCATGTTCTGGAGATTGGGGTCTGCATCCACACTACATTTACAATTCTATATTCTTGTTTCTGTAATCAGTAGTCAACATTCATCACCCTTTATCTGATAGTCAATATGCATATAGAAAGCAGTCGTTTAGACTTGGCATGCCATTTGGTAAAATATCTTGATAAGTGTTTTGAATACAGAGTAATTCAAATTGATTTTAGTGCTACTTTCGATTTAGTAAATCATGGAACTTATTTATATATTTCATAATCTTAAGAGTGGGTGGATATGTTTTAGGATTACTTCAAGATTTCCTGAAAGGTAGGCAGCAGCAAATTACCACTGATTGGATCTTAAGTGAATCAACACGCATTATATCCGGAATTCCACAGGGTAGTGTTTTCGGTCCACTATTATTTGGTGCATACAAGGTTGTTTAGTATGCTGCTAATCCAACACTTCTGGGTGTAGTGAAGCCACTTATGAAAAATGAAGCTGTCCTCAGCCTCAGTTGGCACCTGGACCAGATCAGTGAATGGTGAAGTCGGTATGAGGCTGAACGCCAGTAAAACAAAAACACTACTGATTACCAGATCGCGTACAGATTTTCCACCCACCCTCCCCTTTATGTGGATGGAACTCTAAAGCTTTAACTATTCTAGGTGTAACTTTTGTCTAACATCTTACTTTCGAGAAATATCTAATGAAAGTTTCAGCACATTCTGGACGAAATTTAGGTATATTTCATAAGGCCTCATATATTAATCACAGTGATAAAAGCAATGCAACCTGTTTTAGGTCATTTGTGCTTCCTTTACTAGAATACTGTTCTGATTCTGTTAGATATTTATCTTTTTGAGATAGAGTGGTTTTTATTGGTAGGTTTCTGTTTCCTAATATAAGCATTTATGTAGCTTGGTTAACTTTTTCATAAGTCGTATTTTAACAAAGATACACATTCACAGCTGATCCCCTTTTCCTGCTGAGAGCAACCACATTCGTTGAACAACAGCACCAGTATGCTATAAGTATGTATGTTGTCGAAATTTTCAGTTCCAGAGGTTATCATTCCTCGCAAAGTGGAGTAGAAAAGTCTCAGAGGATGCTGTGCAATTGGAACTTCAAAAATTTCAAGCGAAAATTGCTATTCTCCTTACATTTGAATACATTTTTATTAATTTATAATAATTCTTTCTTTTTAATGAGTGAGATCGCTTATTTCTGTATTTTAAATTACTTTTCACTTCATAATGATCACCATATGAATTGGAAACTTGAATTTTAAGTCAGTGGCTCCTGTGGGCATGTTCTATATGAACAGGTTCATCTTCTGAATAATAATACTAATAATCGTTGCTATGGATTCATTCATGGCGCGAGACTTTGCAGTTTTAACTAATCAGCCTGTCAGTCGGCTGCGTGAAGCATATTTTGTGTTCTGGTTGCCTTACCATACCAATTGCCGTTGATGGGAAAACTAACAAGAATAATTTACAGGTCTTTCGTGGACTGTTTATTTCTGGTAACCATTCCGAGGATCCTTGACTGTACTACAGGTGGTGAGTGGGTTTCTTCTTCACTAAGGAACAAAGTATTAGGTTCGGGATTCTTTGACATTTGGCAACGGGCCCATTTAAATAATAAACTTTATGGAAGGGTGTAACAGCTTATACACACAAGGAGGGGTAGGGTATTATAAAAAAACAGACCCATATGGGATGATTAAGGAGCGTTTATTCCGCTTGAGATACAAATTACAACTACCGGCTTTCAACAGTCGGTGCCGGTGCATGACACAGTTCAAAGATACTAGCAGATTTCCGGGCTTCCCGTGGTTGGCTTAGTCATGCGGTAAGGCGGTGCTTATGTCATGTTCACTCAAAATTCGCTAACCGTTACAAAGGGAAATACACCTGAAACAGCAGATCTGATTATCGTCTATAACATAGAATAGATGTAAAGTGTCTTGTCCATAAAGATAATTCTATTTGTAAATTAGTTAGGTTTAGAATAAGTACTGAAATGTTTTCAACCTTTTCTACTACTATCTGGTACCAAGTTTAGGTTAGTATAACTGTGGGTGAAAGAGGTTTACTCCCTTTTATTTTTTCTGTAAAGAAACTATTGAGATGGCTTTGTCTGTCTGTCCACACTTTTTCTGTCTCCCTTCAGATCTTTTAACAACTGAGGCTAAAGGGCGGCGGACCGGACATCTAGGAATCTGTCAGAAGCCTAGCATGACACGAACTGCCTAAGCATCCTTGACCTCTTTCCTTATATTGCTGCGAGTTCCCTCACCTTCCCGTCTCCCTTCTTAGGTGAAACTCCCGGATATGACTGTTACATGTGCTGCCTTATCTTCGCGTCAGTTGCTTGGCCTTAAGTCTGGAAAGGAAATTGAACGGCAGCACAGAGGCTGGACAAAATGAATACAAAAGCAGGCCGTGAAGGTTCGAGAAAGGAGGAGCAACTAGAGCGAAAATGGAGTCCCATAGCAAATCACTATTTTGTCAGGATTGGCTTTCTTGGCATTTGTTTTCTCATCCTGTGTGGTCCGATTTTTATGCAGAAAGCTTATTACGGCATTCAAATTCATGAATGCTTTAGGAATATATTTACATGTGTGTGTATATATATATATATATATATATATATATATATATATATATATATATAGTATATATCTATATATATATATATATATTATATATATCTATATATATATATACTATATATATATATAATATATATATATATATATATATATATATATATATATTATATAGATATATATATATTATATATATATATATATATATATATATATATATATATATATATATATATATATATCTATATATATATATATTTATATATATACATATACTACATAGACGTATTTCTTATAGCAAACATAAGTTTCCTCAATTCTTTTACTTCATGAAAGTGAAATTACACGAAATTTCAAGACTATTTCTTGCATACTCCATGCAGATATGAGAGCAAGTTCCCTTTAGGTTCCTTGGAAGCTGAATAAATTAACTGGTGCCACACCACTGCAGCAGGTCATAAACATTTATATTAATGCACAGCGGGGACTTTATTGCATTCTGCCCTTTAGGAAAGCTCCATGGGGTACATATTGATTTATTAGTCTGTAGACTAATGGATGTAATCATGATTTTTCAGTAATCACTAAAGAAGCTTAGAATAGTTAGTATTTTTAAGTAAAAACACTCACGTTGTTTCATTCGTTTCATTACGTCTTACAACAAATAACTTGTTTTCGTTTATTCTTTAACACAATTGTAACCGATCACGGGGGACTAGAAGTGAAATTAAAACATTTAAAAACAAGGTTGAAAACCTGCCCATTTATTTATTATCCTATTTTCTTGATCAGGTTAAACAAGGTATACTGGGGCACATGAAAAATATATGGTTTCTTCGAAAATATCACGATGTTTGGTCTAAGTATTGAAACTGTGCACTGCAATGTTAATTCTAACCAGTTTGAATGAATTCTTATAGCGTAGTTGTTGAAACAAAATATAGAATACTGTTCATAAGTGAATGTTATTTAGAGAGAGAGAGAGAGAGAGAGAGAGAGGAGAGAGAGAGAGAGAATTTGAAATATCTATTAATGACTGCAGAGATGGAACTAATCGAACATTTATATTATTTTCATTATAATGTTATGAATATTCTTCGACACACTTCGTTCCTCCATTGTAAGTTCTAAACTAATAACTGCTTGTGATCTGACGAGATAACGCAAAGAAATATCGGTAAACCAAAGGAAGCCTTTTCAAAAAAAAAAAAAAAAAAAAAATAGTAAATTTACGGCAATTGTACTTACGTGAGAATACCCGAATCCTCCTGCCTCGAGAAGCATGCAGCTCGATTCTGCTACCTTTTAATTATGCCTTAATTAGATAAGTAAAGCCACTCTTATATGACCTGAAATAAGGTTCTGTAGAAAACCTCAAACCCCATTTGTAATCTCAAAAAGAAGAAATAAAAAATCCAAATCACGATATCAGATTTCTTTGGACGTATTACCCTTCTCTATTAAATGAGTTTAAGACATATAATTGTCAATTCATCATGAGAAAAATGATAGAAATTCACTTTTGGGAAAAGAGATGTAATGGCCATTAATCGATTGTTACTGTTGTTCGATTACTTCTGAACGAAATCCCCGGCAAAGTATTCTTATTTTGTAATATGTAGTCTACTAATCAAAATAATGCACTCACTTAGCTAAATTTTATAGATACACACGCATATATATATTCATTGAATAGAATGTCATTTCTTATTGTTAACTAGCTTTTTCATATGGCTTCATATTTTCTAGTAGTTCTCTTTACTTCATTGTTTAGGTTTCCAATACACACATTCACTTAATAGGGTTCTTCTATCTAGTCTAGTATTTATACAAGCGACAGCTATTTCGTCAAACTATATATATTGACGTTATCAAGCGTACTAATACAAATATGGTCCCGCATTAGTTTTGTAACGTCACGAAGATGGAAGGCACTACAGTTGCCAAAGACCTAGTTTTAAGTGCTTACAAAAGACTGAGGTAAAATGATGACAAAGGACTTAGGTATCATAAGTAGGAAAATTAAGTATATCTTAGTTTTACCAGACCACTGGGCTGATTACCACCTCTCCTAGGGCTGGCCCGAAGGATTAAATATTTTCAGGTGGGTAGGAACCAATTGGTTTCCTAGCAACGGGACCTACAACTTAGTGTGGGATCCGAATTAAATTATATCGAGAAATGAATTTCTATCACCAGAAATAAATTTCCCTGGTTGCGCTTTGCCCGAGCCAAGAATCGAACTTTCGACCACTGGATTGGTAGCCGAGCGCGAAATCCACTCGTCCAGCGAGGAATTATCATAAGTAGAGTCTAAGGTAAGTACTATATATACAAATTATATGTAAATGTATAATAAATTACACATGTGTTTAACTTCTTCAATTTTATTATGCGATTCCAGTCCCCGTGTTCGCAGCCTTGTTCCACGTGGTTGGAAAGATCTTTCTGCCTTACGTTTTATGTAAGGGTTGAGGCATTGCATGGCAATGCTGACTGCTTTCTGCTATCAATAAACGGTTGTAGTTGCATTCCTTGTGTAAAGCTGTTGGTATTCATTAGTAGTTTCTTGTATGGATGGATCTTATTGTGGGTATCTACAGTGTAGTGGTTGTGTCCGATATAGCATTTTTGAAGGACTGACACTACTCGTCAGCACAAACTTATATACTATATCAGATTCAGTCTCTTTATTACGTAGATGGGGCCGTACTATTCATCATTAGTGAGGCCGTAAGTTTCGACTTGTAGTAGATTGTAGTTGTTATTTTATTATATGGTGCTAAGGGGTGGTTTTCTCTTCGCAGTATACCAAGGATAGCTTTCTATTCATGTTTGTGATGTCTGTTGTATGTTTTCTGATGGTATAGTACTATTTCCTTATCTTTTTCTTGTGTTTCCTTAGGGATCGGGTTATGGAAATCCTCTAATCCCATTTGACCACTTCCGGGATCATATTATTTGAGTAAAATTTATTTGTGTAGCAAATGAACTCTGTTGATTTCCTCGTTTGTCGCCTTCCACGTTAAACAAAGTGTTATAGTGCATTTTAAGTATGTATTTTGGCTTTAAACATCAGGTAACATACAAAGGAAGGCTCATTTCTCTCAGACTCTCACACAGGGGTGAAATATATTGGCAAAAGGATGGTGTAGCAATGGGTCTCCCATTGCTGCACCACTTTTTGCAAATGCATATATGACACACACAGAGGAGGTCACCTTTGAAGAACACCCAAAACCTAGAATCTATGGGAGATGTGTTGATGACATTTTCATCACACCAAAGGGTGACAATGACACAGATGAACTGGCAAATAAACTCAGCATTAAATTTCAACGTAGGAAAGAGTGTTAACGAAAACTTCCTGTCTTGGACGTACTTGTATCAAAAAAAGACAATAAATACACTACCGCTGTTTGAACTAAAACCGCAGATGCTGTGAGGTGTTTAAATGCAAGAAGAGAATGATATAATGCATATTGACGATCTGAAGTAAAATATATAAAACGTGCCATAACATAGTACTGTTAAACGTGGAAGGTGACAAACTAGGAAATCAACAGAGTTCAACAGCTGCTCACAAATAACGGCTACCCAGATTATATGATCCAGCAAATAGTTAAAAAGTCATTAAAGGATTTCCATAACCCTTTCTCTAAGGTCAACACACAAGAACGAGACAAGGAAATAGTAATATACCATCAGCTAACATGCAATAAAACACCATGAATATGAAAAAAAAGCCATCCTTTGGTATACTGCAAAGAGGAACCACCCCTGTAGCAGCATATAATACAACAAATAGTATTTACCGAGAGCTGAAAAATTGTATGACCCATCGACGGGAAAAGAGGTTCATTCAGATATAGCATATAAGTTTGTCTACCAGCCATTTAAGATTAATTGAAATCATTAAACAAGCAGAGTATATCTTTATAACATGAGAACACAAAACCATGAATAACTAATTTAAAAGATGAGCATTTCGTTATACAGTCTACTATTATTCATTTTTCAGAATAGCAGTAGTGTCAAGCGTTATATAATAAATATTTGCTTCTGTCATATGAGCGAAAACTCCTCTGTAGCGATGTCATTCGTATATATAACAAGTATCATTCTATATTCTTTGGTAAATGGCGAGTTTACGCGATTTAAATTGATTTTCAAAATGATCAAATGTAAGGAGTAAGCGTGTTTTTCGACAGTTATTCGCCTGGGCACAGTGACCTTCCATGCGAATTGGGACCTATGCAAAATAAAATAAAGTCTACGTTCCCTTTAGTGGACCAAGTAATAAGTTACCTCGATGAATCATGGAATACGAATGATGAAACTCATAAATATAATCTCTTTACAAAAAACTGGTAGCACTGATTAATCGCTTTCACTGCCGTGTTAAAACGTAGGAGCATAGTCTGAAAATAACCCAGAGAGAGAGAGAGAGAGAGAGAGAGAGAGAGAGAGAGAGAGAGGAGAGCAGTGGAATAGCATAACAGAAGGATATAAGCTTACTCGACCAATTTCCTTACAAATGAGGCCATTGAGGAGAGTTGGGTCTTGTTAGGGAAGATAGTGAGTGTGCGTCAGCGGAGTTGTGGCATGTGCGTCTACGCAGGCAGTCTCTCTTCTCAAGTATTTTCTTCTCATAAGACAGTTCTCCCTTTCTTTCGTCTGAGGGTCCATGCTAAAACGTACGTTTTCTGTGCAATTTCTATATAACCTTTATAATAATATATGGTATGTAAATTAGTTTGCGGTTCTTTTGTACCATAAAAGCATAATATATAACGAGCTCTTATTTGCTGCTCGCTTACATTTGCTTTACGAAAGGAATTTCCTCAATTGGTATCCTGCGTCAAACTTAGAAACACAACACAAACATGACCAGATAAGAAAATGACGATTATAACCACACACACACACACACACGTGTATATATATAATATATATATATATATATATATATATATATATATATAATATATATATATATATATAATAGTTCATTCATATAAATTTATAATCATGAAAAAGAGTCAAACTGATGACACATTGCATAATACGGCACAAAAATTATAATTCATCGAAGTACCATTTATTTCGCGGGGAGAGAGAGAGAGAGAGAGAGCGAAAGAGAAAATTATAGACCGTTTTCATTCTCTTATAAAACTGCGTTAAATTTCCGTGAAACAAGTAAATTGCCCGTAACAGCAGATTTCGAAAAGAAAATAAGTTTTCTGGAGTATAAACAATAAATTTTCCGCATCTTTGGAGAAGAAAGCAGTTGAAGCTGAAGAAAAAAAAAATCTCCAGGAAATCTGAAATGGAAGGCATTGCTTAAGGATGCATCGACGGCAATTACAGTTACTGTAACATATGGGATCATGTTTACAGCATCCCTCCGAGAAATCCCTGAACGTGAATTGCCAACAAAATCACATAAAGAGAAGAATTCAAGTAGAAAAGAGTTTATATTTATTTTTCTTTTATTTTTGAGCCATGTAATATCTCCTAGCTTTTAATATTTTATCATTTGGTGTTTGATATGAATTCACTTCATTCATTATACGAAGAAAGCAATGATGAATAGATACAAGAATCTTGTTTCCCCGTTTGTCGCAATCCCCTTTAATCTGAGATTTCTGTAAAGCACGGAGGGCAGCAATCCCGGTTGTAACCCAAATCACCATTAGGCGGAATGACTGCATTTGCCTCCGGAACATATAGTCACTAAAGACCCTCGGTCCTCAAATGCCGGATTTTCTTGGACGATTGCTGCATTCTAATGGTTCTCATAAGGAACCGTAAAAAGCGGTAACAGGATCAATCTAGTGATTGCGATGGCAGCTTTATACTGTAAGGGATCGTTAGACTTGGCGATAGATCTCAAGAGTATGATGTGAATCATATATCAACTTAGCATGGGAAGGTTCATTCACATAAAGAAATATTTTAGTAAAGGGCACTATCAGCTAACAAGGCTCGGTGAAGAATGTGTTATAATATAAAAACCTAAATGATCGACAATGAGAGATAATGACTTTATTGGCGAATACTGTTCGGTGTTAACATTGGAAATACACAGTAATTTCGAAGAAGTCGAAGTGTGAGACATTCTCAAAAATGAAACGGAAAATTATAACTTTTTAAGTAGTTTAATGCCTCCTAGATGACGTAGAAGCCTGTGGTTACGAGGCCTAGGGCAATTATCATTACTGCATGGTGATGATGATAAATAATGTATCGTTTGGTATGGAAGTCAATGAACGGCCGAGGAAATGGAAGTTGCAGCCACATACCAGGCATTGGTAGCAAAAGACTAGAAAAGGCTCCTATTTCCATTTTTCGCTTTCATCATAATTTATCAGGTTACGGAGTCAAGTCCTCCGCCTTTCCCCTTCCTTTGTATCCTCTGACCTCTGACTTCCAACACCGAAAGCTGGGCAAACTCATCGGTAGTGCCCGGCGTTCTGTAGTCTGAATATATATATAAATATATAATTATATAATATAATATATATAATATAAGATATATATTTATATATTATATAATATTAATATCAGTATGTATATGTATACCATATAATATATTATATATCTAATATATATATTATTTAGTATATATATATGTTACTATACATACATTTATATATATAATATATATATTTAAATATTTAATATATATATATATTATTAATTATTAATATATATATATATAATATTATAGGTATACCTATATATATATATTATTATTATTATATAATATATATATATATAATCATATATAATATATATAATATAATATATAATAGGTATATCCTATAAGGATTTCCAGGAGAAGATATCAAGCAGCATTCAGCAGGGTCCAACAAACACATCAAAAAGGGCCATATTTATTAGCAAGAGACGTTTCGCACATTATCTATGTGCATCTTCAATCTGTAAGAACAACATAAAATACGTTAAAGTTTAAAAAAACATAATATTCTATATAAAAAGGATTAAGTAAAGAAAAAAAAGTATTTACAAAATTTAAAATTAATACAAATTAAAAGGTATATAGTAAAAAAAGAAACCAGTTCTCACCAAACCATCCAAAGGAGAAGGAGAAGAACGAATGACCAAAACTTGACACCAACCTACGACTTCAGTTATGCAAGATAAAGAGGAGAAGCGGAAACGTTAGAATTCAAAGAAGGAACAAGCCGTTTGATGTATAAGGACTCAAGGGTAGTTAGGTAATTGCTATGGCTTGTTCCACCAATAATAGAGAAGTGCTTTTTATTTATTTCAATTTTGCATATGGAGGCATGATTCTTTATATTAGAAAATTCTGGTTTGCTTAATTTTTGACCCGTTCTAAAGCTGTATCCCACATGGCTACAGTATCTCATCTGCAGTAACCTACGGCTTGATCCAACATAAATACCGGGACATCCCGGGCACTTGAATTTATAAACAATGTTGGATCTCATGAAGGCCTGCAGTTTGTCTTTATAGCCGAAGAATACGCCAATCTTGAGTGGATTGATTGGAAATTAAATGCAATTTAAGGCAGCCAAATTCATTTTCTGCCAAACTTAAACAAATAATTGAAAATGAATTTGGCTGCCTTAAATTGCATTTAATTCCAATCAATCCACTCAAAATTGGCGTATTCTTCGGCTATAAAGACAAACTGCAGGCCTTCATGAGATCCAACATTGTTTATAAATTCAAGTGCCCGGGATGTCCCGGTATTTATGTTGGATCAAGCCGTAGGTTACTGCAGATGAGATACTGTAGCCATGTGGGATACAGCTTTAGAACGGGTCAAAAATTAAGCAAACCAGAATTTTCTAATATAAAGAATCATGCCGCCATATGCAAAATTGAAATAAATAAAAAGCACTTCTCTATTATTGGTGGAACAAGCCATAGCAATTACCTAACTACCCTTGAGTCCTTATACATCAAACGGCTTGTTCCTTCTTTGAATTCTAACGTTTCCGCTTCTCCTCTTTATCTTGCATAACTGAAGTCGTAGGTTGGTGTCAAGTTTTGGTCATTCGTTCTTCTCCTTCTCCTTTGGATGGTTTGGTGAGAACTGGTTCCTTTTTTACTATATACCTTTTAATTTGTATTAATTTTAAATTTTGTAAATACTTTTTTTTTTCTTTACTTAATCCTTTTTATATAGAATATTATGTTTTTTTAAACTTTAACGTATTTTATGTTGTTCTTACAGATTGAAGATGCACATAGATAATGTGCGAAACGTCTCTTGCTAATAAATATGGCCCTTTTTGATGTGTTTGTTGGACCCTGCTGAATGCTGCTATATATATATATATATATATATATATATATATATATATATATATATAGGTATACCTTATATTAATATTAATATATTATATATATATAATATATTAATTATATCTGTATATATTATTATCTATTATATATTATATATATTATATAGGTATCCAATATATATATATATATACCTTTATATATATATCATATAATATATATAGTATATAATTACTATTATTATAGATATATAGAATATATATATTCTATATATGAGTATCGATATATATATATATATATATTACATATTATATATGATATATATCCTTATATTATAATATTATAATAATAATATATATCTTATATAGACCATATATATCTATCTAGTAATAATATATATATAGAATATATATAATATAGGATAATATATATATAGATATCTATATATATATATAGATAGGTATATATATATATATATATATATATCCTATATATATATATATATTTATACTATATATATAGTATATATAAATAGATATATATTATATATATATGTTATATATATATATAGATATAGATCTATATCTAGATATATAGTATATGATCATACGATATAGAATATATATATATATATAGAATATAGTATAATATATAATATATATATATATTATATCTTATTATATTATATATATATCTATCTATCTATTATATATAAGAGATATAGGAGAGAATTATAGACAGATAGTATATAGAGATATGAGATATTATATAGATAGAGAGATATATATAGACTTAGAGAGACAGAGAGATTATATTTATATATGATTATCGATATATCCTATATATCTATATAGTATATATATGTATATACAAAATATATATGTATATATATATATAATATATTATATATATATGTGTATATATATATATATATATATATATATATATATATATATATATATATATATATATATATACAACCAACTAATTGTTTTTCTGGACTTCAAGTACCCACACACTGTTAAAAGTTTCAAAGTCCTTCCCACTTTAAGTTATATGATGGATATCCAAGCACCTCCTCCAGCCGTGTTTCACACTGAATGTCTGTCGTATAATTACCCCATTAATTACCACACTAGAGATTTTATTCCATTCATTTGCTTCAACAGACGTATGAACTTATGCATGCCAGTGAGCGACCTCACACATGTACGCTATTCTACTCTGATGTACGTGCATTTATTTGTCTTAAGTACACGTCCTATTTAACACTCGCATTGGTGTATGCAAGTGACTGCATTTTTATGACGTCACAATCATATAACGAAGACTAATCCAGGTCATTTGCGCGCTCGCGATCTCACCAATGCGATCAGAAATGTTATGACTTTCGTCTTGTTTGAACATCCTGAGGAATTCACAGTATATAAGTTTTCCAAACTCCAAAACCCTGGAGACTGTACTGTTTTCGCATCCAACTGCTTGTTACTTGTTACTGACCTAATTTCAATTTTTAATATAAATCCAGTGCCCATTACACGGCTCAGCTTCCACCAAACCCGAGTCACCCGACACACTAGGCTGTCATTAGTCCCAGTGTCCACAAAATCTTTATATTGTCACATGATATAAGGCCACTTCCGACGCTGGTGTCCTACCCCGTCACGCCTGCATCCCAGTTTGTCGGCACCTGAAACGCACATTGTGACCATCATTATCACCACCATAACAGCAATCACTGGAACTATGTAACGTTCTGCGAAGAAAACAATCGTCCTCTACATTATCTTCTAGTTGGGGAACTGTAATTGTCACCAGTGTAGGCAGAACTTTTACCACCCTGTAGGTGTATCCTAAACACCTCCGTTGATGCATTGTAGATCTGCCGTCAAATATATCTTAAAGGAAACCACTTGTAATACCGCCATATATATAACACCAAAGAATCCACTTTGGTTGGATATAACCTCATTGAACCATAATCCATGAATTATCAACAATAGACCGCCATATTACCGCTGGTGAATATAACCTCATAAATACACCGCTTCGCAGAAAATATCAACCATGAACCACCAAAATAACAGTGGCGAATATTACCTCATAGAATACACCGCCTCACCAGGAAACCGTAAAACCACAGTTAACCAGTATCACCCAAAATGCCACAAAGAACCACAATCACCATCCCATTGGATCATAAAACCACAGATCACCACCAAAAATTACCACAAAAAGTCATCACCACCAGAAATCACCACCAAGAGTCATCACCACCAGAAATCACCAAATCGATATCACAAGAAAACACGTATAATATTTCTCAACTCCATGGTATTTTCCCCTCAAATTTCATCCAAATTATTCTATAATTCCAACAATTACCTCAGATATTTACGCCAAATTGCTGCCGTTGTGCATAACAAGAAAATATTAAAAGAAGTAAAAGAAAAATTTTAAATAAGGCTGATCTACTAAAATATAAAACTTCTACAGGTCTGTGTATTTCATATTTCATCATCCAAAATATGAAGAGAAAAAGAAATGAAACTGCTCAATGTCACCTTTTTTTTATAATTTTCCCATCTTCTTGATCTTTGATATATGTGTCAGTCTAAACCAACCTGTCTTTTCATATAAAACTACAAATCTGTTTCCTCTCTTTTTTTCAGTAACTCTAAAGGGACCCTCAAACTTTGGACTTAACTTATAATATCATTTACTTCTCACATTCATTTTCAGGAGTACATTATCTCCAAGAGGAACTTTAACATCTAATGATTTCCCATTGCTTTTTTCCAACAGTTCTCGGGTAGCCTCGAGATTATGGCTGAGACAAGCGTGTCTCTCCTTTGCTGTAGAGATTAACGCCTTGATTGTGTCCTCTCCATGATAAGGTATAGGCAGCAAATGAAATGTGCCTCGCGCCTGGCAACCAAATAATGCTTCAAATGGAGACATTTTGATAGAATCACTGACCATAGTGTTAATGTTATGCCTAACTGCATCTATATATCTATCCCAGTTCCTATCATTTCCTCCTATGGTTCTTCCTGAGTACACCTAAATCAAAGAGGCAACTGAAATTATTGAAAGCAGAGGAATTGAAGAACCAATATACGATAATTGTAAGAAATATATATGACCAGCTTAAGGAGGAAAGCCCAGTGCTCCAACATCCACAGCAAAAGTGGCAAAATATGGAAAATGCAATAAGGGAAGGTAATGAAATAATACCAACAACAGAGAGGAGAGCTCGGAGAGAATGGATGACAGAGGATATCTTGATAATGATGGATGAAAGAAGGCAACAAAAGGGTAAAAATGTAGATGGATATAGATTAAGAGGGAATGAACAAAGGCAAAGGAGTAATGGATGGATGAGATTTGTGAGGAGGTGGAAGATTTGGATAAAAGGGATGAACGGAGAAAGTATGATAAGGTGAAATGAATTACTTTTATAAAGAAGAGAAACATCAACACTGGTATAAAAAAAACGGATGGAACTATAGTAATGGACTCTAAAGAAATATTGGAAAGATGGACGGAATGTATTGGGGAATTGTTTTCCATTATATAAATACCAAGGGCGTAGTCAAGAACTAAAAACCCATTATCTATTAATTTAAGAAAAAAAATATAACACGAAGGCAAATGGTAGGTTGACGAATGGCAATATTCGAGACAAACCTAACAGGTATTTAAAGAAAAGCGCAGCATAGCAAATTTAGAAATTGAATAAATAGAACCCTGCCACTATCTGGTAGACATCTTTAATTCCCTTAAAATATCTTTTCCGTGTCTGTACGTTTTCTTGAATTCTAATTCCTCCAGCAAGTTGCAACTTATAACAGAAAAACAACGGCTGTAGACAATGCTCTTACAGCAATTACTCGGCAATTCCGTAAAGGGAACGTTAACGCTAATTTCTTGAAATAGGTACTATAGCTTTTACTTTGTGGAAAATTAGCTTATTAAAACAAAGAATTACGTTTCTCCACTCAGTGCCCAAATTGGGTATTGACCACTGAAAACTTGTAACCAGCTGGAGTAAGATTATCTCGTACATTTATTCCAAAATTATGAATTGAGGCTGTATAACAAACATTAATACTTTACAATGCTTGTGACGCCAACAAAGGTAAAAATTTTTCACTATATGTAGAAACGCCACTCAAACTAGATCTGTATATTAATACTCAGAAAATGTACTAGTCTGAATAGCCGGAATAGAAATTAAGGTAGCCCACATACTATTATCAAAATCGTATTCTTGAAAAGATACCAGTAATATTTCAAGAATTCAGGTAAAAATTAAAGAAACTGTTGAAATTTAAAATAAGGCAACGAGGATGTGTAATATGGACTCATGTTAGGGAGGAAATGATTATATCATAGATCAGTTTTGCCATTAGTCATTTTAGAAAAGACTCAACGGCTCTTTGCTTAGTATACTATATTTAAAAATGCACATTTGTACTGTCACGTTCAAAAGTCCTTTGACACTCTTAGGTCATCATTTTAACGGTACATATAGCTGGCATTAGTCTCTCCACCAACAAGGTGAACTTAAGAGTGTCTGTTTTCGCTCTTGCAAGTTGAAAGAGAGGAGGAGAAGCCTAGTTTAACACACAATAGTTATGATATTTTGTCCACTCCTGTATGACAAATGCAATGATAATCATTCCACACATTTCTAGTGCTTGAACAAATTCATGGGGTTGATATAAACAGGTGATGGATATAGTGCTTTAGATAATATATAATTATATTGTCAAGGTGGTAACGCCATTTCCTTTTTAAATTAATGGAATCATTTGTAATCGCATTTATTCATAATAAAGATACAGGAGAATTCACCCTTTTTATTATTCTTCCACATCACTTCTTAAACGAATTAATTCTGTAACATCCTTTTTGGTTCTTGTATTGCTGTTTCCTCGCTTTTTGTCGATACTGCTGGAAAATAGAGTCCGCCAAGGCAGCGGCCATATGTCAAGCTGGGTCTTGTGACATGACCTCGTGGTGACTTACACCCAAATACACAAAAGGCCAAGGCAACAGGTCGTCCTTCGAACTTTCTCCCAGACTCTCTAGAGTGCACTGCTTTCAGACGGGCGCTTTCTAGTCCACGTGATTCGTTGTAACGGCACTACTTTATATCTCCCTTCCTCTATTCCTGGCTCCCTGAGGAATGATACCGCTCTCCAGATAGGGGTAAAGTACAAATTGCCAAGTATTTATTAGTCCAAACCCGTCTCCCATCTTCGACTTATTTCCTTTCATGTTTTTTTGAGTGATCCCTGTATCCCATCAGAAATTACATAGTGTTATCAGCCATTTGCCAATGTGTCTCAGTGTTAAGTAATGTAAAGTCTTCCATTTATAATGCCTCAGTATTGTAACAGCTTCCCTTCTTAAGTGATTATCAACGTAAGAGTAACATTTGTGAGAGATCGCGTTTTCAGTATCTTTCATTCACTTGTATAACGTAGCTGCTCAGTCTGAAATCACTATCGTTCCATGTTACCATCTATGCTGCTGTGTTTGGACTCTGGATTCTCGCTTTGTGTTGCTCCGGATTTCGTCCCTCTTCCGTTTCTTACATACCACGTGGTCGGATGCCCGACCACCAGTTTATCTAGTTTGAAATCCATTATTTAACTGATCACTATTAAACCTCATTGGAAATGGCCTTCAGTCTTAGTTCTTGGTATGAATGTATTTCCTTAAACAGGTCATTCCCAGATAAGTTAAATTATCACCCCCACCCCTAACAAGTTGCGCATCCCGTATGTACATTTGTATTAATATATGTAATACTAACATACTGAAAAGCTAATTTGGAATTAGATAATGATTTTCTTGCCGCATGTTGTATACGGCATCCTCTAGTAAAATCTAGTCTATTAAAATATATTTACTTTTATATGATACTATCCTATGTATTGCAAAATAGATTTTTATATTTTAACTGCTCCATTCTTTTCATTATTTGGCATAGACAAAATAACTTATCGGGTTTATCTGGAGAGAGAGAGAGAGAGAGAGAGAGAGAGAGAGAGAGAGAGAGAGAGAGAGAGAGAGAGAGAAATTGTCAAGAAGACGGTTATCTATATGGTAGTGAACTTATATGTGTTAAGGAATCACCTGTCATTTAACTTCCTTTCACAACAGTCATGCATAATGCTCTTGGCAGTTTGCTCTCATGCATATTATTTAATCTACATTTAAATGGATTAATCATAGTTTCCATTGAACACATGACTACGTCCATTTGTAAAGTAATTATAATTTAGGTTATTTTGCTTAAATACTCCTTTAGGTTGCATCGTTTCGAATTCTATGATAGCGGCATTCATTCATCACTGGTAAGACTTATGCTTTACTTAAATCTTTTCATTCACACAGATTTGAAGATATGATCCAGTATTTAAATGGTATGTAAATCCCTTATGAAAGCGTGGTTAAAAAAAAAAAACTCAAGGAAATGTGATTTGTATCCTGTATATTATTTCCCCATTTCTATAGCAACATGCTATTGTTTCAATGAATGGGTCACTTGGTCCATCCAAACTGTCGTGCATTTGCCCAACAGGCAAAACAGTTGTCATGTCAGATATGGAGAATCAAAAATGGAAAATGCTGAAGAACGATGCTTAACAATAATATTCAAAATATAAATAATATTCAATAACCTCATTGATTGTGTTAATAGAGTAAAGATAATTGATTGTATTCAAGAGTACAAAGCAATGCTTGTCATCATTGAACAAACTCATTGCCTAAGTTCATAGAGTAACAAACTCATTGCCCGTATTCAGAGTAACAAATTCATTGTCTGTGTTGACAAAGATATAAACTCATTGTGCTCAAGAGTAGAACTCACTGATTGTGTGTGAGTAAAACTTATTGTGCTCAAAAGTACAACTCACTGATAGTGTTCATAAAACAATCACACCTAAGCCATAGGGTAAAAAACTCATTGCCTGTATTCATTCAGTAATAGTGTTATTGATTGTGTTAATAGAGTAAAACTTATTGATTATGTAAATAGAGTAAAACTTATTGATTATGGTAATAGAGTAAAACTTATTGATTATGTTAATAGAGTAAAACTTATTGATTGCATTCAAGAGTAAAACTTATTGTGTTCGAATTTGTGTTCAAGCCTAAAACTCATTATGTTCAAGAGTAAAACTCATTGATTTGTATTCAAGAGTAAAACTCATTGCTTGTCTTCATAGTGCAAACTCATTGCTTGTCATTATAAAACAAACTCATTGCTTAAGTCTTAGTGTAATAAACTCATTGCCTGTGTTCATAGAGTAACAAATTCATTGCCTCTATTCATAGAGTTATAAAGTCATTACCTGTGTCTGTACAGTAAGGCCTTGTCCACACTAGTGGGTACTGCTCCATGGGCAAACACTGTTCCCATAACCCGTTCTACTATACTGGCAAACCGAGTATGGAACCAGAAAGATGTGATTATGTGGAAACGCTGCTTCTTAGCGAGAGAAAATGTATGTGGCTGGAAGTGCCCGATGGACATGCCTACTAGTATGGACAGGCCATAAACTCATTGCCTGTTTTCACAGTGTAGTAAACTCATTTCCTGTGTTCACAGAGTAACAAACACATTGCCCGTGTTCAGAGTAACAAACTTAATACCTGTGTTCGCAGAGTAACAAACTCATGGCCCCCGTTCTTAGTGTAATCAACTCATTGTCTGTGTTCATGAACAACAAATTTATTTCCTACGATCATTTAGGTAGCAAACTCATTGCCTATATTCAAAGGGTAAAGGGTAACAAACTCGTTGCCTTTATCCATTGAGTAACAAACTCATTGTTTGTATCCATACAGTAACATACTCATTGCCTGTATTCATAGAGTATCAAATTCTTTGCCTGTATTCATAGAGTAACAAAATTATTGCCTGTATTCATAGGGTAAACTCATTGCCTGTATTCATAGAGTAACAAACTCATTGTCTGGGTTAATAGAATAACATACATCGTTTTTTTCGTAAAAGAGTTCGCAGCAGGACTAATTACGCTATAATGAATTCAATATGCCACTCCCGAAGAAGAAGAAGAAAAAGAGGAAGAACAAAAAGGATTACGTAGCAAACTCCTGTTATCTTACTATAAGGGGAGTTATGTCTGTCCGTCCGTCTGCCATTCAATCACGGCCAGACGGTTGGTCCGATGGGCATGAAACTAGCAGGTCATAGTGGGGACCCCTAAGATGGTTTATGACGGGGTTCAAGCAACAAAAGGGCTGGTTCAGCCCGTAGACTTAATAACGATACAAATTTATCATACCTAATTTTCAGTATACGTAGTTAATAATATGACTTTCGATTTTCGGTGTATGTATTAATATGACTTACTATCGAATACTGTGGGAGTAAGACATCAATGGAACCAAAGGTAGTCGGGGTTGGGCAGGGTGTGACAGATAGAGAGAGTGAGAGGGAGAGGAAATGAGAGAGGGAGAGGAAGTGAGAGAGGGATAGTAGAAGGGGTGTTTGAAAGAAGAAAGAGAGAGAAAGGGAGAGCGAATTCATCGGATGCCATGCAGAGTTACCGCGGGCAGGTCAGTACAGTATTTCTTGATAAAAGGGACGGTCAGCACAAGGTGGTGCAGGGAAGCTTCTTTGAGTTGGTCAACTAGTACGTCTAATGCCCAGAACGATGTTACTATCGAAGCTCGAAGGTCGGAAGGTTCATACGTCCCAACTAGAACGAAGTTGTCATTTGCAAGGACTAAAGTTAGTAGCTTCTTGGAATATGACCAAATGCGATCTATGGATGTCCTTAAAATCACTAATTTTGAAAGTATTATTTTTATTTACTACTCTCTTCTTTTATTTGTCTTCCATGGAAGTTTATAATACAGCAAATGTTTAATAGATTTTCCTGAATGTAACTTAATATTTTTCAGGGTTCAGGAAATAAGTTGTAGCATAAACCTGGCACAATTCTTTTCATCACTTTGATGAAACAAGTAATTCAACTCGATCTAGATCAAGACATATTTATTGGACTACGTGAATCTAGCAGGAAATTGCTTGCAGGACCATTGCTACTTAATTTCTTGACTCAAAAACAAAGCGATCGTTGACATTTCTCGATGACAACTTTATCAGGCATAGGCTCGGAAAAAATCTCTCCACCCCTTTTACGTTATTAAATCATTAATTCTAAATTACGCTATTGTGATATCTAACATACATTAGATACGATATTTCAGTAATTATGCCTATTACACAGAATATATAATAACTAGAACACTAAACAAAACACTGTTTCTTATATAAATAAAAATCATACAAACAAATATAAAGCACATCATAATATTCTAAAAAAATTTTTTTACACAGCAATAGAATGTTATGATAGTCCTCCCCCTAGAGATTAATTTTCCCTGGTTTGAATCCAACGATTCACAGCAGGATAAATAATCTTCAACTACGTTGTTCTTTCCTGAAAACACTTCACTTTTATATTGAAGAGTTGCAGACACAAAGACCATCTGGTCAATCGCTGATTATGGTTTCGCATATTTTCTATAAACGTGAATGGGTTGTGGTCAGACAACACTAAAATTTCTTCATTCCTATGGCTGTTCACATACACTTCAAACTTTTTCAGTGGTGTGATTGAGGCTAATATTTATTTTTCTATTGTTGAATACTTTTTCTAATACTTTTCCGGTTTCGCAGATATGAACCAAACATGATGTAAAATAGCACTATCCTCTGCTTAAAGTGGAATAGTTCCTATCCTACAGTCAAATGCATCAACTTGTATCACAGACTTCTTATTGAAGTATGGAGCTTGAACTTCTGGTCTTAAAGTTAAAATGACTTTTACCGTCTCAAAAATCTTTGTAGTTTCCTTGTAGGGTAGAGGGGTGCGGGGTGGGTGCGGGGTGGCGGGGTGAAGGGTGGGGTTGGGGTCGGCGGTTGTGACCTTACGGATACCTTATACATTAGCAGTTACAGGAGCGAGAAGGCCTTCTACAACTTCAAATCCCAGATACTGAGCTGTTCCCTTGCCAAACTCAATCTTTTCTAGGTTGATTGTTAGTCCTGCTACCCGTAGTTTCTTGAACACTCTTCTTACTTGAATATTACTTTAGTCTCCGCAACAGCAACAATCTGAATGAGTTAGCCAGTAGTATTTTTCGCGAAAAAGAAGAAAGAAGATGAAACCCTCTTACTCCCAGAAAAACAGAACTACCCACAAAGAGTTGCGTTAAATGATCGCACGCTTCTAAGTGAATACATTTACTATATGTCTTCAAATTGTATTGCTTGAATAAGTGCCAGTGTCTATCTCTTCAGGTAGGGTTAGAGTTGTGCGTATTATAATCACACTCGCTTTTATACTGATAGAGAGCAGACCCCTACTTCTACTTATCGCTTTCATCATAATTTATCAGTTTGCAGAGTAAAGTCCTACTACCTAACCTTTCCTTCGTAGCCCTTGACTTCCATATCAGTCTCTTGTGGGTGGGCTTTACTACCCTTTATGTGATTTTATAACATTTTGCCTATGATTATTTATAAATGTTCAGCATTCTTGCCAACATCAGATCATCTGTTTGCATATAAGGCAAAACATGGAACTAACATGGTCATAACTGTTGTGGAAAATGCTACTATAGAATACAATGGACGCAACACACCTGTATATTCTTGTTTTTATGGACATGTTGAAGGCATTTAATAAGATATGTCATATTAATTTTTTGAAGTAATGCTAAGAAGAGGTTTTCCATCATATTTTTAGCATGTAACGATACTGGCATTTGATTATAAAGGTGAATGAATAATTGAGTACTAATATATCAGAAGAATTTAGTGTCACATGCAAAGGTAAACAGAGCTCCGTGTTATCGCCACATCTTTTCACTTATATATGGATGGTTTGTCAGAAAAGCTGAGTGATCGCAAAAATTAGCTGCGTCCTGAGTAATAAAATTTTCAAATACATAAAATATGCTTATGATACCGTTGAGTGAAATTAAATTTCAATGCTTAAAATACTAAATGAATAGTTTTCAGCAATTGCAAAGACAACGAACTGACACAGAATCATGTCAACATCGATACTACTGCAATTGAATGTGAATGGAATATATCACTTAGTTTTCACTTTCACCTGTAAAAACAACGATGACAATCATAATACAAACTTGTGGGGGGTTTGGCATTAGCTTAAATATGCTACTGCAAAATTTTTAAAATGTACAGATGATGAGAAATGCCTTCTTTGCATGATTTTTTTGACGTCTTTTTAATGTCTATCAATTGTTTTTAAAGCAAAGACGTCAAAATTTGTTAAAGTAATTGTATTTTAATGATGATATTATGAGGATGTTTAACTAGAAATCTCGATCTAACATTTCCCACTTTTATGTTCAGCTTTTATGTTCAGCTTGATATTACTGAATTAAGACCCAAATAATGGTAAGCGTTTTGAACAGAACAAGGTCATCAAGTAACAAAATTTTGAAAAACCTTGGAAACATTCTCATAACCAGTGATAATTTTACTTTTTTAAATTTTGGGGGGATTTAGTGCATACTTACTATTGTTACACCCACATGTATTAAACTTGTATTTTTTCTACTTATTTAGTATTTTTGTAGTTAATCTCTATGCATAAAATTCACTCTAATATATTTTATTGGAAATAAAGTATTTACTTAATATTATTATTATTATTATTATTATTATTATATTATTATTATTATTATTATTATTATTATTATTATTATTATTATTATTATTATTATTATTATTATTATTATTATTTTCATTTATTTATTTATCTATAGATACTTATGAAACATTTAGTAGAAAGTTTTTATTAAATAAAGTACTACTTCAAAAATGATTCGCAGTAATAAGGAAATATTGCATGGGTGCGCTGTTCAATACAGACAAATATGCGGAACAATGAATAAAGAAACAGCCAAGAAAGAGTTATTTGCGTTTGGCTATCCGAACGTGGATAATAAACTAAAAAGTTTAATATTCACGGCATGACCTAGGTACCATTAATAACTCTCCCGTATTAAGTGCGAACAACGAAAGCAGGAAAATTATAGTTCACACGAATTCAGGTATAATTATGTTACTTCCAAAAAGTCTGCTCTTCATAGAAAATATATATCGCTACAGCTCTCTATCAAATGTTATTTGAGAGAGAGAGAGAGACAGACAGACAGACAGACAGACAGAGACAGAGAGAGAGGGAGAGAGAGAGAGAGAGACTGAGGTTTGTCTTTACTGGCAAATTTTGACATTAATACATTAAATAAATATTTAGACGATGTACAGACACACGCACACGCAAACACACACACACACACACACACACAACACACACACACACATATATATATAAAATACCTACACACCCGCACACACACACACACACACACACACATATATATATATATATATATATATATATATATATATATATATATATATATATATATATATGTGTGTGTGTGTGTGTGTGTGTGTGTGTGCGGGTGTGTAGGTATTATTCAATTGTATCAGGTAGTCATCTGTGCCAAATCCATTTTGCTAGGTGACGACGAAAGTTATTGTAGAGCCGAGCGCCCTGAATCATACAGTATTAATGGAGGTGCCTGTCCGTTAATGGAAACAACAAGTGAAGTTCATCAGCAGAGAACAATCCCTTAAGGCCGCGGTTCCACTGCAAAAGCCAAAAGTAACAACTTATGCTGTGAAACTGCCTCCGTGTTGAATAACAGGCGATTCTTCCTTCCACTTCCCCACGAAGAATTAAGGTGAAATAAAAATAGAACACCCATATGAATAGACGAATGAAATGTCGAAGCTGATTCATCCATGCCAGTTGTGAGTGAGAAACTAATTAGGAAGCTGTGATTAGTATATTAGTATAACTACAAATGACCAGAATACAATGAGAATGAATATTTAATTTATGATGCAATTAATGTGATTCTCTATATAAAATTACATATATGAATTATATTGCATTTACTGAGATTTTCTAGTGTTGGTTCCACTGCATTGCTCCTCAATGGACAAGCACCACAATTGGAATATTAGGGTGTTTATTATAATGGCAACTAGATCTATATCTTTTTTTTTAAAGAAATGCAATTTAAATTGCTACACACAGCTCCTTCCTTTTTTTACTCAGCTTTATATACAATCTTAATAAAATTAATTTTTCAGACATAAGTCAGGTAATATAATCTACTGATTTATTTTTGAACTTGAAATTAGATGATACATGTAACGAAATATAATCACTAGATTGACCAGTAAGCTTATGTGGAATAATGTCAGAGAATGAATAACATACAAATTATGTTTTATGATTATATAACCCATTCACATTTTAGCAAACACAATACTGTGCCATGCTACTCACCTCTCATAACATTCTCTCCACAGAGCCCTAGTTTTGCTACAGAGATAAATAAAAAGATGCAGATTGTTTTAAATTTGCAAATATCTTTCTAATGTCATTATAGCCTAAGATATTCTTTTACTCACGTCAATTTCTGCTATCTTCTGTCACATTATAGAAACAGCACAGCCATCTACATTTGCTTTCCTTTTTTTTCACTTATCCAAACCAACATTCTTCACTCCGTCTCCAATACCTAAACATATCTTTGCATCTTTATCATGACTGAATATATTAGGGCTTGTGCCTTGTATGATAAGGCGCCCTATGAGGTAATGTTAGACTTGCGATAATTTTACGCTAAGTCGGTTGGTATTGCACTTCCATATTCAATGGAGTGTCTGGGGGTTTGTAGATCACTTACGAAGTCGGTATTATCTTGTTGGTTATTACGACGATGTGTTAAACTCATGGTGAGGAGGTTCTTGTAGAAAACACGAAATATAAAAATAGATATATTCTTCTGAAGTTTTACATGCTGAAGATCAGATATGATTGTACAAGTTTTCTAATAACGATAGCTTGATCGCTTCTGCCAATGATGATGGCTAATCCTATTCCTCTACATGATAAAGCTTAGGTAAAGAGGTACAGGTCTTCTAATGACGATAGCTAACTCTCTTCTGCTTGTCTACCATCTCTGTTACAAGTTATGAAGGAACGGACAGTAGTTCGAACATATGAACATACATACAAATGACATAGTTTCATACGAACACACAATCAAAATGAGACACGCTACAGATCACGTAGGCCGTTTGAATTATAGGTCGGGTAGTTGTCTCAAGCAGGGAGCTTGGACTAATGTTATAAACAATTGAATGACTACAGGTGACGGCATGTTATCTTAGCCTACATACTTATTGTATACGTCATCTTTAGCGTCTCTAGTCTGATCACATTCCTGCAAGCAATCTGGTTGACCTCTTTAGTTTTAGTCTTTTATATATATGGACTAACATTCCATATTTTTATTATGTAAACACTTACATCAGCTCGGTCAGCTACCAAAACCAACTACTGAATATTACTCAAAACTTGACTTGCACTGACTCATAGGAGTTGTGATACAGACACTATGTGAATATATATATATATATATATATATATATATATATATATATATATATATATATATATATATATATATATATATATAGTAAAAAATAAAAATTCATGGTGTACATGAAATTGATTCAAGAATAAAATATAAAACAATGATATTGGAAATAAATATAGTGATCACGTGATATAATGTATACAGTTTTTCACTTCATCTCTTTAAGATACTTATGCTACAGAAAATACTAATGTACTCTGATAATTGCATAGAATGAAGATTAACATGATAAAAATCATATTTTAACTGATAAAAAATTTCATATATGAATTGATAAAATTATTAATGTTTATGCTGATTGATTCGTTGATTTTATGCTAAATGTTATATATCTGATTCATTAATTCATATACTAACTCATAAATAACTGCAGATATTGGTAAGAAAAAAGGTAACAGATTGATTATAGGCTACCTGATTTGTTTATACATATGTATATGGATTCATATAATTATGATTAATATATGTGCACTTTAAATAGATTCCTATTGCGTACACGCAAAGATATATTTAGATTCTGTTATTTATGATCATTTATATAAGAGATTCCTATTGCGTACACGCAAAGATATATTTCGACTCTGTTATTTATGATCAATTATATATAGGATACATGATACTTTATATATATAGGATACATGACCGAGGTTATACTACTTCACTTTTAACTAGCGTTCGAACAACTTTTCGTCCATTACACAGTTCCAGACAACCACCTATAGCCCAATGAAACGGCCGATTTCACAGGGTTAAAACAAGGGGAAAATTTGCCTGGGCGGGTCCAACGTTCTAGTTTTGCGCTCATACTTATTCTCTGCATCCTAAGCTACACGATTACGTTCGCGATGAATAAAAAAACATCCCCAGCACGAGTCCTTCGCCAGCAAAGTAGAGTTGAATATCCTTCGGGTCGTAATTGTCGGAAGTATGTCCCATTCGTAGTCGATTCCGACAGCCGCCGGAGCATTCCGCATTAAAACGAGATTAACGACGAGAGACGGTGTCGGTCGAAGAAGTCCATGAAATTCCTTTCACATTGTAGGCGGTTGTTACTTGACTGTAGTCATCCGCAGCGACGAACGATTTTTTGAAGTTGCGATGTGAAACTCTCGTACTGCAGGATACTGTAACCAGGTTCCATTAATCAGCCTGCAAGTGAAATTATACTTGTCACAAGGGCAAAGTAAATTCAGACGACATCCAAATACAGGGGAGGGGAGAGAGCCATTTAGACCAGACTTAACCCACATGAATTCGCTGATATTTTGGAATTCAAAAGTCCGCTGTACAAACTTTTTTATCCATGGCATTAACAATGAGTGAACCTATCCAGGTCTATGATGACTGTAAAAATATCCATAATTATAACAAATAAACAGATATCAATACAAATCCCAAAGAAAATTCGATATTACTGGTAGTAAGTTACTAGACAAAGAAGTGGAAAACGGAGCTATTTGTAAGATTGCCAGGCCACATAAGAGTCAAAGAGAAGATTAATCATGATTCTGTATTTCTCTATGCTAACTGAAATTAAGTTGTGATAAAATCTGATCCTATGCGCCCCTAACAAAAGTTTCATATTCAATTTTCTCGGCCGCATCCTCTGGGGTTAATTTTAAAAACTTTAATAATAGATAGGAGATGCAACGAAAAACCCACTATGTAACTAATTTCTATATAAACTTTGGGTTTTCCAAGAAAATGTGACATTTTCCCATGAATGTGATTTACCTGGATTGTAATAAGCTAATGTTGCAAGTAAATAATCCATATCCATATCGTGATACTTCTAAATGTCTATGAGGTTCAGAAAAAATTAATTCATTTTGATGTTATAGAAATTCTATTTCCTTATTTTGTTTATTAATTTTAAAACGATTGCAAGTTGCTTTGCGCATACCGATAGACACTTGTACCTAACGTCTGCCTTGCCCATGAGAAGTTCGGCTAAGCATTCCTTTCTACAGTCAATCTGCTTTTGCAAGCGCGAGATGAAGCCTGTGTAAGCAGATTATTGAGGTTAAAAGGAACAAATACTGATACGGCAATGATGACGTCGTCACCTGGCAGGAGATTGCTCTCAGCCAGCTAAGAGTTACGTTACTTGCTGTAATAAATGCGACTTTAGGATAAATTTATTATCTTTTAATACTCGACCCACACGAAAAGAATGTCTGAAAAAAAAACAGTACCAAAATTGAACAATATATTAGTTTCATGTTGGAAATCTGCATAATTGTAATTATGTTAAATTAAATATTCCTTATTCAAACTAATGAAAAAAGTTTCCATACAAATTCTATATATATTATTAGCCCTGTATAAGATTCATATAGGATTATTCCATAGATAACATTTACACTTCTAGACTTCCTGACTTTAAAATCTCTTTTATTTTATTTATTTATTTATTTATTTATTATTATTATTATTATTATTATTTTTTATTTTTTTTTTTTCATTGACTACGAATATAAATCACCGGGACAGACAATATGTTAGTAGGTTTTGATATGTGTTTGAACTTTTAGCTTATTTGTCATAAATAAAGCGTTAAGTTAGAGTTCAAATCTTTACGCATATATATTTGGATATTTAATTATCTATGGTTACGTTTTGCTTATTGATTTTATCGTGATTCCTTTTTTATTATAATTTGTAACCCTTCCGACTTCTTACGGAGTGTATTATATTGACTCCACTTGTATCCATATTTATCTTATTTTTTTTATATTTGTTTATTTATATATTTTTTTTATATATATTTGATAAATTAATGGTTGGCTTGAATATGTGGAAAAGTGTTCTAGCGGCGTACCGTATAAGGCTACTTGCGGCATCAATTCTATAGATACAAGATATAAATGATAAAGGTATTTAAAACCGCGAGAACCGCTATAATCCAGTTCGGATCCAATATCACGAGTTGTACTTGTAAGACATTGTCACTTTTTTATTTATCTCTTATTCTACCAAACCGATTGACTCTGGGTGATAAAATATATTATTGGTTTTCTTAATGGATAGGAATTCACACAACGCGTTATGGAGATTATTATTGATTTACACCACCCGAGTCACATTATCATGTGTTGAATTCCATGTTTACTGATTTAGCACTCATAAATATTCCTAATGCACTCGATTGCGGTGTTTGTTTTTTAGTGCTATTACTTCTATATAACGTGTCAAGGAACTATTAACACTAAGAAGTGTTTATTCCCTCTGTCAGACTCGTAATTCTGTTAATAATTCTACGTATATTCTTTCAAGGATTGATTTGGCACAGGATAGGCCCTTAACTGACAGGTGTCTTAGTGTGTCCCTTGTTTTCATGACACGTGTTACAATCAGTTATGTGCTTTTTATATCTGTAAGCATTGTAGGCCAGTAAAATAGTGATTTGGCTTTCTGTGACATAATAAGGAACCCTGGATGACGGAATGCAACCAGTTTAGGACAATTGGTATGAAAGAGATTATTACTACTACCTGGTCGTTAGTCATCTGCTGTGTTCTTCGGGTTTTCCTCGTCACGGACCTACATATAATATTACATTTGATTACATTATTCTGATACACATACTTTAAATATACTTGTGCTTTAGGGTTTCTGCTCGAAGTGTTTATTGTTTTTGCTTAGCCGCTGACCGTGTTTCTGTTCGAAGTGTTTATTGGTTTTGCTTAGCTGCTGACCTTGTTTCAGTTCGAAGTGTTTATTGTTTGGTGTTTATTGTTTTGCTTATCACTGTTGACACTTGCTTTGTTCAGTTTGTAACAGTTCTGCGCTCCAACCCAGATATTCAATGGTCGCGATCTCTTGGGTTAAGGAATTTTCTTGTTTAGATACGGTTTTAACAATAGGCACGGATGTTTCTATATCTTTTAGTCTAATTAATGGTTCTTTGCTGTATGGTGCGGGATTGCGGGATAATGCGTCAGCTATGATATTTGCTTTCCCAGGTAGATATCTTATCTTGGCTCCAAAGACCTGAATGATCATTTGTCACCGAGTTCCTTTTGGACTGTGATTAAAGCCTTTGAAAAACTCGGTAAAGGACTCATGTTCAGTAAGGACTTTATCAGGATAGCCATAGATTATGAACTTAAAATGTACTATTGTTAAAGATACCTAGCCCTTCCTTGCCTATTACTGCATATTTACTTTCAGAGGGCTTAGTTTACATGAATAAAAAGCTATAGGGAAGAACTGTTTATCATATTACTGAAGTAGTATCCCTCTTACCCCTTGGTCTGAGGCGTCTGTTGCAATAAAAAAAAATTCCTTATTTAAATCAGGGATTTTTAAGTTAGGTAAGCTGCATTATTCCGTTTTTAAGATATCGAACGCCTGTTGATGCTTTTTAGACCATAATAAATCTACGCTCTTCTTCGTAAGATCTGTTAAAGGAGCTGTCATGATTGAAGAGTTACATATTTACATACGATTGTAATACCCACTACAGCGCCAAAGTGCTGTATCCCCCTTTTACGTTAATAGGTACCGGAAAGTTATGAATAGCCGACAGAGATGGTAGACAAGCAGAAGAGAGTTAGCTATCGTCATTAGAAGACCTGTACCTCTTTACCTAAGCTTTATCATGTAGAGGAATAGGATTAGCCATCATCATTGGCAGAAGCGATCAAGCTATCGTTATTAGAAGACTTGTACAATCATATCTGATCTTCAGCATGTAAAACTTCAGAAGAATATATCTATTTTTATATTTCGTGTTTTCTACAAGAACCTCCTCACCATGAGTTTAACACATCGTCGTAATAACCAACAAGATAATACCGACTTCGTAAGTGATCTACAAACCCCCAGACACTCCATTGAATATGGAAGTGCAATACCAACCGACTTAGCGTAAAATTATCGCAAGTCTAACATTACCTCATAGGGCGCCTTATCATACAAGGCACAAGCCCTAATATTGGTGGCAGCGGTGGGATTAAAATTAGCAACAATAAAAGAAATGCGATATTTATATGTATAGGTTTTGTGGATTACTAGATTAACATGTTGCTGCGAGTCAACTGTGTCTAGGGCTTTGTTCGCGGAAATCGTTATATTTCAGAGTGTCGGGAAGGATTAAAATTTCATTTCCCAGCAAAGTCTTTTTACACGCACTAAGACATTCGAGGGTGCATGCTTCTCGAGATTTTGCGTGCAAACTACGACTGTGGTTGTGGGAGAGTTCTGTTGGGTCATTTGAACAATGTTACGATTTATGAGACAAATGTATAGTTCCTTTATATAAGTTATTATTTGTTTAACTGTCTCATTTTTTGTTCAAACGGATTTTAATATGTTTGAAGGTTTATAGGATTTTCCTTTGATAAACACGCCTTATTTTGCAGGATGTAAGATAATATTTTGTATACCCCTAGATGAATCTTACAATTACACTAGATACAGATCAATGTTTTTTATAACTATAGAGGTATCTGTAAACGCTCGCTTATCCGGACTTCTCATTAGGGAAGTTCGAACAACAGACGGTGAGTCCGTAAATACAAGATATTACGTGTACTAAAGAAATAAAACAAGATACTCTAATTTTTACGGCGCGTACAGTCGGGCTTTATCCACCACTACTTATAATAACTTATTGTATTAAAATTACTAGAACCTGCTCTGATTACTTTATACGGTCGTGTGTTTCATAGGAAAAATCCTTTTTAATTCAAAAAGATATTGGCATGTATGAACCAACATCGCTTTTCCCCACTCTGCTAGAGTCGCTTATTGTGTGGAATTTGCTTTGCTTTGAAAACTTCGGCAGTTTTGACTGACCTTGACCGCTTGACTAGGTGACACAGTCACCGAGTTTGCTTGTTTGATTCTGAACGGGCTACTGTTTCTATTTCTTTTTGTAATAATTAGGATCCTTCTCTTTATTACCATCGGCAACGTATTGTGTGTTTTTAGCATTATGTTGCTGGTTACGTATAAAGCAATGAATGACGAACTATTAGGAACTGAGCGATTACTAATAAGACGAGTTATCACTACTGCATTCAATATTAACTGTTTGTACTTCATTCTTTGCTAAAATTTGAAATAGTGAGGGATCCTGGTCAGCGCATTTAGCCTGATGAAAGTTTTTTACAGACATGTTATTCCTTGCAATCCAGCCATATTTTTAAAGTTAAGTTGAGTCATTGAGGTTCGATATTTTATATAACTCAAAAACTCAAGGCTAAAACTGCGATCGGGACTTTGCAAAGGAGCATTTATTGTCATGACCCGAAATAGTATTACCTCTAATTTATATAGATTTGTACGGGTGTTCCACTTGTTTTTTGTGTGTTTTCTAATCACTACGGTGCTTAACGACCCTATCCATGCATCTGTATAAATACAGACGTCCACTGCGTAAACGCATATTCACTGTTTAATATAATTTGTTACGTAAGGGATTAATAATCACCCAAAATGATAAAATTAACATAGTATATGATTATGATATTTCAGTAGAACTTCTGGAAACAGACACTCAAAGATAAAAAACTCGCAGTAGCGAAATCTCAATGATGTAGATAATTTCTGTAAAAAAGTAAGATCAAGAATGTCTCGTAACTTCAGCCACAGGAAAAACGAAATTCGACCTACAAACGAAACACTCAAAGTTACTCCAAATGAATAAAAAATTGTACTTAGCTTGCTTTTGTGGGAAGTCACGGTGTTCCGATAACGACACACGGCCTTGGTCCTCCTTCTCTATTTAGCGGATGACCTGGTTTGGCTTGAGTTTCCTCCGTGCGCGTTGTTTCGATGATTCGAGCCCTTGAAAGATCCGATGCTGCAGACGCGTTCGGTTTGATTTCTTGGAGTGCCGGAAACGCTCACTAACGATGTTTTCTTGAATGATTCTAATGAGAGACGAAGCTTGCGTTGTCGTAGGAAAAAGGACACGTCGGTTTTGTTTCTTGAAGTTATTCACTAACGATGATACTAAGTTGCTTGAAGAATCTCTTGCTTTCGTCGTCGTTAAAGAGTTCTTGTTGTTTTCTGAAGTCGCTCACTAAACGATGAAAATAAGTTGCTTGAAGAATCTGCTGCTTTCGTCGTCGTTGACTTCATGATTTATTATTCTGTTTTTTCTTCGTAGGACGTTGTAGAGTTCTTCTGGTCCACTGCCACCAATATTAGGGCTTGTGCCTTGTATGATAAGGCGCCCTATGAGGTAATGTTAGACTTGCGATAATTTTACGCTAAGTCGGTTGGTATTGCACTTCCATATTCAATGGAGTGTCTGGGGGTTTGTAGATCACTTACGAAGTCGGTATTATCTTGTTGGTTATTACGACGATGTGTTAAACTCATGGTGAGGAGGTTCTTGTAGAAAACACGAAATATAAAAATAGATATATTCTTCTGAAGTTTTACATGCTGAAGATCAGATATGATTGTACAAGTCTTCTAATAACGATAGCTTGATCGCTTCTGCCAATGATGATGGCTAATCCTATTCCTCTACATGATAAAGCTTAGGTAAAGAGGTACAGGTCTTCTAATGACGATAGCTAACTCTCTTCTGCTTGTCTACCATCTCTGTTACAAGTTATGAAGGAACGGACAGTAGTTCGAACATATGAACATACATACAAATGACATAGTTTCATACGAACACACAATCAAAATGAGACACGCTACAGATCACGTAGGCCGTTTGAATTATAGGTCGGGGTAGTTGTCTCAAGCAGGGAGCTTGGACTAATGTTTATAAACAATTGAATGACTACAGGTGACGGCATGTTATCTTAGCCTACATACTTATTGTATACGTCATCTTTAGCGTCTCTAGTCTGATCACATTCCTGCAAGCAATCTGGTTGACCTCTTTAGTTTTAGTCTTTTATATATATGGACTAACATTCCATATTTTTATTATGTAAACACTTACAAATATCTTGCATCGTTCCCGTAGTTTTACTTATATTTCTAAAATATAGAATTAGTAAGTCTATAAATGATCCTAAATTTTTTTTCATATCCAAAACTACTCTACAGCACTTCAGCAGTAAAATTAAACAGGTATATTATCATACTTAAAGCATAAAAAATCTTAGCACAGAAACGAATATCTGAAATATAAATAGTGTCTTCATGATCGGTGGTACATCTGATTTGTTGGTAGACTGGTAACTATTTTTGATCTCATTTTCTTCCTTTGAAAATAGCAGGAGATGCTGTTTTTGCATGCTTTTATCTAATTTGACTTCGGCATCTATCTGTTTGGGACCAAAATTGTAACTCAATTTTTTACCTATAGTACAGGGCCCAGAGGGGTGAACCTTGTTTTGCCGGATAAAGTTTTTTTCTCTGCTGTTTCTGGCAGATTTAGGGGGGTGCCCAGTCATATCCCTTGAGCATTTTGAGATATTAAGCCCTCTCTATCGGGCACGTCCAAACAATGAGAAAAAACTTCATATTTTCATCAAACATCTTTTTTCCATATTTTCATGTTAAAAATTCAGATCAAATGCACTAAGTTTATTGTCTCTGATATTTATTCATACAATACAATCAGCAACATCAAGTCTAGATGTAAACTATAGTGAATTAACCCTTTTCTAGTCATTTCAAGTAAGAGAAATCCAACAACTTTACTTTCATGCAATATTCTTAATTGGCCGAAGAAGAATGCTAGCTATCTATATGGTATATGGAAGAGATCTTTTATTTTGAACCCTCTTGCCAACTATCTGATTCAAAAGTATCATTTAATAAGAACAAGAAGTTCTGAAATCTGTTGCCAGAAAGTCTGACTGAGAAACCCTGTCAATCTAAATTACGCATGGTGGCTAGTTCAGGCTACTGAAGTCTCGAACACCCGACACTGAAGCATGCACAAAACATGGTGCAAGGTAAACCTTTAACCATGCAACTGTATTTCTTGGTGCTACAAGGGTAATCAGTTCTGCAGCCACATTTGATCATTTCTATGTAGTCAGGGGCAGGTTTTGTGTTGTCTGGTAAAGAAGTGGGGCATAGTGTCTTGTTTGCTGTGCCCCTCTTCCATCTGTATTCCTCTGGCCCTAGCTCTGGGTTGGCATTGATTGATCGATGTAAGACTGTCTGAAAATGTGCCCTCTTCACATTTTCGATGAATGCCTCTCTCATAGGTGGTAGGCAGTTAAATCGGGAGAAGACGTATGGCCTTTCCCACTCTTTTTTCCCCATACAATCACTTCTGGGAGGGATGCATCAACATTTCCAATAGCTGATAGGTCTCATCCGTCTTTCACGATTTTGACTACTGTTCCTTTACCGATGATGAGGTAGCAAGCCATGGTATCACATCCTGATATAGCATGTGCTGGTAACAGGTTCTCCACAATGTCCCTATGCTGAGCCTGTGTCGCCTTTATGTCCAATATTGCCCTTTCCTTGCCTGGTGATTCCATGGTAAGTGGCACTTCCACCCCTGCCAGTAGAACGAAAACATCAGTATCGTCAGAGATAACAGCAATTTGTCTGGCTTCCCCAACACAGTGCAAGACTTGTTGGACTATGACTATATCAGCCTCTTCTTGGTGGGTTTCCAGATTGTACCGAGTCTATCTTTCTTCGTTTCTGACTTGAAGGGGACAACTATCCTCGCCTGTGACAACCAACTTGTGTTCTCTGGTACTCTGCAGATGGAGTCAGCTCATCAAATAGGATTTGAATCAGCTGTTTCTTGTTTACAACTGAAGACAGGACAACCTTCTGGGCAGGCAACTTTGTTGTTCGAAGAAGGTGATGTTTCTGTGTAGCTCCTGTCTCTCTTCCATCTCGTGTTGTGGACTTAATGCTATACTCATGATACCTGTCGAAGATGAGGTAGACGTCATTATTGATTAGATATGAAGCTATCCTTTTCTTGACATTCACAACGAAATCAGCTACACAACCATCGATAGGCCAATGTATAGTCCAAAGAAGGGCCAATCCATCTATGACAGTGACATCTGCATTACCAGTATTCCTTCGAGAGACTTCTACCTGTGGACTTTGATCTACCAATCCTCATTCCATTTTTCGTGAACATTGCTATTGGGACAGGAGCAAGCTCATAAGAGAAGACATCTTTCACATCAATCTCTCGGTCACTAGATAACAATGCAATGACTCTGAGTAGATGGCATTTAGATCATACACTTCTGAGTCACCAATCTTGACAGATGTACATGATGCTGCCATAGTCTCCACTTTCTTGGAGATTGTGCTGTACAACCCTCCTGGCCAAGTCTTCTCAAAACTTTCCAACGTTCCCTCTCCAATCAGTACTGAGTTTTCGACGTTGACAGATGCTGGGGCTATCTTCCCACTGACGATGTTGACAATGCTTCCATCTGGATGCTGCTTGGGGTCAAGGGGATCCATGCTCAAGTCAAGTTTACTTCGAAGTCCATCCCTGTCCTTTCTATCAGCTTGAATCCTTGACTTGCCCTCTTTGTGGTGCAACTGGATCCTGCTGGCCTCCATCTCCTTCCATTTCTAGCATCTGGGATTCCATCCTGCAGCAATTGTGATGACCAAGTGCCCATATTTTCATTGCATTCTGCTTAAGTGTTATGCCTATGATCCCTCCTTAACTATGTCCGTATCTCATGAAGGTCGATTCTATGAATTGGTCACTCCAGAGTCCATTCCAAATACCCCGTACGTGGCACGTGATGTGTTGTCCTTTCAGGAAGAGGGGCTCAACATGAGATGTGAGTTTATCTATGGAATGGACATAGTATAGACCATACCGAGCATAATTGACGTGACCCGCTGCGAAATAATACGGAAGCATCTTTCGAAATGTCGCCTGATGAAGAAGCCAGTCACCCTTGCATTCAGCACTGATATACGTCATCATCAGCAATACAGGCTTGACCAAGATCTTAACCCACAGTTTCACTGTCCTGCTCTCAGTGGCAATCTGATCTAACGCTTTCATCATGTCATCTGCAGTCATGAAATGATGACCAATGAACAGGCTGCAGATCACCTCCTCCGCCGTCTTTCGAAGGGCATGAACGTTTTGAGGGAGCTTTTTGCTGCTTAGCATCTTAGGAACCGCTCCAAACACTTCTGAAAGAACATCAGAAAGCCCACTTTCAGTCATCAATGACCCAATGGCCCCCACAAAGGTACATATCTTTGAAAGTTTCCGGCTGGTCCCATGAAATCTGCACAACAACTCTGTAGAGTGGTTGTTTTTCTTTTATCAATTTTATGGCTTAAAATATACGTAGTAAATATTTTGTAAAATATTAGTATACAGAGAGCAATAGTTAAATACCCAAACCCCAGGCGGATATAATTCAATGAGAAATACAGAAAATTATTTTTTTCAATTATGGGTGCGCTCAACAATAATCAGATGGAAAGGGCTTAATATCTCGAAATGCTCAAGGGATATGACTGGGCACCCCCTTAAATCTTAAAGAGCTACTCCCAGGCTGCAAGAAACAGCAGAGAAAAAAAACTTTATCCGGCAAAACCAGGTTCCTCAAAAATCAATGGTTTGGGCCCGGACTACTCTCCCCTTCTCCTGATGGACTTGAAATTTTGCATGGTTACTCACCCCCAGTTACAACACAAACTTGTGCGATCAGCAGGTCAGGATTTGTATGACACTCTGAGGAATTTTCATACCTTTTTTTTAATCTGTAGACTAAGTTAATAACTCTATGCATATTTCAAACCTTCATTGGCTCGACAGGATATCACGTTCTATTCCGTTAGCTACAATCATAGATAAGTTACAATATATATAAAAAATAAAAGTATGAAATAAAAAAAATTAAACACACTTTTATTAAAAATGCATTAAAAGTAAAAAAGAAAAAATGTATTCTTTTTGAGACAACGGGGTTTTCTTATAATCAATTATGTCTAAAAAAATAAATGTTTGGGGTCCAAACAGGGAATGCAACAGGAAAAAAAATATTTTTTTTTCATTTCACTTAGTATTACCTTCCATCCTTGTCTACCACGCTTTTATTTTTGTAGACATGATTAATTGTAGGAAAACCCTGGTGTCCCAGGATTATTTTCTTACTTTTTAGTGAATTTTAATAAAAGCGAATTTCAAATGCTTCTATTCTTATTTACCAAATCTATGACGTCTGTCTAGTAACACACATATATATATATATATATATATATATATATATATATATATATATATATATATATATATATGTAGGAAAACCCTGGTGTCCCAGGATTATTTTCTTACTTTTTAGTGAATTTTAATAAAAGCGTATTTCAAATTCTTCTATTCTTATTTACCAAATCTATGACGTCTGTCTAGTGAGTATATATATATATATATATATATATATATATATATATATATATATATATATATATATCATATAATAATATTATATATATATATATATATATACTATATATATATATATCATATAATATATATATATATATATATATATATATATATATATATATATATATATATATATATATATATATATATATATATATATAATACTATAGACAGACGTCATAGATTTGGTAAATAAGAATAGAAGAATTTGAAATACGCTTTTATTAAAATTCACTAAAAAGTAAGAAAATAATCCTGGGACACCAGGGTTTTCCTACAATTAATCATGTCTACAAAAATAAAAGCGTGGTAGACAAAAATGGAAAGTAATACTACGTGAAATGAAAAAAATATTTTTTTTTCCTGTTGCATGGACCCCAAACATTTATTTTTTTAGACATGATTGATTATAAGAAAACCCCGTTGTCTCAAAAAGGATACATTTTTTATTTTTACATTTTAATGCATTTTAATAAAAGTGTGTTTAATTTTATTGTTTATTTCATACTTTTATTTTTTATATAAATTGTAACTTATCTATGATTGTAGCTAACGGAATAGAAAGTGATATCTTGTCGAGCCAAAGAAGGTTTGAAATATGCATAGAGTTATTAACTTAGTCTACAGATTAAAAAAAAGGTACGAAAATTCCTAAGAGTGTCATACAAATCCAGACCTACTGATCGCACAAGTTTGTGTTGTAACTGGGGGTGAATAACCATGCAAAATTTCAAGTTGTTGTGCATATTTGTCTGTCCATCCGCACTTTTTCTGTCCGACCTTAAATTGTAAAATACTATCGATGCCACAGTAGTTTATATTTTTATCTAAGATTGAAATTAGTTGCTGACAGGTTCTTACAAAGTTATTCTCTGTACAGAAAACTCGATTGTTTCGGCGCATCTTTTACTTGTTTACTTATTATCTTTAATGCAAATGTCATTCTTTCATATTGATGGACAATTTTATCTACTTAATTTCTCACTATATATATATATATATATATATATATATATATATATATATATATATATATATATACTATATATATATGATATATATATATAGTATTGTTTAGAAATACTCTCGTTGATAGGAAGTAGTGACGTAAATTACTTCTAAGCAAAAACAAGAAAGGAAATGAAAATAAGACATGAAAAAAAGTTATATTAGCGGTATTTTTTAATCATTATATACCAAACAACATTAAATAAACGTTATATAAGATCCTAGATGTTTAGAAAATAAAAAAAAAACGATGCAAAAAAGGAAATTCACATGGCTACGATACGGAATGTTGATATGAGCTAAAGAAAATGAATATAAAGATCTAACGAGCAACAATATGTTCAGTGTTCATTGCGATGTGTTCCTCCAATGAAGTATACCGTTCTCATTTCAGAGAAATTAAGGAGATAAAATTGTCATCATTATGAAAGAATGACATTTGCATTAAGGATAATAAGTAAACAAGTAAATGATGCGCCGAAGCAATCGAGTTTTCTGTACAGAGAATAACTTTGTAAGAACCTCTCAGCAACTAATTTCACTCTTAGATAAAATATAAACTACTGTGGCATCGATAGTATTTTAAGATTTGAGGTCGGACAGAAAAAGTGCGGATGGACAGACAAATAGCCATCTCAGTAGCCTTCTATTAGAGAAAACTAAAAGCTGATACACGAAAGAATGAAGAAAGCGAGAGCATGATACACTCTAATAGCTTAAAACCTTCTCTAAGCCAGTTACATGAATATTCATAGCAACTCCAAAGTAGGTAGTTTCTCGTCTCTTTGAAAAAAATTGCCTGAGAACTGATTTTGTTTATAAATCTTCATTTATAGCATGTGCATAATAATAATTTCCAAACATAAAAAAGCAAAAACTTTTTGCACACCGCATAAATTTCTTCGTAATATAAGATTAAGCAATTGTCTGAGTGTTTGAAATAAAGGAATTGTCGATATCAAAACCAGAAATACAACACTGCAAAGTAATTTTGATTCAAAAAATTATGAGGGATTGTTAAAGAAAATAAAATAGGGTAAAAAGCAAGAAAATAAGGGAGGAATTTAACGAGAAATATAGGAGAAAGGACTAAACAACACAATAGAAGATATAATGTACATAAGACCCAAGGGTACATGAACTGGAACAACCTCTTCAGACTATCCAGAAGAGGCTATAAATGCAATCAAGAAGTGAAGACAACCACCAGAAAATTCCTGGAGCTGAACCAAGTATGCAGCAATCCATTCACACAACAAACATGTAACTTGGCTCCAGGCAGTAAAGGCAGACGAAATGGGGAGAATAAAACTAAGATTCACCAAGATCACGAGGGACACAATCAGACACCAACTATAGAAAATGCCCAATTGGAAAGTCCCAGGTCACGATGAGGTCAATAGATGCTGGCTCAAAAACTTGCAGGTCCTACACCCACGAATTCCAGAACAACTACAGCATTGTATCACAAACTACTAAGCGCCCAAACGGATGACCACAGGAAGAAAATCCTATGAAAAGCAAAACAAGAGCAAGGCCTATCACCTGCCTACCAGAAATGTAGAAGTTACAAATAAGTATCATCAGTGAAAGGCTATACAACTACCTTGAGGGTACAAACGCCATTCCCCACCAACAGAAAGGCTAAAGAACGAAGTGCAGGGGCATAACAGGCTAGCTCCTGATAAACAAAATGGTAATGAAGAATAGTAAGAAGAGGAAAACCAACCTAAGCATGGTATGGCTTGACTACAAGAAAGTCTTCGACATAATACCACACACATGGCTAATAGAACGCCTAAAGATATATGAGGCAGAGGAATACAGCACCAGCTTCTTAAAAAATACAATGCTCAACTGGAATACAGTACTTATAAGTTCTGGGATATGACTAGCTGAAGTTAACATCAGGAGAGGGATCTCTCAAGGCAATTCACTGTCCCCACTATACTCTTCGTAGTAACCATGATTCCCATGACAAAAATACTGCAGAAGATAGGTGCTGGATACCAATTCAAGAAAGGAGGCAAAAGAGTTAACTGTCTGATGTTCATAGACGACATCAAGCTGCATGGTAAGAGCATCAAGGAAATAGATACCCAAATCCAGACTGTAAGAATTGTATCTGGGGATATTAGGATGGAGTTTAGAATAGAAAATGTTAATTGGTCAACATACAAAGAGGTAAATTAACAAGGACTGAAGAAATAAAGCAACCAAATGGAAATAGCACCAAACACATAGTTGAGACAGGATACAAATACCTCGGCATAATAGGAGAGGATATAAAACATCAAGAGATGAAGGCCATAATCAGGAAAGAATATATGCAGAGACTTATGGCGATACTCAAGTCAAAACTCAACGCCAGAAACATGATGAAAGCCATAAACACATTGGCAGTGCCAGTAATCAGATACGGGGTAGGAGTAGTGAATTAGACAAAGGCTAAACTCTGCAGCATAGACCAGAAAACTAAGATATCCATGACAATACACAAAGTACTACAACCAAGAGCAAGTACTGACAGACTATACATAACACAAAAGGAAGGAGGGAGAGGGCTACTAAGCATAGAGGGCTGCGTCAACATCGAGACCAGAGTACTGGGGCAATATCTGAAAACCAGTGAAGACAAGTGGCCGAGGAGTACATGGGAAGAAGGACTGATAAAAGTAGATGAAAACCCAGTAACATACAGAGATAGGAGAATGGCAAACAGAACGGAGGAATGGAACAACAAACCAATGTACGGACGGTACATCAGACAGACAAGAGAACTGGCCAGCAATGAACTATGGCAATGGCTACAGAGGGCAGGACTCAAAAAGGAAACCGAAGGAATGCTAACAGCGGCACAAGATTAGGCTCTAAGAACCAGATATGTCCAAAGAGCAATAGATGGAAATAACATCTCACCCATATGCGAGACGTACAATATGAAAACCTAGACTATAAACTGCGTAGCAAGTGAGTGTCAAGCGCTTGCACAGAACAAGCACAAAAAAAAATGAAAGGAATGATACAGTAGCAAAAGCCCTCCTCCACTAGAGCCTGGGCAAGAAACTCCAGCCAGCTTACAGTAATACGTGATAGAAAACGATCAGGCAAAGATCCTCTGGGACTATTTTATCAGATCAGATAGGGTGAAACATGATAATAGACCAGGTGTGACCTTCATTTACAAAATCAAGAAGAAAGTATCACTCATTGATGTCGCAATATGGTATGACACCAGAGTAAATGAGAAAATAGACAAAAAATTTATAAAATCAAGACCTGAAAATAGAAATAGGAAGGACATGGGATATGCCAGTGGAAATTGTATACATAATCATAGAAACATTAGCCATGATCCCCAGATTAGTGATAAGGAACTTGGAAAAACTAGATGCCGAAGTAACTCCGGGACTCATTCATAAGAGCGTGCTTTAGAAACCGCGCAAAAATTGAGAAAAAATAATGGACTTTTAAGGAGGCAGTGAGCAACCAGGAACCCAACAATATTTTAAAAACAGCCAGGTCGAATATATATATATATATATATATATATATATATATATATATATTATATATATATATATATATATCTATTATATATTATATATACATATATATATATATATATATATATATAATATATCTATATATATATATATATATATATATATATATATATATATAAAGATATATGCCACGAAGGAAAAATAAACGAAGGAGTATCTGCGAGACCTTTCAACGTTAAACGTCCTTTACCAAGCAGAAACTAGCATACATGAGGAAAAAGACAATACAAGAAGATTCGTATAACTGACAGATAGGGATTATAAAGAGATTAGTACCTAGAATCCGACACACCTGGAAGATGAGTAACCTTCCCAAACAAGCATAAACAATGGGTGCAATTAAAGGTTTAAGACAATCATCTCAGATACAAGGACAAGACAATTAAAGGATTATAGGTGACAGCTATTCAGGACTTGGTAAACAAAACCATATTCACAATACATATTCAAAATACATGTCAGACTTACATTACAACAAAGATAACTCTAAGGCAACTAATTTTTATTTAAGTCTGTAATTATATCTTTGAGTCATTCTTAAACATGTTACAAATACAAGGGTCTAAATGAAAAAGGCCACGACTAACATTGAAATTACAATGAAAAGTAAGTTGTATTAAAGCAGATTCTAAAAGATTTCGTGATAAGGCATCTCTTGACCTTGCAATTACTGAACTACCAACCCAATTTATTCGGTGGTTGTTTTCACTTAAATGAATGAATATTGCATAAGATGTTTGCCCAGTTTTTACAGAATATTTATGCTGGCTTAGCCTTACTTCTAGGCCTTTGCTAGACTGTCCAAGATAGAATAAGGGACAATCCATACATGGAATTTTATATATTATGTTGTTGCTTTCTCTGGGGCCATCTTTTATTAACATTCCTTTTATTGTGCTTTTATAAGAAAAAACAAGGTTGACATTAAAAGCTTTTAACAATGATTTAATGGTTTCAAATCCGTTAAAATAAGGCAAACTGAGAATGTTTTTAGAATTTTCTTTTTGCGTGTTGCTTACACTATTATATATGACATATATTATTAGTTATTGCAGCATTAGTGGTAGTAGTCAATACTAATAATAATGAAATAAAAGAAATCGCGTAATAAAGAGAAACAAGAAGCCTCCATTTAGCACGTATATTATACAGGAGCGTGTTTAATTATTATAAGATAACTAAAAGAGCCAAATGATTTCATTGTATTAAGACGGATGTACTATTTCAGTCCCTGGTTATGAAATCATTTAAATCCTAATCATTCGCCATTATTCTATTAGGCGGTTCAAAATAATAGGCGGTGAGGTCACGCCTGGATCAGCTTTCGATTTCGGTAATATTTAATATAATATACACAGTAATACTGCGGAAACATGAAAGCTTTTGGAAGATAATGTTACATCTGTATAGCTCTCCATTCGTGCTTGAGATCAACGGTATATATTTGTCGCTTTAAAGATAATTCAGAGAATTAAACAATTATTTGTCAGCATATACATACATACCAACGTGTGTATATGTATATATATATATATATATATATATATATATATATATATATATATATATATATATGTATAATACGTATATATATATATCAGGGTAAATACCACGAATGAAAGTGAAATAGCGAATAGAGCTAGGGCTTTCAACTTACTGTCCTTTCTTAGTCGAAAGGCGTAGCTCACTCTTCTATTTCATTTTCCTTTGCAGCATCTCCCTTTACTTATATATTTATCAAGTTCCATGTTTTCATGATTCGGTTATACACACACACACACACACACACACATATAAATATATATATATATGTGTGTGTATATATATATATATATATATATATATATATATATATATATATATATATATATATATAAAGGTGAGCAGTGTGCCTATCTGCGACATACAGGCCCCATGTCTTAGGACCATGTCCCCCACTTTTTGTTCACCAAAGAAACTGGAGATCAAGATCCGCCCTATGAGCCGCCCTGCAGAGGCCCAGGAAGAATTGAACTCCTTACTTAATATATACATACATGTGTGTATATGTATATACATACATACATACATATATATATATATATATATATATATATATATATATGTAAAGATAGATAGATACATACATACATACAAACATACATACATACATATATACTACTTATATATATATATATATATATATATATATATATATATATATATATATATATATATATATATACATGTATGTATATTTATATATTTATACAAATATGTATTTCAATATTAAATATTTCATGTTAAAGCAATTTCTATTTTTTAACCTGAGTCTGTTTTTAATGTTTGTTCTTTTATTTTATAGATTTGAAGTTGGGACTAAGTCTTTAATCGTCAGCTGAAAATGGGAACAAATCTATGAAACAAAAGAACAAACGTTGAAAACAGACTCGGATTAAAAAACAGAGATAGTTTTAACATGATATTTTAAAAACTGGAGTGCGATAAGCAGCAAAGTTTACCAAAAAGTTCGGAAGGTAGAGACCGAGTGACATTCAGGGCCCGATTCGTCTTGAACGGAAACTCACGAGACGTGTAAAGGTGTTGACGTGGACTGAGTGTTTAGTTGGGGAACAAGATGTTTAATGAGAAGGCATTATAATATTTATAGTCAGTGGTCAATCGGAGCTATGTTTATGATATTTGGATGCGTATTGTTTGCATATTCGAGGAACTCGTCAGATTTATCTTTGTTCGTAAACAGCAGAAAGGTGTCGTCGACATATCTATAGTATAAAAGGGGGTGGTAAGCCAGCGGACAGTTATCTAACAAACGCTTCTCCAGAAGCACATAAATATTTTTGTAAAAATAGGGCTCAATGAAGGTCCCATAGCCATATCATCAAGCTGAATGTAGGCTTAAAAAAAAAAAAGGGGGGGGGGGGGGGTCGCCAGTCGCAACCGCGTTTTAAAATCTTTGATACTGAAATTATGAAAAATAGTATCTGGGTTGGTCAAAATTCCAACTAAAATTATCTCAGTTGCTTCTTTCACAGGGACATTAGTAAAAAGTGATCCAATGTCCATACTAACCATAAAGGGTTCTGAGTCTTCGGGTAAAATCCTTTCTTTGAAGTTATGAGAATTTTTAATGCTATAATTATCAGTTGTTAGGTGTGCTATAAGTAAAAAAAAATAATTAGCCAATTTGTAAAGCGCTAATAATATTTCGAATTTTCAAATATTTCAGAAATCGATGTATTCGATCCTTTACACTAAAGATAGCGGAATATTAAGTCTCCTTTTTTTGAGATTTTGTTTCATTTCTTTGTTTACTATATAAGTAAGCAATTTCTAAATCTTTCCCTCTCTCTTTTTCGTAGTTTGAAATATGTTACAGCACAGCAATCATATCCTTGTTCGGCAAAAAAAAAAAAAAAAAGCAGACTTTACTAAAATAAGAGGTTTCCATAAAAATAGTTTTGTACTCTCCTTTGTTAAACGATGTTAGCAGTCCTAGCAAAATTGTCATATTAAGAGATAACAAATTTAATTTATCACAACTTGTCACATATTACATAATCACTGTAAACCTTTAATCAACTTTTATGTAAAACGCATAAGCCATTTTGATTGTATGGTGATTTCGTTAGAAAGTAAACATGTTTAACACTTTTATCATCTTTTGTGTGTTAAAAAGTCATAGAATCTACTCTTGCATCTGTAATAGCTAATATGTTTCTCGAATAGTTTATAATGAAACAGTCCCTTTTCTTCCACATGCAAAACTATAGAATTAAAAAAAATCGAAAATATCCAATATTTTTAATTTTTGTTATCACAAGTGTTCCATAAGTTACTTTTTGGTATAATTATTACATTGCAAAAAGATTAAGTGGTGACCTATGGTAGATATAATTTTATCCTTATGCAATGCTACAATTAAAAGGCTCTTTATGAAAACGCAATAACCTCCGAATATTTTAAGCATTTATTCAGGAGTCTTAAAGTAAAAGGGAAACTTCCCGATACTCTGCCTCAAATTAGCGCACATACACACATACGTGCACACACACACACACACACACACACCACACACACATATATATATATATATATATATATATATATATAATATATAATATATATACATATATATATGTATATATATATATATATATATATATATATATATATATATATATATATATATATATATATATAAGAAATTTGCGTAGCCTGAACATTCAGTATACTTTTCACTTTCAAAAATAAGGCCATACTATTTAAAACCAGGACAGCACCCAATTTATTTTCAAATCAATCTTCCCTATATTAGGGTTCCCCTTTTATAATCTATGTACTTTTTACTCATCCACGACAATAGTAACTAGCATTTTAGACTTCTGTAAAAGAAAACTATTGACATGGCTATTTATCTGTCCGCCTGCACTGTCTTGTCCACCCTCAGGTCTTAAAAACTACTGAGGGTAGAGGGATGCAAGTTGGTATGTTGATCATCCGTCATCCAATTACCATTCATTCCAAATTAAAGCCCTCTAACCTCAATAGTTTTTATTTTATTTAAGGTTAAACCTAGCCATGATCATGCGTCTGGCAACGCTATTGGTGCCAATAACAGATTACACTGGGCCTTGGGTGAAATTTTCATGGGCCGAGGCTGAGAGTGTCACTCAGTTTTATATGATGTACAGAAAGCTCGATCACGCCGAAGAAACCTCGTTGGAATTTTTACTTGTTTATATTTAATCTGGTCTAGATGTACAGTACTGTCGTTCTTTGTCGAGTATATCCGATGAATATTTCCTTCGTAAATTCTCGAAGGATCTTAAGAAAGACAGAAATGTAGAAATTCGTCTGAGTACCTACCACTTTAGCGTGGCCCGGAATCAACAGATAGCGCAAATCAATCGCGTATTGTCTGGTGGGTTATTCCAGTATGTGCCAGTTATGCTTGTCCCTTTCGATAGAACCAGTCACCGTTGTTGAGTGTACCATCCCCCTTGGAAAGCTAATTGTTCTACGACAGTCTAATTTCTTATGCATTTTGAAAAGATAAGAAGGTAATTGCACAGCTATACGAATGAAACCATCAAAGTTAAAGAACAATTTGGAATAGTAGTAGTATTGAAGTAAATTCAAGAAATACAATAGACGTAAGGTAATTTCTTAAAATCTGTGTATTTCCTTGGCACGATCGACAGGTTGACATTTCACGTCCCTCTGGACTGTAATGTAGTTCTGGTCCATGACGTCATCCGGACCATATACAAATCGGAATTGTGTTTGTTTTCCTTCAATTGAGCAAAAATGCCTCGATCGACATTGTCGTCACGAGGAAAGACCGAAACCTTGTACTATTCAGACCGAGAAAGACACTAGCCATATCTAACATAAATAAGCGGCAATGGAATAACTCCTTGCAGGTTAGCTGTATTAGACTTGGATAGTGTTGGATGTTTCCGAATGTTTGATGACGCACATAGCCTAGCTCTGTCCTCGTTATGAAGAAGCGTAAATATTCTAAATATATTAATTGTTAGATCAGTAACAGATAGTTTACTTTAAAATTATTATTATTATTTATTTTATAGTAGTTTTGATACGCCGTTAAAAGCTATTAAGGCTCTTGTACTAAGTGGGTGTTAAACTTTCAGTTCACCCTTCATATACATATAATTAATCATTGCCAATTATGTTGGGATACATTTTGTTCGTAATACTTATTCATATTTAATATAAAACACTCAGAGAACTGTAAAAACACTGATAATGGCTATTATCTTTATAAATACAAGTGTCGTACTAAAACTAGATATCAAGAGAACAAAATGTCATGCGGTGAAGCTACAAAAACGCTAAGGTCCTATTAGGATCCTCTTCTAGTAACAAACAACCATGAGCTAAAGATTGGAATAAAATATTGAGTAGTGGTAAATTCCCAGTAAATAGGGCACGGTTCCTATTTGGATGATTTTGTCCACAAGAAATTCTACAAACTGTATTCACCTTGACTTATGAAATAGAAACAATGGTTGTAATCACGTTGGAAGTATTTTATCACAATCTGCTAACTAGCCCACCTACACTAATAACTCACATTTCCTTGTTATATATGTGAAGGACAGCGGGCTTATAATAGGGTTAATTTTAGCTGAAACAGAACACGAAAGGCGTGATGGTAAGTCATTAACAATTGAGTTATATGACATAATAAACAGCAAAGACTTAGCAGACTTCATATCGACCGGCGGTGTGTGTACTAACGTCACGCTGGGACCGATGCTAGATGCATTTATATATATATATATATATATATATATATATATATATATATATATATATATATATATATATATATATAGTCTTATTTCATTGATTATTTTATTCAGTATTATTGCTGTGAAAAAGAAAAATATATGTATTTTACGACATGATAAGTATGAAACCTCAGGTGTAGTTTGTGTAGAAGTCTACATGTAGATAAATAAAAAAAAGAAAAACAGGAAAATTGATAACAATCATACGCAATTACTTTTTAAACTCTTGAATAGGTGGATAGCTTCTCAGGAGTAGTAATAACTAGTTTGAGGTGCTGGACGTATTGATACTGTTGAGAAACAATATTAAGTGCCAACTATTTAGAAAGAATCGCGTGGGAAAGAGGTGCCAATACTTCTATAGCCCATAAATTCAATAATGGTAACTTTTACACTGGCTAAACTCACGAATCTGGCGTCTCATGATTTCAGTTCTGCTTCTGACTTTAAGGGAAAAAGTACTGCAGCTCTGTCTCACATGACATCTTTTTGTAAATTTGCTTATGAATATACAAAGGGGTCACTGTTGGTTTTTGTTCTCATCTTTTATGATAGTATGTCAGTTGTAAACGTAATTTTGCAAAGAAAAGTGCAAATAAATAATAGAAAACATGTAAAAATAAAACAAAAAGTTACTGAATCTTCGTACTCTGTAAATTTACATAAATATTTTTCAAGAAGTATGCTAAAAATTTATACTTATTTTATTTCTTATCTGTTTTGATTGATATTGTGTGAGCTGTGATTATAATTTTACAAAATAAAAGAAAATTATCTATTAGAAAAAACATATATAAGTTGGTCATTTTCAACTTCTCGTGGAAGGTAGGGAAAATGTTTGGAATTTTTATTTTTCATCATGTACATTTGCATATCCCTCTTTCCATTGATGTGTCTTTTTCCTAAATTGGCCAACCTCAAAGTACACCCAGCCTGAGGAGCTGCATGTTGATTTTTTACCCGTCCACAAAGGGTTAATGGAAAAAGATGTAAGTAATTAAATACACCAGCACAGTAACATAAAGATTTTGTCCCCTGTTGCTTAAATCTATCACTTCATATCTAATTATTTTCTTACATTTTATCTGATTACGCATGACGAAGGAGTGTAGGTTTAAAACATGCCATTTGAGACCTGCAAACCTACGCCAAGTCTAAACAATCAACCAAACCACAAAGCTTCCTCAATTCCTGCTTCCTTTCTTCATTTTTCCTGATCCAACGCCCCTAACAGTTACTTTGTAGATCAACTGTGAAGTTGTCTCCCACTCTAACCTTTAGATCCTTACCATGGTGTCCACTTTTGGTCTGTTTATTGATTTATGAGTTAGTATGCTTGTATACCCCAGCTTTTTCCTGCATCACGGGATAAGTTATCATATTTATGGAACGGTGCTTTTTCTTATATCTGCTCCAACTCCCTCTTTTCTCTGTTTTGAATGATGAATGGTCGGGAGTGCCTCATTGCTTCTATTGACCGTCTGAATTTCATAAATCCATCACTCAGAGACAAAAGGTGCTCACCACATCTCTCTAAATTTCGAAACAAACTGTTTACAGTATTGTATGGTATAAGTCAGGTATTTTGAAGCCCAAAGCAGTTCGTTCGCTTGTCTGGCTGAAATCCGGCCAGCCTCTCACCACAACGGGCCTTGGCCCTAAAGTACATATAGTCAGACCTTTTAAGGGAATAAGAAAACTGGCGAGGACTTCTGACCTCTGCTCTATTAATTAACAGGCACGAGCTTCATAATTATAAAAGACTGATGAATAATGTAAACCACAAAAGGCCCTTTCCCCAAAACTTATATCCCTCAAATTAGCAGCTTTTTGCGCAATCCTGCTGAATAAACAGGAAAAATAAATACATTAGCAGAAAAACAGATTGTAAAGAAAACTTAACTTGCCCAATGACGTTGACACGGGAGATTTTCGTTGAAATGCAACAGGGTGTTTGCAAGGATATCCTAGTAAGGGTTGCATTGAAACATTATAAACAATAATGACTTTGCTTGCAAGATATCAATCGAACACTGTGTTTCACTTTATGTCAAAGAAATGGATGGAGTTTTCGCATCGTCGTTCGTGAAGTACAAAAAGTTTTATTACTCTCCTGGAGAGGGAAATCATATTTTTTCGCAGATAATATTTTAGGCTCATAAGTTCTGTTTTTCTTTTTTGCTTATATTCAGTGAATGTGAAATGATTATAGGAGCCCTCTTTATCTTTTAAGTACTATAATTTAATATGGGATAACTATGAAACATCTTGATAACAAAGTGACTGGTATATTTCCTTCTATTATATTCGTCAGTGTTCAAATGGGTGACCGGACAACTAAACCAGTGGCAACTGAATCAGTGACAACTCAACCAGTGGACAACTCAACCAGTGAACAACTGAACCCATAATGGACAGGTGGATCAGTGGACAACTGAACCAGTAAAAACTGAACCAGTTTGAAACTACACCCATTTTGTTCTATCAACTTTACACCATACATGCCAAAGTTGTCATCAACTAGCCTCCCTGTATTTATTCCTTCTTCCCTACAAAACCCAAGCCACGTACGAAAGAGTGATTGACATACTTCTCTCGATAATGTCTGGTCCGCAGTCTGGAAAAGTCCTCACAGATTTTGAAACTGCGGCCATCAACACCTTTAGAAAAAAGTTCCCATCCGCCTCCATCTCTGGCTGTCTTTTTTCATCTCAGATGTGAAAATAACAGCGACTTTTCAGTGCTCATGAAGTGTGCGCCGAAGATGATATCATACCAGTTTTCGAAGAATTTGTCCTCATCCATCCTCAGGATCCAGAAGTCTTGGAATTGGTGGCATATTTTGACTCCACTTACATTCGATGCATCCAGATTGGTGGATGTCGAGGGGATCGCCGTTTCCCTATCAAACTTTGGAACCACTTCGAGAACGCAGAAGAATGTGCTCCAAAATCGACAAATTGTTGTGAAGGGTTCCACAATGCCCTGAAATATGTGTACAAGTGTACGCACCCAACCATGTGGAAGTTTCTGAATGGCATCGCTCGGGACATCGCTGTTCAACGACAAGTGCAAGGAATGCTGTAGTACATTGGTGCAATGCACCCGTTAACTAGTATGTGCATCAAACTCAACAGCGACTCACCACTAAAGTTACGATGTATAGAGGTGTACTAGTTAAGCTCCTGTATTTGTGAGCAATAGCTAATATGCAGGTCGTGTAAATAGGAGACACTGTAGTGCACTGTATGTGATTATATCAGCTGGTTTATATTTCTGTATTGTATTTTTTTCCCCTACAACATTTACAATGGTTCATGATCTTTTAAGCAGATGAATGTTTTTTAATAAATGTTTCTTGAATCGCCCAATGGTTCAGTTGTCCACAGATTCAATTGCCCACTGATTCAATTGTCCACTGGTCAATTGTCCTCTGGTTCAGTTGTCCACTGGTTCAGTTGTCCACTGGTTCAGTTGTCCACTGGTTTAATTCTCACTAGTTCAGTTGTCCACTGGTTCATTTACCCACTGGTTCAGCTGCTGCTGGTTCACCTGTCACTGGTTCAATTGGCCTAGAACCGTTCATATGTTAATAAAACGTCTGCCCCTATTATCCTCTTCTCTCTCTCTCTCTCTCTCTCTCTCTCTCTCTCTCTCTCTCTCTCTACTAGTTTGATTAAATAATGTAGGATATTTCGAAAGAAAATAATCTTAATGCCTTACAGCTAACAAAATTTTAACATCGCTTTATCAATGAATCGCTATTAAAAGCTAGAGAAAAGGCTTACAGAATGGCAATAGTAGAGTGCACTGAATTATGCCTATTTATCATGTTTGATATATGAAAAGGTAAGTTCCCAGCAATGAAAATAGGCTTTCATAGCTCAACTTTAAATTCAATTTTTTTCTTTTGATTGCTTCTTCAAAACTGTTTTTCTTCTCCCATTTCTGTTTCTATATTTATTTTAATACCAAATGCACACACTCACAGACTTTTTGTGTTTATACGTATATATATATATATATATATATATATATTATATATATATATATATTATATATATATACTAAATATATATATATAAATATAAATGATATTAGGTAGGTAGCGTTTTTCAAAGAATTCCATGTACAGGTTTGAGAGTAGTGGTGATAAAGGATTTCCCATTGCCATGCCAAATATTTGTTGATAAAATTCACCATTGAATATAAACTTACAATCACATATGCACATATATTCCTGTAAAGTGGTATCGTTACGCTGATGATTGTTTAGCTGTTCTTCCTGTCGGTATTGATGTAAATGATTTACTCTCTAAATTAAATAACCAGGTACCATCGATTAAGTTTACTCTAGAATTAGAAAACGACAATTGCCTCCCTTTCTTAGATGTTTTGATACATAGAGAACCATTTCAATGTAAATTCAGTATTTATAGGAAACCGACCAACAACTTATCTTATGTTCATTTCTTCTCAGGCCACCATCTTAACATAAAAATATAAATTTTTTCCTTTATGTTTTTACGAGCATTGCGCATTGTCAGTCCACAATATTTGGATCAAGAAATTGAATACATAAGAAAAATAGGGAAAGATTTATGCTATCCTTCACATATATTAGACATTTGTTATAATAAAGCCCGCAAAAAGTTTTATAGTGTAAGTAACACGCTGAAAGAAAATTCTAAGAACATTCTCAGTTTGCCTTATTTTAATGGATTTGAAACTATTAAATCATTGTTAAAAGCTTTTAATGTCAACCTTGTTTTTTCCTATAATAACACACTAAAAGGAATGTTAATAAAAAATGGCCCCAGAGAAAGCAACAACATAATATATAAAATTCCATGTATGGATTGTCCCTCATTTTATCTCGGACAGTCCAGCAAAGGCCTAGAAGTAAGGCTAAGCCAGCATAAATATTCTGTGAAAACTGGGCAAAAATCCAATGCAATTTTCATTCATTTAAGTGAAAACAACCACCGAATAAAGTGGGATGATAGTTCAGTAATTGCAAAGTCAAGAGATGTCTTATCACGAAATCTTTTAGAATCTGCTTTAACACTAGAACGGCCAAGCAGTCATTTTGACTGCTTTTGGAAATTGAAATGATTAGCATGGCTTAACTACCATCGTTATTCAGTTGATGCTGCATGACTTTTGCTAACTTAGTGAGTGGTTCATTATGGTGAAATAATTTAGTTAATTTCCATATAACTTTTTACAGTACAGCCCCCACTACTACAAACGGCCAAGCAGTCATTTTGACTGCCCTGACTACAAGCTTCAACCGTGTCTAGTGACCAAACCTGTATAAGACGCGTAGGGAAAGACATGTTCAGTTCCATCGCAACATACACTTCTTAGCTTGATTAGTATGCGTTTAGCTCTCCCACTATCAATATGTCTCGTAGGAAGTTGGATGATTATGAAATATTAGAAGAGTTATTGAAGGATTCAGATTCAGATTCAGATTATTTTGAGGAAAGTAAATCTGATGAAGATGAGTACATTGTACAAGAAGAGGAATAAAGTTCTGATGATGAAGTCAGCCAATCTGAGGGTGATGAGGAGTCGGAAGTGATAACATCAAATTTAGGTTAGTATCGTATTCTCTCTTTCTCTCTCTCTCTCTCTCTCTCTCTCTGTTTCATGTCCTTTGTAATATATATATATATATATATATATATATATATATATATATATATATATATATATATATATATATATATATATATATATATATATATATATATATATATATATATATATATATATATATATATATATATATATATATATATATATATCTTTCCATAGGAGCTTTACCATTATCTATTATTATTGTTTTTGCTATTATTGTTGTTGTTGTTATTACTGTTGTTATTATCATTATTATTATCATTTTTTTTATATTTTGTTGAAATATTAGCCTACTGTGTATTTTTTTCTTCCTGAATTCATTATCCCTCTCATTTTACAGAGGAACTCCCTTCTCAAGAAGAGGATTTATCATCAAACACGATTAGAGCTAAATGTGGTACGGTGTGGAAAGTAATATCTCAAGCAGATAAAGATTGTGGAAGATTTTCTCAGCAAAACATACTGAGGGAAACTCCTGGTCCCACTTCTTTTGCAAAACGTCTTGTACAAAAAAGGAGCTACATGAGTGCCTTTTCGATACTTATAGATGATTTTATCATTGAACATATCAGGAAATGCACTGAAGCTCAAGGCAGAAGAGTCTTGAAAAACGATAATTACAAAGTATCTCGTGAAGAAATTCTAGCAGTAATTGGAATCATGTATGCTCGTGGGATATTGGGAAAGAATCAGCCAATTGATCATCTATGGTCAAGAAAATGGGGTCCACCCTTTTTCAGGGATACAATGCCACGTCACAAATTCAAAGAGCTAATGCGGTTTATAAGATTTGACATAAGAACAATGAGGTCAGAACGTTTACGTACAGATAAGTTTGCTTATATTTCTGAAGTGTGGGATAGATTCATTGAGAATTGCAAAGCTGCTTATAAGCCACATGAGAATATCACAATTGATGAACAACTTTTTCCCTCAAAATGCCGATGTCCTTTTCTACAGTATATGGGAAATAAACCAGACAAATTTGGAATAAAGTTTTGGATTGCTGCTGATACAGAATCAAAGTATATGCTAAATGCTTTCCCTTACTTGGGAAAAGATGAATTTCGACCAGCAAATCAGCCCTTATCAACTCATGTTGTGCTAAGACTAATGGAACCATTCACTGGGAAAGGTAGAAATGTCACAACTGACAACTTCTTCACATCGCTTCAGTTAGCTGAACATCTGAAGGCAAAAAACACCAGCATTGTTGGCACAATGAATAAAGCCCGTAGAGAAATTCCATCTCAAATGAAGTCATGGAAAGGTCAACTGTATGATACACTTCTGCTGAAGAATAAGGATACGACCTTGGCAATATACCAAAGTAAGAAAAACAAGACAGTCTTTATACTCAGTTCACTTCATCGCACTGTTTCAATAGGAGATGGACAGAAGAAAAAGCCAGAAACTGTTGTGTATTGCAATTCAACAAAATTTGGAGTAGACGTACTTGACCAAATGGCACGTAATTATTCCAAAAGGTGCCCTTCGAGACGTTGGCCTGTTCATGTATTTTACAATATTCTTGATCTTGCAAGTATCAACGCATGGATATTGTATTCAGAGGTCACAGGGGAAAAACTAAGCCGTCATGATTTTAATCTTGGATTAGCAGAGGAATTGGCATATTCTTTGAAAAATCTAGAGTTGGCAGAAAGTGCCGAAGATTCTGATGAGATTTTGGAAGAGGAGAGTAGAACACCAAATAAGAAACGGAAGCAATGCCAAATCCGCCTGTGCAAAAACAACAAAACCGTGATGACCTGCAAAAAATGTGAGAAATATGTGTGTGGAAAATGCACTGCTGTAACTAAACAAATTGTATTTTGTAAATTGTGCAAGAAGTGAGGATATAAATGTTATTCATCACAGACCTAATATTCAAATTCTGTCATATCAAAACAGCAAAAACATTTCCCCAAATCAATATGGATGTTTATTTTACAAGTTGTTTGGCTAATACCATGTAACACCTGAATTTACAATTTTCTGGATGTTTCCCATAATATATAATTTTTATTTGCTTTGAATTTTTATCACTTTTTGCTATTATTGTACATTTTCATTTAGAGGAAGAAATGAAGAACTTTATTTTTTTTATGAAAATGTAATCCTATAAAGAAAGCACAATAAAGAAACAAACAAACAAAAATGATTTTTTATTTTCATTCCTATAGTTATCTAGAATGGAAAAACTTTGTAAAACTATATATTTAAGCATAGCCTTAACATGTAATTCCTCCTTGATTTCAATGCAAATGGTATATTAACTAGCATAAAGTAGCAACAGAATTAATAAACTAATTTTATTGGGTAATTAGATAGTTTTCTATAAAAGCAGTCAAAATGACTGCTTGGCCGTTAATGGTAGGTGCAGGACCTTGGCCTTTCAAGTGTTAATACAACTTACTTTTCATTGTAATTTCAATGTTAGTCGTGGCCTTTTTCATTTAGATCCTTGTATCTGTAACATGTTTAAGAATGACCTCAAAGATATAATTATTGACTTAAATAAAAATCAGTTGCCTTAGAGTTATTATTTTTGTAGTAATGTATGTCTGTCATGTATTGTGAATATGGTTTTGTTTACCAAGTTCTGAATAGCTGTCACCTATAATCCTTTAATTGTCTGGACCTTGTATCTGAGATGATTGTCTTAAACCTTTAATTGCACCCATTGTTTATGCTTGTTTGGGAAGGATTTTCATCTTCCAGGTGTGTCGGATTCTAGGTACTAATCTCTTTATAATCCCTATCTGTCAGTTATACGAATCTTCTTGTATTGTCTTTTCCCGTATCTTTGTCAGTCTCTGCTCAGTAAAGGACGTTTACGTCGAAAGATCTTGCAGATCCTCATTCGTTTATTTTTCCTTCGTGGCATATGTCTTTATTTATGGATTTATCACGTTCCTAACTTTCGTGATTCAGTTATACATAATGAGGGCCACGTTTACTTTCGCTATCCTGTTTCCTCTTTTGAGATGTGTCGTCACTACCTTCTCCAAGTCTCTTGTGGCTGCACATTCAACCAGAATTCGTCTTAAGTTCTTGAAGAAGTGCCTTTCTGAACAAGTGCTCCCTAAATCCTTGCTGCCACGCCGTCTAAGAAGGTATGACAATCACCCATTCAATGAATTTAGTGCCATGATGTTGAAACAGCACATAGCAGCCGCCAAGCAAGAAGAGAAAGAAAAATTCAAGGAACTGGAAAGAACAAGGATCTCTTTCAATCATTCCATCCCGGCTGATTGGAAGGACTCGCTGCGACGGGAAATTTATGAAAAACTACGTAGGACTACAGATGCCCTGAAAAGGAAACTCGACAGAAAACTAAAAAATCTAATTGATAGCAGTGATTGGACTAATTGTGCACGTCAAGATTGTGTTGTTAACTTATCTAGTAAACAAATAAGTAAAAATGTTGTGAGTGCGCTTGGATATGGTTTATCTTTCTTTGTAACGAGTAGACCTTCTGCTTTAATGATTGCGTCATCCTTAAGTAAATTTGAAAAATATTGTGATCTTCCTCAAAATCATGTTGACATGATTAAAGGTATTGTTTACGGAGCTGCCAGTGTTAAGCATGAAAGTAACTTCCCTGCTCGCTATAAGAAAAGTTTGACCGATCTTAAAAAGGACAATACTATCCTATATATCTATATATATATATATATATATATCATATTATATATATTAGATATATATATATATATATATATATATATATATGTCAAAGTCCGTGTGTTTGGTTTTTAAGAAATCAGAATAATCAAAATTTTGTGTGAACGCGCTGAAGCTAACTTAGAGTGGGCATGCAGGGCTATGAACAGAAAATTTAAAAGACCCTTTTATAGAAAACACTAGTTTACTACAAGGATTGAATGTAAACATAATTTTGTCCACAAATGAATTATCATTATATCTGTAAGGTTTATCAGAAGATATGATTACAAGAGCGCACTTGTAAGACTGACTACTTTGTACAATGGTAACAGCAAATATGCCACCAAATTGCAAGAAAGTATATCTAAGATGAAGATCTAGAAGTTAAGACTTAAAACATTGAATAACACTATGTATTGGAGCGCTGTAAGCAAGCTTTTGTTCTCGCTGGTATACTGGGACTCAACCCAAGATTAGCATTGGCAGAGCATGTTGAGTGACATCATTGAAATAGCGAAGGCACACAGCAAGGCAGGCTACATGGATCTACCAAGCAGTCAGAGTTGATACACAATTCAATAGCAAGTTAAAATAGGGAAATGTGCAAAAATGTATAAATTCATTGAATTCAGTATTTCCTATTCCTGTATTTTATTTCCTTACAATATTCTTTCAGGTTTTGGAACATGTTAAGAAAAAAAAAAATCAATTGGATGTTCGTAGCAAATTTCTTTTCTTTTCTTCAGCCAAACAAAGTTTTTGGGGAACGTGTTTGAACTACATAAAATTCAAATTGAGAAGAGGAACACCGAGTAGAGTAACGACCTCTCAAGTTAGGACTAAGTCAAGAATTTACCCTCCATGTTGCGAACGGATTATTGGCCCTTTGAGAGTATTCTAATTAGGGAGTTTTTATTTTTTCTTATTTTTGCATTACTCTACCAAATGAAGATGGAAACGATTCTAATGCCCTTCTTCCCTTGATACTTGTATGATGATTTCTAAGGTGTCATCTCCCCATCAGGGTCAGCTATTGAACAATATCAAATCCTGAGACAGGTAACCCACACTTCAGGGACTTGCGCCTCTTTTGCTGTTGCGGTATGGTCCCCCACATAATTTAGTAAAAGCCATTAAATTCAGAACTTCCTGCCAAGTCACAAAAATTCACACATCTCACGGGAGGTCTCCCTAGCTTAACTCCAACCGTCTACCTGACCTTGCCCCTTTTTACTTGACCTTGTCTTGCACTATTGACATCGGACCCTCACGTCCCAACTCTGTCTCCTGACACCTTCATGACTTTCACCTCCCTCAACCCACATGTTTTTTCTATTGTTCTCCCAATGTTGACACTTTCTCCGCTGGTGTTCAAATGTTCTTTCAAGTTTCCAGTGGAAGATTAGCGTCAGAGATGAAAGACCAAGTCAAATCGCCCCCTCAAAGAACTCGATCATACAGCCAGTCTAGGCCTATCAAGTGCCCTCGCACTCAGCCATAGCTTGTAGCAATGTAAGGTCCATCGCCTCGCTTCAGTACATTTACCTGGAGTCTTGAAGCTGACAGTGGCTAGTACTACTAAGTTACCACAACTGTGAATCGAGATTCTGCCTGCAAGTCTTCCTGACAGTGGCCTACCTGTTTGGTTCTTGATTTCCTTTGGTGAAGCCCTTCAAGCGACCCACATTCTTCGGCTGACGCCCTGGTACAACTCCACGCCCATCACTCTTTGCATTTAAGGTACTGATAGCAAACGTTTGTTCAGTCGGCCCTTTACCCCCTGTTCCTAGCTCTCATTCGTATTTTCAGATGTGCTACTAATGTGATTCCCATTCCTAGAATTCCTGTCTCTCTATGAGACCCACTGAATGTTCTAGTGTGAATAGTGATATCATTGATCATACTCTGCTACTTTAAATCGAATTATGCTCAACGAATTTAAACATGATATTAGTTTTGATATACAACGAAATCTCACAAATCGCTGAGTCATTTTGCCTTTGCTCATACCATTATTTCATTGTTCGTGTTGAATACTGCGTTGTGTGTCTTGCCCTGTAGATCAACAGCACCACTCAATTCATTCTGCTGTTACCAATATCGGGGTACCATATCCTTGATTGCCTGCGATGTTCACGCTCGCTTACAGTGCTTCACTTGAATAGTGTTATTATGTATTGCTAATCTTAAGTTCGTGATCCATATTCTCATATACCTACGTGATCCTGTAGGTTAGTGTACTTGCTTGCAACTTAGTGGCACCTTTCCCCTTGTTATTGTGAATAGGAAGTTTAGCGGCACGCGTGCCACGGAGCCAGACAGAGCTCCTGTAAATTGCATATCTTCTGATTGAACTTTTAGAAATTATATTAATTTATGAACAAAATACGTGTTACATTCATTCCTTATCTTTCATGATGAAATTATTTGTCTGTTAGAAGAGTTAATGTTTAGAACTTTATTTTACTCATTTATATAATAATATAAAATATAAGAATTCCCCATAGACCAATTTTATCTCTATTTTTTTTTTCAAGTGAAATGAAGTTTTTTTTTTCCAGTCAACACTCGTTTTAAGTTATATTAGAAACAGGCACAATGAAAAACATATATAACAGCATAATTGAACACGCATATACTATATACACTATCACAACATAATATGCTGTTCAGTAAGGGAAATAAAAGTCGCGTCAACTCCCAAAACCTACGTCAGCATGCGGGTGCCTATTTCAACACTCCCGAATGTTTTTGTTTTTCTTTTGAGTATTTGATGAGTAGTTGTTTAAAATAAACGGTAATAAACATAACAAGCAGTATGAGTTACTATGATATAAGTGTTTATTTACTATTGGGTAATATCTAAAGCTCTGTTTTGATAATGAAAGCGAATTGCATATTGTTTTCTATGGTCTTGTTTCTTTGTCACAGAGAGAGAGAGAGAGAGAGAGAGAGAGAGAGAGAGAGAGAGAGAGAGAGAGAGAGAGAGAGTGTGTGTATGTATGTGAGATGATAATCTCTTAATGGAATATTTTATGTAATGTCTATATTCATTATTCATTATCATAATAATAATTTTCTATACATTTGGTATATTCTTGTGATAGGTGGTGGTCGTGGTCTTGGTTTTGGTATGCGCATTATATAGATGTTTATGAATAACCAAAAACAAAAACACAAATACAATAACATAAAATAAATCCCTATTGCAGTTAGTCTGCCTGATCTCAAACCCCCAGATTATGAATTTATGTAAGGTTATTCAAATTAGCTGCTACGTTAATTTATGTAAAACTTCAATAATCGGAACTGCTTTTTACATAGTTACAATAATTGATTTTTAAGTAAGTTAAATACGAAAGTATTTTCTTTGTTTTAACTATTATATAATATCTTTGCAAAAGACTAGGAGACTGGATTATTTTTACTCACTTTGTTCCTTCAAAGATGAGAAGTTTTTGTTATTGAATTTGTAAGTAGTAAAGACAGAAAATTCGCTCTATATATATATATCATTTTAACTTACTTTACAGTAATAGCAATGAGCAATGGTAATAATAGCTACTATATGGATAGATAAGAAAATACCTACGAAGCAAATATAGTTCTTGTAAACACTAAATGTTACTATAGCAACTAGATAGATCAATAATTTTCTAGAAGAGAAAAATTCTATTTTTAAGGATTTGAAAAATAGTAATTTTTATTAGCATTACACTCTCCGATATACAGTATGATAAGTTGCAATGGCTACTTGTCAAAAATAGGCTAAAATATCATAACATAAAGTTGCAATGGTTACTTGTCAAAAATAGGCTAAAATATCATAACATAACAAGGAGTGTAGTAAGTAACAAAACGCTATCCCGTTAAACTCAACTGCTCCCAACCAATGAGTGACAACTGACAGACCCACTGCCCGTGGTTCTACCTACCACCTTATTCATCGGGCAAAATGCCACTTCGTTCTTTAGAATTAACTTTAATGGTTTATTAAATGAAAAGAGAAAGAGGGGAAAACATTTGTTAACACATGTACGAAATAATTACAAAGGCACTGGTAAAGTTTTGTATGAAATATTGAAGACACATTTTTGTCAAGATAGACGCAACACTGAACTGTTGTATAATTATATTGACACATTTCGCGAGTTAATACCACATACACATCCACGAACTTTGGGTGTATATATATATATATATATATATATATATATATATATATATATATATATATATATATATATGTATAGATATATATATATATATATATATATATATATATATATATATATATATATATATATATATATATATATATATATATATATATATATATCTATATCTATATATATATATATATATATATATATATATATATATATATATATATATATATATATATATATATATATATATATATATATATATATAGATATAGATATATATATATATATATATATATATATATATATATATATATATATATGTATGTATGTGTGCGCGTTTGTGTGTCTGTGTCTGTTTGTGTCTGTGTATCAAAGGTACTACTGAGTAAACAAAGATACTCAACTCGAATTTTTTTCCCCTAAGAGCATGCATACCAAGAAAGCAACCTAGCATTATTGTGTTCTAATTCCGTCATCAACGACGAGGCAGTGACGTCCCATGCAACGTCAGGACCTACGTCACGAATGTAAAAACCATGGATTCAGGGTTTTCTCTTAATACCATGCAGGAGGATTTATACCGGGTATTCAAAATTTTCAATTTTACACCATACCTTCTGGGCTTGATCTTGATACCTTGCATCTAGGATTCTCTCTTGAAGCTATGCCTCCAAGATTTTCTCTTTACATCATGAATCCTGAGGAGCACTACTAACACAATACAGTCGTATTTCTTATAAACTGCAACCACAATATTCGTTTTCAACAGATATGTTTTGGTAAATTAAAGATTTTATCTACAATAATAAAAAATTTGGTTACACAAGCCGCTGCCAAAATATACCTTCCGAACACAGTATAAAAACAAATAACGCTATTCGTCAATCACGTGGAAAATCGTGTTCCCACATGGTGGGATTTATGACGTCATGTTTTTTTTATAGCCGCCAGTTGTCTCTACTGGTGCCGTGGTACGTCTCATATGGCTAACTTGAGCATCTTTGTTTACTCTATAGTATATTTGACATATCATATATATATATATCATATATATAATATGTCTATATATATATAATATATATATTGTATATAGATATATATAGATATATATATATATATATATATATATATATATATATAGATAGATAATATAGCTATATATATCTATATATATATGGATATACTATCTATATATATATATATATATATCTATATATATATATATATATATATATATAGTATATATATATATATATATATATATCTATATATATATATATATCTATATAGATACGTATCTATATTAATATATTAGTATATAAATAATATATGTATGTATAAATATAATATATAATATATTAATATAATAATTAAATTAATAGATAATAATAAGAATATATATTAATATAATATATATAATCTATTATATATATCTATAAAAATTAAATTTTAATAATAATATTCTATAATATACATATAATATAAATCTATATATTATTATATATATAAGTAGATATCTATTGATATATTAATAATCTAAAATATATATATATGGAATATATATTATAATATAATAAATATATCTTAATATATTAATATATATAATTATATATATCTATATTATTATAATATTACTATATTATAATATAATTCTAGTATATATCTATCTATATATATATATATATATATATATATATATATATTATATATATTATATATAGATATATATATATATATATATATTATATATATATAGATATCTATATATATATATATATATATATATATATATATATATATATCTATATATATATATATATATATATATATATATATAGATATATTCTATATATATATATATATATATATATATATATATATATATTATATATATATATTATATATAATATATATATATATATATATATATATATATATATATATATATATATATATATTATATATATAGATCTATATATATATATTATATATATATATATATATATATATATATATATATATATATATATATATATATACCTGTGAATGTGTGCATGTGGTATTAGAAGAAATATCATAGAGACAGAAATGGGAGAGTAAAACACCTTTGAAGAAGCAATCGATAGAAAATAAATTAGTATTAAGAGTTGAGTTATGAAAGCTCATTTTCATCGCTGGGAATATACTATTCCATAAATCAATCATGACAAATAGGCATAATTTACTGAGCTCTATTATTGCCGTTCTGCAAAACTTTAAATTTGGACAATTTCACCTAACGTATATGAAGACATTCGATATTTTTGTCATTAA
>NC_061087.1:63018674-63048674 GCF_015104395.2 Macrobrachium nipponense | reverse complement strand
CTACATTACAGTCTAGAGCTATAAAAGGCCGGGTAACGTGTCTTGCACATCAGTGGGACATGAAATGTCAACCTGTCGATCGTGCAAGGTAACACTCAATACCTGTATAACGACCAAGTATTTAGTCATTGAATTTTAGGTAGATACATATTTTGGAATTATCTTACTTCTGTCATATCACTTGCATTTACTTCAATACTGCATCGCCAAATTATTCTTTAACCTCCATTTTTCCATTCATATGCTGCAGAGTACTTCCTTATCTTTTCAAAACTCATTAAAAATTACCCTTTCCAGGACGGTGGCACACGCAACAACGGTGACTGGTTCCATCGAAAGGGACAAGCATAACTGGTACCAACTGAAATAACCAAGCAGACAACAATACACGATTGATTTGCGCTATCTGTTAATTTTGGGCCACGCTAATGTGGCAAATACTCGGATGAATTTCTACCACATTTTTGTCTTTCCTAAGATCCTTCGAGGATTTACAAAGGAAATATTCATTGGATATACTCGACAAAGAACGACAGTACTGTAGGTCTAGACCAGATTAACTATAAACAAGTAAAAATTCCAACAAAATTTCTTCGACGCGATCGAGTTTTCTGTGCATCGTATAAAACTGAGTGAAACTCTCAGCCACGGCCCATGTAACTATCATCTGTGGCTCATGAAAATATCAGTCACAGCTCGGTGGTAATCTGTGTTGTTGGCACCTATAGCTTTGCCAGACGCAACATCATGGCTAAATTCAAATTTAAATAAAATAAAAACTACGAGGCTAGAGGGCTGCAATTTGACATGAATGATGATTAGGGGATGGATGATCAGCATTCCAATTTTCATCCTCCAGCCTAGGTAATTTTTATGATCTGAAGGTAGACAAGAAAATGCGGACGGACAGATAAATAGCCCTGTCAATAGTTTTCTTTTACACACTTAAATGCTAGTTACTATTGTAGTGGGTGAGTAAAAAGTACATAGACTATATAACTGGAGCCTTAATAAGAGAAATAGATTGATTTGAAAGTAAATTGAGTGCTGTTCTGGCATCAAATAGTATAGGCTTTCGTTTTTATAAGAGAATGTATATTGGATGTTCAGGCTACGTGAAATTTCTTTTGTTTTTATGTTGAGATGTATATATGTGTGTGAGTGCTTATAGTGTGAGTGTGTTTGCAAGGGTGTATATGTGCATGCATGTATGTATGTGTGCTAATTTGAGGCAGAGCATCGAGAAGTTTCCCTTTTGATTCAAGACTCCCCAACATATGATTAATATACCTGAAGGTGCTTCTTAATTGTTGTATTACATATGGATAAATTTATCTACTGTAGGTCACCACTTAATATTTCTGCTATTCAGTGATACTAACATTATATCGAAAAGTAACCCATGGAAAGCTTTTAATTGAAAATTTAAGTGCTTGGAATATTTTCAAAATATTTTTGAATTATATATTTTTGACAAAGTATCAACATGAAGTGCATGTTGCAAGAATCTGGAATGTTTCAATATAGAATATTCGAGAAACATAGTAGTTATTACAGATACAAGTAGATTCTATAACATTTTAATACAAAAGATGATAAGTGTTAAAAATGTTTACTTTCTAACGAAATCACCATACAATCACAATGGCTTATGCCTTTTTCATAAAAACATTATTAAATATTTTACATTGTTTATGTAATCTCTGACTATTTGTGATAAATTACCTTTGTTATCTATTAATATGACAATATTATTAAAGCTACTAATATCGTTGTACATGTAAGAGAACAAAACTATTCTTATGGAATACTCGTATTTTAGTGAAGAGCCTGATATTTTTTAATTGAACAAGGATTGGATTGATATAAGATACAAAATCAAAATATAATATATATATATATATATATATATATATATATATATATATATATATATATATATATATATATCATATATATATGTAAATTCATGAAAACAGTAAGTGATGACGAGCGTATCTTACAAAAAAAAAATAAAATAAAATAAATAAATAAAGATAAATACTTCTGTTTGTCATAAAATAAGTAGTTTTTATGTAGTTCAGAAGACATACAGGGACAACTCCAAACGTCACGCTTTACGCAATACTATATCTACTGCCGATCGATACAACACTTACAAAGTCTTTGTTGTTTATTATATGTTACCATGCAATTACCACTTACATACCAGAATGAATTTTAACGATGCTCCTCAGCAAAAATCATCCTCATGACTCCCGCCGAAACACTTATGATGTGAATTCCGTTTGTTTGTTTGTTAATGGTAGGATCAGGCCAACAATTGCCTCTTAAGACTTCACGAAAGCTGACTTACAGATGGCACCTTATGACTGTCATCAACTGATTAGATTTTCGGAGGGAATGGAATGTAATTTGGGGGTTTCAGGTGCTCAATGTTGTCTAAATTATAGTCTTATGGAATCGGGATCATTGCCCTATTATCTTAGGTTTTGGTATCAAAAGTAATTGGTTACATATTGATTTGGTATAGTAACTAATAAGATGATAAATTTTGGGGCGAAAGGGCCTTTTGGTAGTTAGGCTGCTTTGCCTTGGCGGAGGTATACATTCTTTGTAAGGACCTGGTCAGTTCTTCCCAGACTTTCAGGGAGTAGTGGGTTGGTTGTAGATATGGGAAATGATTTATCGCCATTCCTCAATTAACTGTAAAAGTCGTGGAATCCACAAATTGGAATGACATCTGCAAATTTATTACATATGTAAGCGCTCACAACTATATACATTTATTAGAATTACCATGTTTCGATTTATGTATTTTACCGTTGATTTATCGAAACCATAGATGTAGAATTCCATAAAGGTTTCCCTGTTAAATGTCGATCGCTCAGAGTTCGCGCTTACTCTATTTGTTTACGTTCGCTTAATTTTTATTGTGACTGGTGGAAACCACAACTTTGCAAGAACAATATATATTAGATAATGGTAATTACGGAGGTAATCCATCCCCTATACTTTGAGGGACATGTTAAAGTATACAAATACGAGTAAGAAGTTTTCTAAGCAGCCTCTTACAAAGTAAAAACGTTTTATCGATTGTCACATTCTGGAAAAAAAAGGATGGAAAAAATGGGTGTTTCATTTCTTTAGCAATTATCGAAGTTTAACCCCCGTCCCGTGGGTTACAGTCCATTAATAACTTTTTGAAGTTATAATGACTAGCTAAAAGAAGTCTAAGGTTTTCAGTGGACGTGGAATGTACGTATGTTACTGTCCACATGATTAATGTACATAAGGTATATGTAGTGACCTGGACCAACTTCTAAGAATATAGGAAGTGGCCGGTCACAGAGTTCTTAATGATTCACAATTGTAAATAGCAGTTGGTTTGTCAGGCACATATTCGGCCTCTCTCTCTCTCTCTCTCTCTCTCTCTCTCTCTCTCTCTCTCTCTCTCTCTCTCTGCGTTGGCCGGCTAGTATAGGACTCGAGATGAATTCTCACTGCCGTTCATGTTGAAGCTTTAGCGTGAAACACACTGAAGTGTAAAACTGTCATATATTCTCTTAACTATTCACAAGTCGAGATAGGAGCTTTCTGAAGGATGTCTTGAGTAGAAGAGAGATAGGAGTAAAGTGTAATTTGATCTAAGGAAGGAATAATAAATTAACAAACTCACACACATACATGACTTTTGGGGTCATGAGAGAAATACTAGTTCCAAGGTTGGATCTAGATTCTCATGGGAGTTCGGGCAGTTGCGTAGACCCACGGAACTGATGAGGTGTGAGTTGATGCTAAATATGATGAATCGGTATTTGCACACATCCTGAGTGGACTGGTTAGTTTTGGGAGTTTTTTCCTCATTGACCTATTATACAGAGCATAGCGATATTTTTATAATGGAATGGGGTGCATTTCCACTTTATGTGTAATACTATTACATATACACGTTTATTTCTTACTGCATTCATTGCGGGTGCATAAAAAGAGAGAGAGAGAGAGAGAGAGAGAGAGAGAGAGAAGGGGGAGGGGGGAGCGGTCGGTCCTAATGCCATCTCGTGTGATCTGGAGCATTAAAGAGTACAATATAAAGTAAAAACACATTTTAGTTTACTGTTAAAAAAATAAATAAAATCTAAAAAGAAAAAAATACTTTTGCTACCAGTGCTGTCATCTCTCAGTCTTTGTATTAATGAAATTCCGAAGCGGTTCACTATGTAGGATCTTTGCTGCATGTGATTTCCCCTGGGTATCTTTAACTATATGAATTGCCGCATCCGGTTTTCATGATATATAACGCTAGAGTGTGTGTGTGTGTGTGAGAATGTGGCCGTATGTGTATGCGTGTTCATTTTCAACATTATATTGTTTTAAAAACAAACGTCAATAATCATGTCAAATACCATTTAATGAAAAACCACAAATGCATACTATATCAATACTATCATGATTTTCCTAAAACTTTATAGTTGTGCTATGCAACTTTATTCTATTTTGGAAACCGCCAAAATATATTATAGTCTCTAGAATTCTCCATATATTGATTTCAGTAACTATCTATAAGGATATCAAAACTGAGACTGCTTTGTGGCTTTTAACGGAAATGATATTTGAAATGAATTATTTACTATTATATATCTTATCCTTCGAGGTGGCAGATTTATATTTGAAAATTATTTCCAGGCCTTTACAATGTCTGAATTGAAATAGGCCAAAAAAGTTTTATTACAATCTCATTAAAATTATTTTTCCATCTTCTCTAGCCTACTTGTTTTAAAAGAAACCATATGGATAAAGAAGAAAATTTATTTTAAATAAGGAGAAACAGTATCTTGTAATATATGCACTTTTGTATCAAATGCCAGGCATCCTATGCTAGTAATCATTTATAACAGAAAATCTAAATTATTTTTTTATAAATATATAAACAAATATCAAGGTGTAGTTATCCGTAGTACGAATTTATTTTAAAATGTAACTATATATTTTGAAATATTTTCATTAAAGTACTTAGGGATACGCAAAAGGATTGCATATTGAAATTTATTAAACATATTTATAATCGAAAAACGCAGTTTCACACACAAAAATCGTAAACAACTACTTGTGATAGCGATGAAATATATATTTCCTTATCAATAATAGCAACAATGTTGAATCAACTCCACAAATGTCGTCACGAGAACTTCTTATCATAGATAGTATATGTTTGATTTTTTATTTCTTTTTTATTTTGCCAGGTAGGCTGGTGGTCCAACATCCCTATTGTTGCTGTATTTAATGTAATAAGACGATTTTCATGAGAACGATTATGAAAAGTGCCTTGTTTTCTGTTCTTGTAATGAAAATAGAAAGAGAGGGAGAAAGGGACTCGAGATCGGATAACAAAGCAGAGCAAAAATCCGTTCACATTTCAGATAATTTTCGTAAGCAAATAGACTGTAAAAGAGAAAATGGTTGACTCAAATTTGTTTATCGAGCTTCTTTTTCAGAAGGACCATAAAACCACCGTTCAAGAGCTATCCATCGCGTTTGATGTTGACGCTAAGTTTGCAAAGTCTTTATTGTTTATTATTATAGCTTATGGTAAAACATCTTGCATTGTGACATAATTCCTCTCTTGTTTTATATATTAGCCTTATTTGAAACCCACAACCTTTCATGCACCCCACCAGGAGAAAGTTGTTAGTACGATGAAGGGTATAAAGGTTGATGATATATCGCTATTCCTTATGTAACTGAAAGACTACTTTTTGTTATTAATAAATAAAAGCTTCTATCATCCGTTGGAATACTTGTTCTCAAACTATCAGAATATGTTTGTTCATTCCAGTGCAGATCCATATTTATTGCACATAGTGCAGTTTACCGTAATCTCGATATTTTTCGGCAATTTTTAATTTTGGGTTGTATATTAATCAAAAAAGGATCCAAACGCGGACATGGAGTTTCAATGGATTCATTGCATGATGTCAGTTGCACGAAATTCCTGTTTATAGTTTTTTGTTGGTATAACATACAGTTCTGATATGCTGAATGCATGTCGTTCGCCCTAAAAAAGCAAACGCATAAAAACACGCAGATAATCCAAATACCGTTTTTTTATATAAGTATCGTGTCGAGATAGGATGTTCTGAAAATAGTTAATAATCATAGTGAAGTATAAAAAGGATACGAAAGATAGGTTGTCTATTGAAAGGATGATCAGGAAAACTCATCCGGTATATGACGGTCATTAATAGCCATTTAGCATAATTTAAACACTAAGCCAAAGCATACAGAAGCCTTCCAGTAAAAGTTAGGTATATTTCACTGTTCAGTGTACGAATACACATTAAATATTCATACTTCTTCATAGCGCAATTTGGGTATTCACGCAATAGAGAGAGAGAGAGAGAGAGAGAGAGAGTGAGAGAGAGTTTTATTTTCATAGTAAAAGGAACTTTCTTAAATGTTACATCGTTTTAGCCCTTTCTCCTGCTTACTATGTTTTGTTTCATTTGTACTATTTTGAAATCCTGGTGATAGCAAAACGTTTTTGAAGTTAATTCAATAATATTCGGTTAAACCACACTCTCCTTTCCTTTGGCAAGGACAAAATAGTATTACTTTTTCAGTTAATTTTCATAAATTAGTTACTTTTTTATGAAGAAAGCAAATAACAACGTATGTTTAAATACATATTATTTTCGCGTTGAGAAAACTTCCTCTCATCGAATTTTAATATCATTTAAAGCGTATAGAAACATTTTTTTCGGTGTCCTGAAGTACTTCATTAAGAATTACTCGATTTACAATTTTTTTTTTATATTTAAATTTCTTAGTAATGGTTTGGCTAGCAAGTGATAAATAACTGACTTATTTGAAATTTCATAGTGAGGTGATCTCTTCATCAGTCCATGCGTAGTGTTTGATTCTCTCTTTATCTTTCGTGACACAAGTGTCTTTATCTGCATAAAGAGAGTTGACACAATTCAGGATAGTATAACGCCTTTCGACCTCCTTTTCATTTTTCTGTAAAAGAAAACTGTTGAGATGGCTATATATCTGTCAGTCCGCACTTTTCTGTTCGTCCTGAAATCTCAAAAACTGCTGAGGCAAAACGACTACATATTGCTATGTTGATCATTCACCCTCTAATCACTAAACATACCAAATTGCAGCCCTCTAGCCTCCTGAGATTTGATTTCATTTAAGGTTAATGTTAGCTATGCCGTGATTGTGCATCTGGCAACACTATAGGTACCAATGATGCAGGCATCCTACGAGCCGTGGCTGAGAGTTTCATAAAGCATTATATAAGCTGTAGAGAAACTTTGGCCCATTTTTACTCGTTTATTAGTTGAAAACCACAAGCACAAGGACACAGAAGGTATTTAACAGGAAAATCCTTTAAGGAATTCTATCACTAACATATTGGTACAATTATATCTGAATAATTTTGGGAGCCCTTCGGATCTTTAGGATCCTTGCAGCTTCTTGGAAACTAAGAGTCATGCTGCAAATGAATTCGCGTTCTTAATGGAAGGAGATCAATTTTGTTCGAAAGAAGATAATAGTGCGTGAAAGAATTTGTCTTCATTAGTCTGTTATGTTAAAATCAAGCTTTATTTACAGTCCTGTCAAATCTTTCGAAAGTTCACCAGTATTACTCCATGGAGACGCCCATAAAATCTATAGAAAGTTCATAGGATCTATAAACAGAAATTTCGTTAGATAGGACCATCTTCTCAACAGTGTCTGAAACAGAATGCACATCTTTCATGCATGCAAACACGCATGAGAATGTGATTTGAAGAGTGACATACAACATATCCTTGCTGTATTTATCCATGCTTCCGTAATCAATTCAAACTAGAAAAAATCTCTATATTTTACGGAATTCCCGTGGAAGTGGATTTGTAGGTATACACGATATTATAGAAAATTATGGCGATTCGGCTCGTAAAATGTACATAGTTTACATCTAGTGTGTATTATGTTTTCTGTTAACAGTATAACCTTTTTTACAGAACAATCGAAAGCCAAAAAAAATAATAGTAGACAATGTTATATAGACTGAAAATATATTGAGAAACTGCACATAAAAGTGGATAGTAATAATCATAATAATGAATAACGGTAAGGGAAGGAAAACCAACCTAAGAATGGCATGGATTAACTACAAGAAAGCCTTCGACATAATACCGCACACGAGGCTAGTAGAATGCCTGAAATATGTGAGGCAGAGGAAAACTCCAACTTCGTAAAAAAATACAATGCACAACTGGGATGCAATTCTTAAAAGTTCTAGAATAAGACTAGCAGAGCTTAACATCAGGAGAGGGATCTCTCAAGGCGACTCACTGTCCCCACTACTCTTCGTAGTACCCATGATTCCCATGAAAAAAAAGTACGTGGAAGATGGATGCAACCGAATTAGCCATCAGTTGCTCATGGACGACACCAAGCTGTATGGTAAGAGCATCAAGGAAACAGATACCTTAATCCAGACTGTAAGGATTGTATCTGGGGACATCAGGATGGAGTTTGAAATAGAAAAATGTGCCTTGGTCAACATACAAAAAGGCAAAGTGACAATCAGGCAAAGATCCTCTGGGACATGGTATCAGAATAGATAGGGTGATACGTGCCAAAAGACCAGGTGTGACGTTGATTGACAAAATTCAAAGACACCAGAGTAGATTAGAGAGAAAGAGGAAAAAATTGTCAAGTATCAAGATATGAAAATAGAAATAAGAAGGATAAGGGATATGCCTGTGGAAATTTTACTCAAAATCATAGGGACACTAAGCACGATCCCAAGATCCCTGAAAAGGAACTTTGAAAAACTAGATGCTGAAGTAAGCTCCAGGACTCATACAGAACAGTGTGCTCCTAGAACCAGCGCACATAGTAAGAGAAGTGACGGACTCCTAAGGAGGCAGGATGCAACCCGGAACCCCACAGTGTTAAAACCAACCAGTCAAATAGGATGACTGTGATAGACGCCTCTCCACTCCCACTTCAAAGAAGAAGAAGAAGAAAACGATATTCAAGACGAAGAAAATTCACAATGACGCAACACTCGTATAATCTCCTAAAAGATCTTAAGGCTAGCTCTAGAAATGTTGATGATTTGCGAAAGAGAGTAAACTATACATAAGCTCAAGTAATGTTGCATCTGTTTCACATGAGTTCCCAAAACAATAAGTTGTTTAATTGCTGTCTAATCTGCATAATGTCTGCTTAATTTTGTTATTATTATGGATGAGCTTGTTCATGTAAAAGCTATTTTGGGTCAAACAAAATCTTTACTGTTAGCTTAATCGATTAATGAGCACAGACTAAACAGAGGCCGAGTTAAAAGACAATCAAATAACTGAGTACCTTTATCATTACTACATTTCCGCGCCCAAAAATTTTAAATGGGACATTAACAAGAATTAATAATTAATATACACGGACGGAAATTAATGAGCTGAAAAGCACATCAGATACGGAAGACACTATTTTAAGATTTTTAATATTTCGTCAATAATTAATAAAGAAAAATTACGTTTGAGTATTTTAGATAACGAGGTTGAGGCTTGGAAAACATTGTTTGAAACTTGTATATTTTCGGGTGGGTATTTGATAGGTGAATAAGGGGGAAAAACTTCTGTAGTGCATTTTTTTACAAGTATTTACGATCGGAGAGGTGAAACTATTCAGTGTACTACAGTACAGTGCGCTTTTTTCTCTATTCCAAATGAATATCGCAATATTACGCATATCACTACAGTTGCTGCGATTGGTATCAACCAAAAGCAATAAGATTCGTTTCGCTACACACATTTACCATTTGTTTCAAGAGTTAATACTGAGTATTTACATATAATGGAATCTTTTTATTATTATTCTGACATTTAGATGAATCTTGAAAAATCACCATACTCAATATTTATATCACACACGTGACAAGATAAGCAATTGTTTGACATTACACTACACACACACACACACACACACATATACGTATATATGACTTTTTCTCACATCACCATGATATTTTATGTATAGACATTAAGCTACAAATGTCGTTTAATATCAAATTCGCTCTGCTTCGGAAATATCGCCGAAAGGGAATAATAAGTGATAAATGGTTTGGTCCCTAAGTGATTAGATCATTGGACAGTAGGTACCTGTGACTTCCAGCTGATGTTCGAGACCATTAAGCTATCACGAGAGGTAGAAGATCCTGCCGGCTCTACCTACAAATAACCGTTGAGTGCGGTGGATTTGTACTGAGGGTTGGAATCAACCTAACCCTAACCCTAACCCCCCCATGTAAGCCGATTGGTATGTTTGGAACGCGTAGCTATTTATGAATTTATATCACATCACTATGGCATTTTAATTACAAACATTTATTTCATATTATAATTCCTGACAATAAGACTCTTTTTATTGCAAATCTTAAATAAATGAGTCATAAGGAATAAGGAATAAGTAATTACCAAATCTTTGATGGACCTCGAGACCATAACCAAGTGCATAATTGGCCTTAGAGAAGATTTGAGTTTGACACCGCTGAGACCCTACCCCACCATGCAAGCCGATTGGTATGTTTGGAACGCGTAGCTATTTATGAATTTATATCACATCACCATGACATTTTATTACAAACATTAAGCTGCAACTGTCGTTTAGTATCCAATTCACGCTACTTCGGAAAAAAAAACCTAAGGTCAATTATAAGTGATAAAAGGTTTAATACCTTAAGTGACTCGAACATTCGGCAGTATAACCAACGACTTCCAGTCGACGTCACTAACCATTTGGAAGTCTTGATAGCCAAATGGTTAGCGATGTCACTTAGGTACGAAATCATTTATCACAATTCCCCTTCATTGATATTCCCGAAGTGGGGGAAATTGGACACTAAACGACTGTTGTAGTTTAATGTTTAAGTATATATATATATATATATATATTATATATATATATATATATATATATATACATATATATTATATATATATATATATATATATATATATATATATATATATATATGTATATATATATATATATATATATATATACTGTGTGTGTGTTTGTGCACATATGTATAAAATATACAGTTAGATTTAAAGTTCGATAATTGCCTTTATTTTTTCCTTATGTTGACCAAATGTGTTAAATATAAAAACTAATTCCAAAACATTCAACTGTATACCATGATTCCTATTATACCACGAATTCTAGCGTAACATTAACGGACTGAAAATAGAAAATATTTCTACAATCAAAAATTGTAGTGGAATGTGGCGCATGAGTTAATTAATCGAAAATGAACACGTCTCCTCTATGTCCTTGTCCAGCAATAGCGACCTGGATCGCCATTTGATGACGGGAGTGGTGTTATTGAACTTAGGGACCCAAATAAAAAAGAAAATGACCAAACTTTCAACTTTTATTGCCATCATAAAAATTTTGCTTCTACTGCTGCGTAATATCTTTAGTGATATAAGAAAGGTAATAAGATCGTTTTACGGTAATTGCTGCATATTTATATTTTTGTATTAATGGGATCATTCTGCTGAGGTAGAAAAAATCCTGATAGCTTAAACTGAACAGAAAAGGCTTACAATGATAATAAAAGGATTAACTAGATAGAATCTTTGGAACTGCTCGGCTCGACTTGACTGAACAAGGTTATAGCCCTTTACTTTCTTCTTCTTCTTCTTCTTCTTCTTCTTCTTCTTCTTCTTCTTCTTCTTTGGTAGAATACTCTGGGGTAAGGATTTTATTCTAAGTCGGGTAAGAGTTCTTGTGGAAATTTTCAAGCAACAGTTGAGCTTCTCATCACTTATGACTGTATTTCGAATACTTTTGAAAAATTTTACGAAAGAAAAGACTTGTGCAGGTTATCATAGTTTCTAGTAATCTGGGGCTTGAAGGGATTTTAAAGGGGATAACAATTGTCCTGACTACGGTAGGACCCCCTTCCGACTCGATTTGTAAATAGAAAATGGTGTGCCGAGGGCCAGAATAAAAATGCAAGGGAAAAGTGTAAGGAAAACTGTAAGGGTTGAATTTACAGGGGATGTATTTACACTCCTAGTTAATCTGCTAATTCAAGGCGCAAGTAAAGACGGGGAGGATGTGAACACAACCACAAAACTAACGTTATCTCCTTCAGTAAATTCTCTTAGCAATTACTGATATCAGGAGGTCAATCAAGCAATAAGCATTGTTACACCACATTCAAGGGAACCACAGCTCTTACAGAATAAAGGAGCACAGGTGTGGGAGGGGTGGATGACCAGGAGTAACTATGGACGTTCACACAAGCACAAACACAGGAAAATACCAGTGAGAAATATAGGACAAGGTACAATGACCGCCACTACGTCCGTGTTTTACCTCCTTGCTAGGGTCCGCTTCGTAGAAAGTGCAGACAAAGGGAGGGAGATTCACTCCAAGGGAGGCAGGTGAGGGTCCAAGGCTGGCCACATGAGGCACATAGGCCCATGGGAAAGGGGGCAGCCCCACAGGTGCGCTGAGTTTCAAACTGGGCGAGAGCTGGGTGCTTTGTGAGACCGACTTTTTCTCGACGACCTCCTTTATTTATTTGTCTCTGACCTCAGGCAGCTTTCCTCGCTTAATTCTCGGGTCTAGGTGTCCGACTCCCGTTGAATTTGTAAAGACGGCGAGCGGCAGACAAACGAAGAGAGGAGGGCGCGCGAGAGAGAGAAGGAGATTCTTTTGTGCTTGTTCAACTTCCCCTTTTACGTTATTGAGTGGCAAAATGGGGAAATCTATAATATACCTACCCAACTTAAGAGTCATTTCAACCCTAGACGGGTTTAATTAGCGAAGTACCATTTTACAATGAAATAATTATCTTTCTCTCTCCTCTGTGGAATCTGATTCCATAAGATTAAGCTTATGAAAATTGTTCCGGTCATTTCACCACTGATTACAAGCATATCAATTTTGCCATTTGGCTTATTATAAGGTAGTTTTACTGGACAATTATTTAAAGTTCTCTTGGGAAAATCATTTATGTACAGATGAACACAACAAGATCAAGTGTAATATATTGGAAATCATAATAATATTATTTTGCCCAGGTATGTTATTCTCATTAATGACTTATCCTAATTATTTTCAAGAAAAATAGACTAATAATAAATTGCAATATCTACGTGAGTATATAATTTTATCTCACTAAATTCTTGCTTATTTTAATCTTATTCTAAAAGGGTTAGTGATATACTTAGTTCTATCGGATATGAACGCAATGTATTTCAATGTAAGACATTTCAATTGGCCCTTTAGGGCCATCACAAATGCTTTTCGCAGGGGTGTTAGGAACCCTATGTTACGTAATACAAATTGAGCCCGGTGCCAGACGGGTATAAAAAAATAAAAATAAAGATAAAACTAAAAGATTAGATTGATTTTCAGTCGAGAATAATAATAGATAATAAATAATAGATCATGGGGAATGATGGATTACACACTAAAACAAATGATTAACGCACAATGAAGTAATGCTTTAATAATATCACCTTAGTAGGCCAAGCTAACAATACTCTCTCTCTCTCTCTCTCTCTCTCTCTCTCTCTCTCTCTCTCACTGTGGACGACTTGAATAGACTTCTACAACTTTCTCGAGCGGCTCCTTACTCTCTTATCCTTCGTCTGTTCCTTCTTCTCTTATCTCTCTCTGATGATCTCTCTGCTGGTCTCTCACTGATGATCTCATTCTGGTCTCTCACTGATGATCTAATCTCTGCTGGTCTCTCACTGATGATCTGATCTCTCCTACTTCATCAGTCGTATATATATACGGTGACCTGGGGGCGGGGCCTACCAGCGACTGTCACAGGCTCCCGAGATGACTGGAACGTCTTAGAAAGATCTCGACGAAATGTTGCATCAGAAATCGCGGCATTTCTCACGACATAACAAAAGTAAAATCTTACAATGCGAGAACTGGGGAAACAGTGAGGTAATGAAATAGTTGCTGGCCAGTTTTTCAGCTGTCGAATATCAACGCTCAAAGCCATGGCTTCATGAAGGAGAACTGTAACTTCAGACATCTTCTTGACTCCATACTGCAGAAAACAATGGCTATCCTTGATACTCGAAGGGCAGGTTATTCCTCAAAACCAACTTGCTGGACGTTTCTTCTCTGAAGGTTTGCTCAACGTCGGAAAATCTCCCTTTCCGACTACGGACGTCTTAACTTCTGCCTCTCTCACTCTCTCTCTCTCTCTCTCTCTCTCTCACTGTGGACGACTTGACTAGACTCCTATGACTTTCTCGAGCGCCTCCTTGCTCTCTTATCCTTCGTCTGTTCCTTCTTCTCTTATCTCTCTCTGATGATCTCTCACTGATCTCTCTGCTGGTCTCTCACTGATGATCTCATCTCTGATCTCTGCTGGTCTCTCACTGATGATCTGATCTCTCCTACTTGATCAGTCGTATATATATACGGCGACCTGGGGGCGGGGCCTACCAACGACCGTCACAGGCTCCCGAGATGAAAGAAAAGTCTTAGAAAGATCTCAATGAAATGTTGCATCAGAAATCGCTGCATTTTTCACAACGCGTCAGCACCTGTTGAGTTCCATAGTACACCTGGCGATTCTCGAACCATCACGAGAACAGGCGGCTCCAACACGTACACGAATGCCTCCTTGCTGCAGAACTTCTCAAAGAAGATGCGTTTTCCTTTCCTTTAATATGTAATTCCTTGCTATAAAGCAATTATTATGACAAGATGCTGTAATAGCATTGGTTCTGACTGCTACAACAATCGAAACAACGGCATTCACCTCCATGCCTAACACTGTTTGACTCGATCCCTGACATTCTTCAGCCAACCAAGGGTCAACAGAGTCCTTATACTTGGACTGGTTAGCTCCCGATTTGGAGTGACCTACTCCGGGGTGGTTTGGTAGGCCATGCCTTTGGTGGAGCTTCCGCTACAGTCAGGTATGTCCTAGGGAATTCCAGGTGGAATTGGCCCTTTTGCTGCTTCAGGTGTCGGTAGCAGAGTCGAGCTGGCGGCTGCGGAGAAGTAGCCTGGACAGGGAGCTTCAAAAGGAAGACTCAAATCTTCCCTTAGCACTGGCACTGAGGCCGTTCCTGGCGGAGTAAGAAGATTCAAATGTGGCTCGACGCACATGAGGGGCGGAGAATGGCACTACCTGATGCCTTGAAGTGGTGCTGGGTGTGCAGAGGCAGGTCCAGGAGGATTACAGAACTGGTCTGGAGCGAGGAAAGGATAGAAGCCCCGAGGCAGTTCAAAATTAGGAGGTGTAATCTCTTGTCCTAGCAAGACGTCATACTTGCAGTGAATGTATGTAGCCACCGCCAGAGTACATATTTTCGAAAAGTGAGGTCATGTGATCCTTTCTGCTGCTTCGTTTCTCTCTTGGAATTCTCTTTCTCTCTCCCTTTCAACTCATATGGTTTCTTCTCTTTTCTTTATTCTTGGAATTATCTTTCTTTTGCTTCTCTTTTCCCATGGAATTCTCTTTTTATTGTTTCTCTTTTCTCCTGTAATTCTCTTTCTTTATCCCTTTCACCTCTTTCTCTTTCCCTATCTATCCTTGCTTTTTCCCTCTCCTCGGCTACCTAAGTTACTAATTCTTGGCCCTTCAGGCCCATAGCTCACCCTGCTTCAGTAAAAGCTCTAGGCTCTTGGATAGCCAGGCATGGCCCAGAAATGGCATCATGAATGGATAGAATAATACCAATTTAATTCCACTAAAGTGGAATGAAACAAATTCTCTGCGGGCGAAAAGCAGAATTACTCGACGCAAACGGGTGCTGAGAGTCACAAATTACCATGATCTGGAGTGGGTTTCCAAAATGGTGATCGATCGTCACGAAGCCCTTGAAATGGGCAGGAATACTGCATGAGGAGTTCCACTGAACAGTGAGTAGACTAAATCTTCATCACGAGGGCGTGAAATAGTGGCCGCACGGACAATCAAATACAATAGCAGTCAAAAGGCTGAAAAAATAAAAACCGTCAATCAGTAATGCGAAGCTCATATAAGGTGCCGCAGATTTAAAACATTAATCAGTCCAGCAGACTGTTATATGAAAAATATGGCGTTACAAAGATGCAAAGTTATATAATTCCGTTGTTCTAATACATGAAATGTCGACCTCATGCAAGGGGGGGGATGGTTTGTTCATGAGTGTACCAATTCAATCTTTTGTAATATGAATAATATTAGGGAAATACTTCCCAGCTCCCTACAAAAGATTTAGTACAATTGACAGTCTACTCTGTATCTCCCTTTTCTATTGTCCCGTTCCCTACAATGGGATGTGTTGTATCTCTTCATTTCTAGTTTCCATACATTATTTCTTGTTAGGTTTCCGTTCAATGTAAGTTAGTTACTGTCTACTTTTGTTATGCCCTTCAGTATTTTCAATGCTTCTATTAATAATTGTCCTCGCAATCATTGTGTTTCTAAGCCATACATGTTCAGGCTCTCTAGTTGTCTTCACTAACCTATTTGCCTGATAAATGGAATCAACTTTGTGGCTCATGCTTGTACCCCTTCTAATCTATTTGTCTTTTCTTAGTGTTGGTGACCAAAACTGTACTGCATATTCAAGATGGGGTCTAACTATTGATGTGTAAAGCTGCAACACAGTTTCCTTGTTTCTGTATTTGAACTGCCCCTTTATGTTTTCCACTAGTTTCTGTGCCCTCTTTTCAGCTTTTATGCACTGTTTTGTGGATTTTGAGTACTTGGTAATAATGACTCTCAGGTCCTCTTGTTCTACACTATTTATGTTATTCCCAAGCAGCATATAGCTGGCATGAGGAATATTTGTTCCTATTTCTAACACTTACTCTTATCTATGTTAAAAGGCATTTGCCATTTTTTTTTACCACTCAACTATTTTCATTAGATCATTTCTTAAACTTTCCACTGCATCTGGGTCTGCTGCATTTACACCTAGTTTGGTGTCATCTGCAAATCTGGCTATCCTGCTAGTTAAGCGTACATCAATGTCATTAATGTAAATAAAAAACAAGAGAGGGTCAAGGACAGAACCCTGGGGAATTCCGCTTGTTACATCTGCTCATTCTGATTCTTCTCCATTAATTACGACTCTCTGTTTTCTATAAGTTAGCCAGTCTTCGACCCAGTCTGCTGTTTCCCCAACAATTCCTAAAGCTCTTACTTTTGTCATCAGTTTCTTGTGTGGGACTTTGTCAAAGGCCTTTTGGAAATCTAAGTAGAATACATCTATTGCTCTACTACTGTCATAAATACCAAGCATGTTGTGAAAAATTCCAAGATGTTTGATAGACAGGATCTGTTTTGTCTGAAACCGTGTTGGCTGTTTAACAACAAGTTGTTTCTATCTATGTGATCCACAATTTGATCTGCAATTATGGACTCAAAGCCTTGCAAACGGATCTTTTATTTTTTTGTAAACTGGGGGCACTTTTCCTAGTTTCCATCCTTTTGGTGCCTTTCTTTGTTCAGCACTTTTCCTGTAGAGTTTATATATGAGAGGAACTATCTCCTCTTTTAGCTCTTTAATTTCACTTGGATGAATCCCATCCGGACCAGGAGATATGAACTCGTTGAGTTTGTCTATTTTGTTTTTAATGTCTGGTATTAAGGTAGTGTCTTCCGTTGTGAATACACTAGTAAAAACTTATTCAGTAATTCTGCTTTTTTCATGTCTGAGTTCACCAGGTTACCTCTGTTGTCCCTTAGGGGACCTATGCTGTTTTTTGTTGGTTTCCTACTATTAACATGGGCAAAGAATTCTTTTGGGTTTTCTTTACAAACTGATGCAACTCTTTTATCCTCATTTATCTTTGCATTTCTTACTAAGGTCCACCTCACACAGCAGGTAGGAGTATCCGCAACACAAGATGTCCTATAAACGTGTGTGTCACACACAAAGGGTTGGACATATGCAGTGAAGCTATCAACACTTAGACTTGCTTAAGGTAAATCTTATGTTCTCAGAAATTCCTCAGAGATCAAGGAATAAATGAATTACTTCTCAAAACGTTACTGTATCGAGGGATGGAGGGGCGGGAGGATGAGAGCACAACCATAAACTTGCATTATGTCCAGTAAATTCTTTTAGCAATTGCTAATCTCAGGTCAATCAAACAATAAGCATTATTACACCTCATTCAAGAGAACCACAGCTCTTCAATCAGAGTGACTTATAGAATAAGGGAGCACAGCTGTTGGGGGGATGACCAGGAGTAACTATGGATGTTTGCACAAGTACAGACACATGAGAGTAACAGAGAGAAATATAGGACAAGGTACAATGACTGCTTTTACGCCTGTACTTTACCTCCTAGCTATGGTCTGCTTCGTAAAAAGCGCAAATGAAGGAAGGGAAATCCACTCCAAGGGCATCAGCTAGGGGTCTAAGGCTAACCATGTGAGGCACATAGGCACATGGGCAAGGGATGCAGCCCCGCAGGTGTGTGGAGTTTCAAACTGGGCCATAGCTGGGCGCTTTGTGAAACTGATTTTCTCTCACCGACCTACTTTATTAATTTGTCTCTGCCCTTAGTCAGCTTTCCTTGCTTAATTCTCGGGTCTTAATGTCAGACTCACGTTGTATCTGCAAAGATGGTGAGTGGCTCACAAATATAGGGAGAGATGTGTGCGAGAGAGAAAAGATTCTTTCGTGCTTGTGCAGCTTTCCCTTTTATGTTTAATATAGTAGAGAAATATAGAATGAGTAGATTTAAATAACTGAATTAGATACCCTTAAAGTAAACAGACCTATGAAAAATCAGGATATTGTTCAGTAATTGAAGATTATACTTCTAATGTACCCTATAAAGAACAGATGATGATTAATTCGATTTGCTGAATGCATATATCTGGAATGTTTGAAAATATGAAATATTTTCCCTCTAGCTTGTGTAACAGAACTTTAATAAGATTAAATCTATTTCTCGAAAATATCCATGTTGTATGAACTCATGCAGTTAATGAGAGGGCAGTCTTACCATCTTGATGCCAACATAAAAAGTAAAAAAGGCTCGTATATTGGATATAGTAGGCTTTGCATGGTCTTTGTGTTTCACTAATTTGAAACTTGAATTAATTGAGCTCACATAATTATCACTTTCTGTACTTGATTCATCTACATTCGCTTAATCTTTATCAAATGATCATACTTTTCAACTTTTATAGCTAATACAAGAGGGCTATCTGATATATAGCTATTAGTCAATTTTCTATAATAACTTCACTCAGGACGTATAGTTCAGAGAAGAAATATTGCATGACACCTAGGGTGCTTGTGCAGTTCCAGTCACTCTATAAAAGTGGCTATCTGCCACAGCAGTTTGTATATGGTATCACACTTTTTTATATTAACAAATAAGTATACATACTTGAAAGACTCAAGGATAGAATATTCTATAAGTAACAATTATCCCATATCTAATATCTTTTAATTTAGAATTTTCTACTAGAAGCTGTATTACTGTCATCATCATTGCAACACCAATACTCGTATCTAAGGTCTTGCATATACCTGCAGGTTTTAAAGATTAAAGGTCAACTGAAAAGGCAACAATATTTTGACATTACTGAGCCAAACGAAAACTTCTTTCAGTTTTCTTTTGCAGATTGAAAAAGAAACCCTCAAGATTAATGAGTATAACTTGTTTGCTTGTAAGTATTTATAAAGTATTTTTCTTAAAACTTGAGTACTTTCATGCCCTAACAGTGACCCTTTCTCAGTAATCTTGTGGGTTTCATTTTGATGTGAATGTTATCAGAAATACATTGTATCAGAGAAAGAAAAGCTTGGGACTTCATTCTTTCTTCCCTTTGTGAATTCGATTACAATTATCTTCCATTATTTCACAAGTCAATTAAACCTAGGAATCACACAAATTATTTAGGTTGCTCTACTAATAGACTCAATGCTCAGAGCAGGTAGTATAAACAAATAATGGTGATGCCTATGGCTGTGCACAGGAAATAGAAATTAATAGTTTTATAGTTGTCTTGAAAAATAAAAATGAAAACTATTTTATTCTCTAAAATAGATTTTGTAACTTCTGTCTGCTTGAGACATATCTAGTCCTTATCATTGTTCTAAGAGTCATGTTGACAACGTGAAATATATGGAAGCTGGTTGCTATACAGATGATCAATAAAATGTTCTCGATTAATGTCAGGGTAAACTGTTCATAAAGCATATTTAATTTCTTTGTATAAAGCATGATTTCTACTAGATCTTTGCTTATAGCATATGTTTGAGGATTATATCATGTGGGTACATTCACACAAACACATATACATAAACTACACATGTGTATAATATATGTGTATATATATATATATATATATATATATATATAGTATATATATATATATATCGAGCTACAAATGTCCTTTAATATCTAATTCGCTCTACCTCGGAACTAATATATTTTCATCTATGTTTATCCGAGGGGGAATTTATTAAGCGATAATAGAATTGGCGGCCGACAGGCGCGACCCATCGACCTCTCAATTCCAGGTCTGGCAGTGAAGCCTTAGCCATCCTCGATGGTTCGCGCCTGTCGGCCGCCAATTCTATTATCGCTTAATAAATTCCCCCTCGGTTAAACATATATGAAAATATATTAATTCCGAGGTAGAGCGAATTAGATATTAAATGACATTTGTAGCTCGATATATCTATATGAATCACGGTAATGTGATAGACTATATATATATCTATATTATACTATATATATATATATATATATATATATATATATAGATATATATATATATATATATATATATATATATATATTATATATATATATATGTGTGTGTGTGTGTGTGTGTGTGTGTGTGTGTGTGTGTGTGTGTGTGTGTGTGCATTAAGCTACAAATGTCCTTTAATATCCAATTTTCTCTACCTTGGAATTAATATATTTTCATTTATGTTAACCGAAGGGGATTTTGCAATTGATAATAATATTGACGACAGAACGAAACTATTATCAACTAAAAAATTCCCCTTCGTTTTACATTATATGAAAATCCAAGAGTTTTCATCTTTATAAAGACATTGTAAAGGAACGAATGAAATAAAGAGGGAAAGAAAGTTACCAGGAAAACAAAAGGATCAAAAATACCAGATGGTTAATTGTCAAAAGGGTAAAAGTGAAAGAGATAATACAGGATTATCGGATATCACACGGTTATAAACTTAAACATTGATTGAACCATAATAGAAACTAAAGCTTAGCCATACAAAGTTCAAAAACATGTATAAAGCTGAATGTATTAATTCGTTGCTTATATTTATTTACAACTGTTTTCATTATGAAGGTATTGAGTTTGAATAAACCATTATTTGACTTGATGAAACAAGATTCGATGATATTCCTTGTAAATGTGTCATTACATGGGATTAAAGCTCTTGCTTGACTCCAGTTAATAGGATGATCTGAATCTCTCATATGCACGAATAATGCATTTTGTATTTGTCCAGTTCTCACAGAATATTGGTGCTGTTTGATTCGTTGTAAAATGAATTTTCCTGTTTGTCCATAATATATCTTACCACACTTTTTACAAAGAATTTCAAATATGCAGCCGGGAACACCTTTAGGAGAATTATTTTTTTATACTAAAGTGTTCACATTATTATCTCTGAAAACAATATTTATGTTAAAAAGCTTTGATATTCTAGGAATTTATAAAAACCTTTCATTGAATGGTAATTTTAAAATGTTATGCTTACTAAATTCAAGTTTGTCTTTTCTCTCTCTCTCTCACTCCTGACCAAGGGAAATTTTGATTTGTACATTAACATAAAGATTTTGTACTTACATGGTCACACGTAACTTTTACATTTATTTAATTTCTGAATAGTATAGTGGTTACTTATGGAATCTAAACAGACAGTGTAAACATGTTTAATGTAACAGCCCCTGTGAAAGAGTACCTATGGTGAATTTGGAAGATGCAGCAAAAAGGAAAAACTGGTACCAGGTAATATGGTATTACAAGTTGTAAGTGCACTTAAAAGTGTTTATTTTATGTTCTGTGTGATTAACGTTTAGTAGTGTTTTTGCATTTTAGGTACTTTTCCACATTTTGTGTTTACATATTTATGCATTCACATTTTGTTAGACTAACTTAGGTGTTTCTTAATGAGATAGTATTGCATACTTAATTTAATTTAACTATTGTGAATTAATTTACATTTACTTAGATTTCTCTTCAAAACTTAATTATTTTTAACAATTTGAATACTACTTGAATAATTAAATTTTTATATTAAGAATTTTCTTGATAAATTTATTTTGATTTAGGAATTAATCAAGCTTTGTGTTGTTTTCAAGAAAAAATAAATTGTACTAAGATTGTGAATTTCACGTATAAATTTTAAATATAAATTTTCATTTATTGACCAACAGTGATATGATTTTATTTAGGTAGAAATATAGTTTGGTAATTGTGCTGATTTCCTTCAATTTTATTGAAGTAAGTTAGACCCAAGGAAATACTTAGATTGTTAAAGTTGTTGTTGGAGTCATGCCCTTTAATTAATTTAATCTTATATAGAATTACCTCACACCTGTTGTAATGAACTTAGTCTGATTTAATGCTTGATTAATACATTTTTAATGGAGCATTGTTGCCTTTACAGTAATCATTTGTATTTTATCTGTAATGAAGGTTTATGTGTTTGGGCTATCATGTGGTAAGTATATTTAAGTTTGGTAAGTGTAATAACCAGATATTTAGGTGCTTCGTCACAATATATATATATATATATATATATATATATATATATATATATATATATATATATATATATATATATATATATGCTTAAAAAATCACAGTAGATGCACGTGAATTCATCAAATAAACGAATACCACAAGAAGATGACAGGCAGAAATCCAAGCTCTCTCTTTCTTTACTAAGACATTGTCAAGGAACGAATGAATATGATAAGTTTTTGCATGATTTGGACTATATGGATACGTTGTAGTTTCTATTAGGGTTAAATCTATGTTTAGGTTTGACACCGTGTGATATCCGATAATATTGGATTATATTTTTTATTTTTACCCCTTTGACAATTAATCATCTGGTATTCTTGATCTTTTTGTTTACCTTATAACTTTTTTTTCCAACTGTATTTCATTCGATTCTTGACAATGTCTTAGTAAAGACGAAAGCGCTTGGATTTCCGCCTGTCATTCTCCTTTGGTATCTGCTTATATATATATATATATATATATATATATATATATATATATATATATATATATATATATATATACTAGGTGTCCAACCTAGTGGTGCCTGGCAAAGCTCTGTTAAGAACTCAGAAAAATTTTCCTGCACCTCCTTGTACTTCTGGTCCGTTTAATCCAGGAATTACTGTGCTAACTGTCCCTTTTACCCAGAAATTACTGTACTAACTGTCCATTTTATCCAAAAATTACTTTGCTGCACATATTACTGTGGTGAATGTCCCTTTTTATCCAGCTACGACTATACCGACTGTTCTATTTATTTAGGTATTAATGTAATAACTGTCCCTTTTATGAAGGTATTGAAGTAGTGACTATCCCATTTATCCAGTTCTTACTATTATGAATATCCCATTCATCTAGATGTTACTGTGGTGACTGTCCCTTTTATCTAGTTATTACCCTGCTGGCTTTCCAATTTATCCAGGGATTGCTGTGTTGACTGTCTCCTTTATCCAGGTATTACTGTGGTGAATTTCCCATTTACCGTCAATTACAGTGCTGACTGTCCTATTTAACCTAGCATTACTGCTCTGACTGTCCCTTTTACCCAGTTATTACTGTTCTGTGGTATCTTTTTTTCAGAAATTATTGTGATGCCTGTCCCTTGTATCCAGGTATTACTTTGGTTACACTCACATTTATCCAAGCATTTGTATGCTGCCTAATACCCTTGGTGTCCCTTTTATCCAGGAATTACTGTAGTGACTGTCAATTTTATCCTTCATTAATGTAATGACTGTACCCTTCATCCAAGCATCACTGTTCTGTCTGTCCATTTCATCCAGGTATTACTCTGCTGGCTGTCCCCTTTTATCCAGATATTACTGTGGTGACCATTCCATTTATCCAGAAATCTCTGTGATGGATGTTCCATTTATCCAAGTATTACAGTGCTGGCTGTTCCTTTCATCCAAGTGGTATTACTGTGGTGACTCTCCCATTTATCCAGGAAAATTGTATTGTCTGTCCTTTTTATCCAAGGAGTACTGAGCTGACCGTCACATTTATGCAGGTATTAGTGTGTTGACTGTCCATTTTATCCAGTTGCCACTGTGCTTACTGTCAGATATATATATATATATATTATATATATATATATATATATATATATATATATATATATATATATATATATATATCTGACAGTAAGCACAGTGGCAACTGGATAAAATGGACAGTCAACATACTAATACCTGCATAAATGTGACGGTCAGCTCAGTAATACATGGATGAAATGGACAGACAGAACAGTAATGCTTGGAAGAAGGGACAGTCACTAGAGCAATGAAGGATGAAATAAACCTTGTGCGAACACGGCTATATTGACAGGAGTGCATACAAGCTATGAACAAAAAAGTAAAAAAAAAACTTAATCAAAACTATATATATATATATATATATATATATATATATATATATATATATATATATATATATATATATAAATATATATATATATATATATATATATATATATATATATATATATATATATATATATATATATATATATATATATATCTTCAATTCCAGGACTTACATAATGGCTACGTGCGAGCAAAAGCACTACAACGCTACCGAGAATGAGGGGGTTTGATGCAGATTCCAAAATTACAAATAATTGAGTGCGACAGGTATTTGAGGTGGGAGGCGGCATAAACTTATATCTTCTTGCGGTGACAGGGTGGGCTAATGCTTCACTGCCAGTCCTGGAATTGAAGATGTCGATGGTTCGTACCCGACGGACGGCAATTCTATTATCACCTAAAAAATTCCCCTTCGGTTAAACATATATGAAAATATATTAATTCCGAGGTAGAGCGAATTAGATGTTAAAGGACATTTGTAGCTCGATATATGTATTCCGAGGTAGAGCGAATTAGATGTTAAAGGACATTTGTAGCTCGATATATGTATATGAATCACGGTAATGTGATATGACTTATGTAAGGTTATGTGCAGGCAAAAGCACTACAACGCTACCGAGAACGAGGGGGTTTGATGCAGTCTTCAAAACTACAAATACCTGAGGAGGGAGGCGGCATAAACTTATATCCTCTTGCGGTGGCGGGGTGGGCTAAGGCTTCACTGCCAGTCCTGGAATTGAAGATGTCGATGGTTCATGCCTGTCGGCAGGCAATTCTATTATCGGCTAAAAATTCCCCTTCGTTTAAACATATATGAAAATATATTAATTCCAAGGTGGAGTGAATTAGATATTAAAGAACATTTGTAGCTTGATATATGTATATGAATCACGGTAATGTGATATGACTTATATAATGGCTACGTGCGGGCAAAAGCACTACAACGCTATCGAGAACGAGGGAGTTTGATGCAGTCTCCAAAACTACAAATACCTGAGGGCGACAGGTATTTGAGGTGGGAGGCGGCATAAACTTATATCCTCTTGCGGTGGTGGGGTGGGCTAAGGCTTCACTGCCAGTCCTGGAATTGAAGATGTAGATGGTTCGTGTCCGTCAGCCGGCAATTCTATTATCGCCTAAATAATTCCCCTTCTATTAAACATATATGAAAATATATTAACTCCGAGGTAGAGTGAATTAGATATTAAAGGACATTTGTAGCTCGATATATGTATATGAATCATGGTAATGTGATATGACTTTTATATATATATATATATATATATATATATATATATATATATTTATATATATATATAAATATATATATATATACTATCTAAAGACCCAGAAAAATATTCTTGCAAAACGCCCCCCCAAAGTATTAACTGTTCATTTTACCAGGAATACCTGTGTAATACTGTCTTTTTATCCATATTACTGAGCTGACTGTCCATGTATCGAAGTATTAACCTCTTTTTATCGGAGATACTGTAAACAAAACAACTAATTACAGCAATTAACCCTTAAACACCGAATGGACGTATTAAACGTCGAGTCAAAATGTCTCCCGTATGCCGAATGGACGTACCATACGTCGACTCAAAAAAGTTTTTTTAAAAATTCGCGTAAAAATACTTATAGGCCTACCAGCTGAAAAATTTTGAATCACGCGCCTTGGGGGATGCTGGGAGTTCACGGATCAAGGCGTTGTTTTGTTTACAATCGTTACGCAGGCGCACAAGCGCGAATTTCTTTCTTATCGCACTAAAAAGTATCAGTGACTCATCTCAAAAATTATTTCGTCACTGACATAATTTTTGCACCATTTTAAATTATCCGTTACATGAAGTATTATATATGAAAATGTGCGCAATTTCATTTAAAATACAACAAAAAAAACTCATGATTGTAGCTCTTATCAGTTTTGAAATATTTCCATATAAATAACGATAAGTGCCAAAATTTCAACCTTCGGCCAACTTTGACTCTATCGAAATGGTTGAAAAACGCAATTGTAAGCTAAAAAGCTTATATTTTAGTAATATTCAACTATTTACCTTAATTTTGCAACAAATTGGAAGTCTCTAGCACAATATTTCGATTTATGGTGAATTTATGAATAAACTTTTTCCTTACGTCTGTGCGGTAACTCTTCCGAAAAAAATCATACATGCGATTGTGGTAATGTTTGCACCATTTTAAAATTAGCCGTTACATAAAGTTTTATATATAGAAATGTGCGCAATTTCATGCACAATACAAATAAAAACAACCCATGGTTGTAGCTTTTATAAGTTTTGAAATATTTTCATATAAAATATGATAAGTGACAAATTTTCAACCTTCGGTCAATTTTGACTCTACCGAAATGGTCGAAAAACGCAATTGTAAGCTAAAACTCTTATATTTTAGTAATATTCAATCATTTACCTTAATTTTGTAACAAATTGGAAGTCTCCAGCACAATATTTCGATTTATGGTGAATTTATGAAAAAAATAACATTTTCCTTACGTCCGCGCGGTAACTCTTTCGAAAAAATCATACGTGCGATTGTGGTAATGTTTGCACCATTTTAAATTAGCCGTTACATAAAGTTTTATATATGAAAATGTGCGCAATTTCATGTAAAATACAACGAAAAATAATTGAAGGTTGTAGCTTTTCTCATTTTTGAAATATTTGCATATAAATCGCGATAAATAGAAAAAAAAACCATGTTTGGTCAACTTTGACTCTACCGAAATGGTCGAAAAACGCAATTTTAAGCTAAAACTCTTATATTTTAGTAATATTCAATCATTTACCTTCATTTTGCAACAAATTGGAAGTCTCTAGCACAATATTTCGATTTATGGTGAATTTATGAAAAAAACTTTCCTTCACTCCGCGCGCGGACTCTCCGCCATAAATCTCCGAAATGCGTACATCGCATTCTCGGAAAATTTGCTCCGTTTCATATTAGGCATTTCATAGAGTTTTACATATAAAAATGTGCGCAATTTCAAATAGAATAAAATGAAAAATATTTGAAGGTTGTAGCTTTTCTAATTTCCGAAATAATTGCATATAAAAAAAATTTATAAAAAAATTTCGACATTTGGTCAAATTTCACTCGTCTGAAATGGTCGAAAACTGCAATTGTAAGCTAAAACTCTTACAGTATCATAATATTCCCTCATTTAACTTCATCTTGAAACAAAGTCGAAGTCTCTATAACAATATTTAGATTTATGGTGAATAAAAAAAAAAATATTTATTTACGTCCAAGTGTTACGAATTCATGCATAATTTTGTGATAATATTTTCTCTGTGTTGCTTTTATTGTTTTACAATGTGTTATATACCAAAATGATCGCAATTTAGTGTATATTACAACGAAAAAAAACATCTTGTTAACTTTAACCGTTTTACGCACAGCGTGATTTGAATACAATTATATATGAAATTTCGATTTTGTGCTATCATATATTGCATTATTTATAAATGATAATGATATTTTTTTTCATTTCTGATGGTTGCATACTAAACTTCAGCAAATGACAAAAAAAGGAGCCAAAAATGAACTCTTAATCTTGAAAACTAAGCGCGCTGTGTTTTTTTTTTTAATATTTTTTCCGCTTCTGCGCTCACTCCAAACACCTCTGGCACACGGGAGACAATTTTTTTTTACCGCTTTGGCGTTTAAGGGTTAATTAGTATTTTTGTTAGGATGAGCGTGTTCTCACTGTCATAGGAGTAGGATCTCTATCCGCAATTCTAAAAACCGTAGAGATCTGTAAGCCTAAACATATATATTTTCTGGGTAAAATGACAATTTGAAAAAGTAAAACTTATTTTACAGAATATAAGCATTGTCATCATATGCCATTTGCATTCGATATTGTTTACATTCTCAAAATCTCGGCTAATTCAGATATCAATATCTTCATTGCCATTATACTTGGCTGGTAGAAAATATGTAATTTAGATACTTTCTTGTAAATTAACAAAGTTGGGTTTAAATGTGGCACAATACTTGATTATATATGTTACGTGTGATTTCGTTAGTTTTGAAAATCAAATTCGTCTGCGACTTTTATTTTTCCTTCATTTAATAGTGGCGGCAAATGACGTTGGCAATCAGCCGTTTCTTGATTTGGTTGCATATGTCTGTACTTGAACCGTAATTTAGAAACACAGAGAGAGAGAGAGAGAGAGAGAGAGAGAGAGAGAGAGAGAGAGAGAGAGAGAGAGAGAGAGAGACTGTTGCCTTGGTTAGGTTGTTAACTGACACATATCCATTAACAAAAGTCGATACTATTTGTGTATTGAGAATAATGGCCATTGCAATAAAACCCTTGTTTTACTGTATCTAATCATATTGCATGTATTATTACCATATTATTGAATTACAATACGAACAGAGTGATCTGCCATTTGGATTCTTGTTTTGTTTACGTTCTTAAAATATCAGCCGATTTCATTTTACCGACATGATCACTGTCTTTAGATGCCGAGTGTAACTTAATTCACGAAAGAAAGCTGGGTTTAAGAATTGGAGCTACTTTATTTGTAAACGTAGTATATATAAAAAAAAGTGCTACAGGTGTTTTTTTGTCAGTTTCAGACAGTGATTTTGCCTGCTAAAACATTTTGCTGACTGCTCATTATTCGTAATTCCCAGACGTGCTTGACGTACGAAAGTTTCGATGCTCATAATTCGTAGTTCCCAGTCTAAGGGGCAATATTTTCTGAATAGTATTTTATAATCAAATTACGTAAAGGGTTTTGCGATATCAATAGCTCCCCAGTTATCCATAATATTATCCTTGATATCGGGATTCTGTCCAATTTTAAAGGAATACATTTATGAGTATCTACTTCCAATGGGTATTACTCCGCCAATATGATATCACATTATAAAGCGCAAAGTGCCTATGAAAAAGTGTCCATATTTTGCAAGGATATATTGATGACAGGGCTGGAAAGTCTCAGTCTCCCTCGTGAGTTCATACAGGCAAGATGTATGTCCCACCTCTCCTGAGGGATGCTTTTGAGAGACGTATCCCTCAGGAGCGGAGCATACTTCCTGCCTATGTGAACTCTCTCGAGAGACTGAGAGTTTCCAACCCTGTGATTGGCTTATCAACAGCCAATAAGGAGTGTCGTAAGGGACTGGCCTAGACGTGAGATGCACCGGTGATGTGAATCTACTATAGCTAGTGACTTAACTTAGGGAATTTTACCAAAGTTTATGATAACAGACATAATTTGGCTTATTTTTAACATCTTATTAATTTCCTGTAAGAGTGACACTTGATTTCCAATGTTTTATTTTTAGCAACAATAATTGTAC
>NC_061087.1:63011174-63016174 GCF_015104395.2 Macrobrachium nipponense | reverse complement strand
TGGATCCTGATATGAATTATGTTACTCTAATTTTTTCACTTTGCCTTTCATTCAAAATTTCCCTTACATTATCGCCTCAATTATTCCCTAAAATTTTCATTTTGGTTGAGGAAAATTGTGTTATAATATTGTGGGTTCCAATCAATTACTAATCATTAATAAAGGTGGGCAGAATGGATACACATGTTATGATGACCTCCATTTATTGGTATTCAGTCTTGTTGTTTACAGACGCAGATTACAAACTAGTTGTGGTAATACTTCTTTACAAAATGACGTAGGACTTACATCTTTACATAGTTACATTTATTAAGTCAATTATAGAAATATCAATTATTGTAACATCCCTCAAGTCTTCTGGAAAATAAAGAATCAAACACTAGCAGGGCTATAACACCCAAAACATCACCTTCTCATAACAAAATCTTTAAATCTATTTGGCATCTTACTTCTAGTGTTTCTCACTTCTCTATTCATCCTACTGGAATGAACACCACAATCATTACTTACAGGATTGATATCAGTCTGACTTTTACCATCATTTACCGAGACATCAGAATTAATTCCTACATCAGTGTCAGGGCTTGCTTTCTTTGTAGGTTTACTAGGACTAACTTCCACAACATTCTCTAGGTTTACCTTCTTTGGTCTTCCCATTTCATTCATTTTCTTTAAATGAACTCTATTTCTTCTTAACAAACTATCATTAGATTCAACTACATAAGACTTACTTTCAAGTTTTTCAATAACTTTACCAAAATCCCACTTGTTCTTACAAAGAATGGAAGGTTTAATTCTCACAGTATCTCCCTCAGTTAATTCCTCCAGGTAGTGTGGGAGCTCACAGAGATTTGTATTACATCTCGAGTGCAAAAGGTTTGACAGCTGAAGTCATCAGCTGGTGTGATGAGGACCTCCGAATGGTCTTTCTTAAGTTATGCCGTTGGTGCATTGAGTAGGGGGCGCTGCTTAAACTGCCCCACAAAACAGGTTTAAATTACATTTTGGAGTACATCAACCAAACCTGTGATAAAAGTTTCGTTTTGGCACTGTTATTACAGATGTGACATTCTTAAATGACGCAATTGGTGCAAAACACATTAAGAAGGGCCCAAAGGGGGCGCTACTGTCAAATTTAAATCACAATTTGAGCACATAAATGAAACTTTTTGGAAATATATCTTAGAGCTTCCTAATGAAGGATCAGAAATACTTATGTGTCAAATTTGGTGCAAAACTCATTTAAGAACGTCCTAAAGAGGGCTTTTTTTTTGCACATTTCAAACACGTCTTATGTACATTTATGAAACTTTGTAGGAATATCCTATGGACCTTCCTGATAAAGGATCAGCAGTTCTTAAGTGTCGTAATTGGTGCAAAACCCATTTAAGACCGGCCTAAAGAAGATGTTATTATTAGCACATTCAAAAAGCCTATATTCACTTTCTTTAGTCCTATATATTCACTCATGTGCCACACCACTATTGTGAGCTCTTCTGTTTATCTTATCACTACTGTTATTTCACTGAATATATAAGCGATACAATTTTAGAATGCCAGCCAGTACTTGTGCCTTTTCTTTTCAGGTGCTTGTGATTATGAAAATTAGAGTTACATGATACCAGTATAGTGGAACTTTGCTTTGTATGCAGGTTAGCCAGTTAAGAAGGGTCTAAACTGATATTATTGCCTTGGGCAGGGTAATAAAACACAAATTTGGTAGTATTTTGTAATTAAGATTAAACTTTTATAACCTAGTATTATATTGAGATCTTTTGTGAGATTATGGTTATCTTTAAACTAAGGGGATTGAGATCTTTTTGTGAGTCTCTCCAAATTGAGAGTCGAGAGTGTTCTACACATTGCTGGATTATTACGTGAAATGGAATTAAAATATCTTTGTTGAGCATTTATTTTCGCATGAAAATTAGTTATTGATGTAGCTATATTGAACGTGTTCTAGGTTAGAAGAAAGCCCTTTTTATTTCAGATATTATGGAGTCATCTGATCCTACCAACAATGCTGTTCCTGGCTCCAGGCATGACTGGCGTTGTATTCTCCATGCTGGGAAGCCCTCGCAGAAGAAACAACGTTATGATGTTTTACCCTTCCATGAGAAGAAGTGGAGTACTGTGCAAGCCACAGCTGAGAAGAGGCTTGCAAAACCCCAGTTTCAGAAATCGGTTTATTATGACTTGGTTGTGATCTAGCCCGAGAGCCCAGATGAGAATGATGGTTATCATGTATCCAGCTACCAGAAATTCACAGCCGTTACATACACAACATCAGCTTCGGGAGATAGACCATCAGATGCTAGTGACAAGAATTTGGTGCATTTACGTTCCAATGCAAAGGTAGATAATGCTGCTGAGCCCTCATCATCTGGAATTCTTCCTGTCACTTGTCTTTTCTGTAATCAAAAGAGGAGGAAAAAAGGTGGGGATATTAAACTTTTAGGATCATGTAAAACATTAGAAGCAGGACAGAGAATTCAAGAGGCTGCTGAACTACTTCAGGATACAGCTGTCCTTTCAAAAGTCGTTGGTGTAGAACTGGTGGCAAAAGAAGCTAAGTATCATCATCCATGCAAGAGCGCATTTTTGCTTGCAGCCAGTAGAACTTCTAGTACTGAACAGAAAAAAGATGACACTCCACAGAAAAAGACAATAATTGCTGTTAGAAATATTCATGAATATGTTGAGAAGTTTGTAATTGCTGACAAACGTGCAGAACTGTTGACATCTGAGTATGATCATTATTTGGACTTTTGTTCATCTGCTGATGAGTCTCCTATGCATAGGCACAGTTTGTTGCAAAACCTAACAAATAAGTTTGAGTCCAAAATCAAGGTCCAGAGTCCGGTAGGTAAGAAATTAGGTAGTATTCTTTGCAATGCTGTAATTGCTGATGATTCAGTACGTGTGGTTTATGACTACAGAGTTCGAAGAACAATTCCTCAACCAAGCAGCTGTAATATTGCAAAAGCAGCTGTTAAATGCAACAAAAAAGGATGTACCAGATAATCCAACACTGAATGATATCAGAAGGGGACACAATTGTACCCCCGCCCGTGATGAACTTCTTCAAAGTTCTGTAAACAGGCAACATATCTAACCACTGTGGAAAACAAATTAAACATTGTATCGATTCCATAAGTCAGGATGCATTGTTTGTTGTCCAAAGAGGCCATGTAAAACCAGCAAAACATGTAACTCCAGGTATGGCTATAAGATCTATCACAGGTAGCAAGAAGCTTCTTCAAGTTCTGAATAAGTCTGGGCATTGTCTCAACTATTCATGCTTGGAGGAACTCGAAACTTCAACTGCTGAAGCCATCTAAGAGAGGAAAGTAGCTTGCCCTGAGGACACTTTGTGGTAGGAGCTCCAATGGGACTTGCATTTGACAACTTCAATGAGATAACACAGACGTTGTCTGGGAGCGATAAACTGCATGATACAATGGGAACTCTACATCAGAATTTGCCAGCAGATTGTACCAACAGTCAACAGAGTAATGAAACACCAACACCAGTTAGAAAGGCAAAACCAAGAGCAAAGAAAGCTGTCAAGAAGAGGTCTCTCACTGTTGCAGATAAATCTCTTGCTCCCTATTATGGTGTCCCCAAAATAGCGACCTTTGCCTATAAGAACACATTTATTTTTACTCTTCCTGATGCTGCAATCACTGCAAGACATCTGGACCTTGTGTCGACGATGAGCCACGCATTTGAGACTAATGTTCTTCCCATGTGGGTTGGCTTCAGTGCCGTCTTCTACAAAGATCAGCCACAAAAACAGGAAGTGAGATACATGCCAAACCTTAACGAGCCCATCACCAGCTTTTTGGTAGTGCGACAAACCCTTCGAACAACCCAGAAGTGTGCTGAAGAATGCAACGAAGTGTATGGACTGGTTATGTATGACCTTGCAGCAGCAAGACCAGCCATGCAAATCTAGGCTACAGGATCTCCAACATTTGACAATGTTTTCATCATGATGGGTGCTTTCCATATAGAGCTGGCATTTACCAAGGCCCTTGGAAAGCTCACAGCAGCATCAGGAGGACCGGACATACTTATAGAGACTGGTGTCCTTGCACCAGGTTCTTTAATTGGGTTCGTCACAGGACAACACTTCAACCGATGCAAGAGGCTCCATCCTCTACTTGGCCTTGCGTTCAAAACCCTGCCTTTCAAGGCTTTTCTAGAGACATGTGATTACAGAGAAGAGCTTCATACCCTGATATCTACTGTGAAGGCAAATACCAATATAGGAGAACATGGGCTTGAGCCAGAGATCAGTACAGATATTTTTGAGAAGTGTTCAAAAGAGTATTCTGAATTCACCAAGGCAACCGTATCAAGAGCTCATGGATACACTGCAAAGTTCTGGATGATATATGTGGAGTACAATAACATATTTCACCAACTTGAATGAGCTATCCGAACAAATAACATTGAGCTCTTTGTCTTCACACTAACACCGATCACTAACCTGTTCTTTGCCAAAGGCCGCATCAACTATTCCAGCTGGTTAACAAAATACCAGTTGGACTTATTGAATATTGATGTTACTCATCCCGGCCTTAGACAGATACTTAATCAGTATGTATTCACAGTGCGAAGAATGGAACTTGATTTCAGCAGAATTCCTGTGGATTTAACACTGGAACACTATCAATGCCGACGCCGCATCTCGAATGAAAGGAATCACCTCTTTCACTAATGACTACTCTACTCGCCTCGGATGGATGGTAATAAATGCTACCTGAGCATCATTCATTAGTCAGCTGCAAGAGATGACAGGATTGATTAGGAAAGAAGATATCACTACAGAACCTAGGTCAAGACAAATTCAACATGACAATGAGGATCTTCAGAAAATCATCAAACAAATCTAAAATACGAACAATCCATTTGAAGCCCAGGAAGCTTCAGAGGTTTTGTACAATATTTGCACAGGAAAAGGTACCGATGATGAAATCCATGAAAACCTCCTC
>NC_061087.1:62990491-63010674 GCF_015104395.2 Macrobrachium nipponense | reverse complement strand
CTAGTAGTGCTGGTATTGCGGCACTTCGGGGAGGCGTTCCCTTGGGATGGTCCGAAAGATCACTGATCCTCGTACACAGACATTAATGAATTGGGCGTTCCGTAAGGACGGACACGCAGGTTTGTCAGCACTTAGGGCTGGTATTGCGGCACTTCTGGGAGGCGTTCCCTTGTTGAGTGTTCCGAAGGATCACTGACCCTTGTACACGGACACAACTAATTATTTGGGCGTTCCGTAAGGACGGACACGCAGGTTTAATGGCTACCTGTACGGCCTGTACAGGTGCAATGGCATTTATGGAGGCGTTCCTTGGAGCACTGGTATCGTGCTGGTGTGTCCCGGACACTACATGCAGTATAACAAATATACTGAAGTGAAATGGCAACTGCTCATGGCAGAGTGTAATAGTGGAGGAGAGAAAGTAAAAGGTGGGAGTACTTCAGCAGCCAGTCGATGTGGACCAGTGTCAAGAATTAGTGGCACTGTAAAATGGTAAGACCTGACGTGGCACTGGTGGTGGCCAGTCCTAAACTGGTAACGACTTCCCTGTCTGGAAGTAATGAATCTGCGTGGCACACTGTGCGAATTGTGCTTGCGGTATACGCAAGTCTTTCGTGATAAAGAAAATGAAAAAGAGACCTCTCGGGCAACGACAGGTAATGGAAATTTTAGAAATGCTCAGTCACTCGCTGAAGTACTCGATAAATGAAGTAAATAAATGCTTGCAAACTGCAATGGACACATGCGCGTACGTATCACGCTGTGTAAATGAAAGACACAAGAGACTAAAATAATGTTAATTCTGCATGCTATAATTAATGGTAAGATGTAGTACTCTTGGCTTTGGTGATACTGGTTCTGGTTTTCTCGCTCTCTCTCTCTCTCTCTCTCGGAGAGGGTGAAAATGAAAAATATATGAATGAACTCCCTTATATTTGAATTGAACTACTAATGTTCGTTTAATATGACGCAACTTGCGTTAAATGATTTACTTACGTTAACGTGAAACGAAAGAATTGCTTTTGATAACGTTTTATGAAAAATGATAACGCGCTCGCGGTGAACGATGTTTACGTTAATGTTAGCGGCTTGCGCTTATGAAATGATTTGCGTTTCGATATGAATTTTACAAAGACGCGTTTTACGTTAACAATTCTTGTGATTTACTCTACTTGAGATTTACGTTAACTTTATGTAAGATTACTAGGTCCCTGTGAACAGTGAAATGACGGTAAGGATTTAAAACGATGTTAGCAAACAATTGTGAATGAGGCTACGTTAAGTGCGAAGTGAAATGATTTTCGCTCATCGCGCGTGAGCGATGCGGGGTGAAACACGCGAAGGAGCTGGGTAGCGCTGCTAGCGCGCAGCACGTCGTTCAAAATAAACAGCTGATTCTCTGTAAATGCGAAGGCAATTTACAACACAAAACAAAATTCTACTTTCTTCTTCAAGGCGAATTACGTTTAATTTCTCTGGCAGAACGATAGATACTAGTACAGGCATTGATATTATTTACGTTTAAAACTTCGTGACTTACGTTACTTTGCTTAAATTGTTTAGATAATGTTGAAAGAGGAAACAAACATGGCTGCCGCTGTGAATGAGACGAAGGTTGGTTGAGACCGCGCAGGCGCGAGAATGCTCTAAGCTGAATTTAAGCTGAGAGGTAGCGGTTACCAACACTTGGAATGAAAACTAAGTTAAAAATGGATACCCTAACATATCACAGACAAAAGAATTGTACACTTCTTTTGCCGTAACTATTAGTAAAACACTCCTCAACTAGCTAGGCTTTCAAACACAGCAATAAACCCTGGCAAAGCACTTCCTAGTTTTGATCTGGTTCTTTCTGGCATCTATTCTACACACGTGCTCTGTCTCGTCCGACGAGGACAGCACAAAGTAACAGAGAATTCGCGGGCAAATTGTTTGCTCGCCGCTAAAATAAAGCTCTGGCGCGTTCGCCGTTACAATAATAAGATTTCTACCTACGCTCTTTTAAACACTTCATCAGGAAAATACTTAAACATACCTTAAGCTAACATTTGTTATAGAATAATCATATTAATGAATGGAATACCTTACCGTGAGTCAGTGTGTCTTCTTTCCCTGCAAGTGTGCTTGATTTACGCTTTGTAAAATAATTTACAGTTTACGTTTTACAACGGATAACGCGATTTACAAGCTTTTTTTTAAGCAAGCTAGGTTCATATCCTCGGCGAAGGTCGACAATGTTACGTATATAGGGCCTTGAGAGAAGCTAGATACGTAAACGGAAATAATTGAGGGATTTCAAGAGGGAATTGCTTGAACTTACCGTAAACTGATAGTTATTAATCTCTTTCTTTAGAGGGAAGGTCGCCAGAAAACTCAGCTCGTTACTTTAAAACTATTTATTTACAAAAAGGCCTGTGCTGGCCTGGAGAAAAGTTAAATGATATTGGCCCCCACGTTGGGGCTTATAGTCTCATCCAATTCAAGCTGATTTTCATTCACTTGGGTTAATGCACACTTGCGGCAGAGAGACGGCACGTGACTCATGGAATCTGGAAAAGAATCCCAGATTAAACGAGATAAAAGGAAAAATGACTTCTTGCTTTGATTAAGGCTAATTAATTCTCTACCATTGGGGAAGGTAAACTCGAATGGTTCACTGAGGTATGCACGAAAACTTGGTCTTTAACAAGTCACAATGGGGAGCACGTGGCCCGATGAGGACAAAGGGCTTCTGATGTAGAAGGGGTAAAAATGAGAATTGAAAATGAATTTAGCAAGAGTCGTATGGTAGTAAAAGGTGCTGGGTTGAAGTTTACACTTTCAGACGTACCTTTATGCAATATCAGTGTATCCTTGTAGAAGAATGCGGTCTGACCTCTGTTCAGGCCTGGGGTTCGTGTCCACAGTGCGTCGTGGGGTAGGCCTAATTTTTGGGAGGCTGGCAATTTGACCTCTGTCCGAGATCACGTCTCGCAGCCGACTGAGAGCGATACTGGGTGGTTTCGAATCACGGTGCTTCCAAAAACCGCCTCGAGCATTGCCTGAAAGGTGGTAAACACAACGCCAGCAAATTGGGAAGGAAAATAGGTCTTATTGTAGAAGTCCCTAAAATCCATCTCTAAGCCTAGCTACTCTTGTGACTTGCCTCTCTTACCCTAAGCTTCCGTCAGACCGGAAATATCATTCCTACGACATACCCACTCTCCCAACAACGTCGCTTCAGGGGACGGCATGGCTGCTACTTTTTATAATTAAATATAACTAAAACTCTGCTGGGAAGGCGAGGCGTTCTATAGACGTAGCAATATATATATACACACATATATATATATATAATATATATATATATTATATATATATATATATATATATATAAATCACTCTCTCTCTTCTCTCTCTCTCGTCTCTCTCTCTCTCTCTCTCTCTCCTCTCTCTCTTTTATATATATATATATATATATATATATATATATATATATATATATATATATATATATATATATATATATATAATATATATATATATCATATATATAATATATATATATATATATATAATATATATGTGTGTGTGTGTGTCTGTGTGTGTGTGTGTATGTTTAAATATTTTAAGGTGAGGTTTTATTCACACAAGAAATGTCATAGAATTTTAAACACTTATTCAGCAACGCAAAGAGACTTAATGCACTTCTTTTTCTTTTTTTCCAGTGAAAGTGGATGAGAAGTACTTCTAAATATACACTCAAAATATCTACTCTTAAAAACCAAGAACATTTCACATCAAGAATAGAGTTCATTAATCTATTACTAAATACTTATAATAAAGTACATAAAGGTTATTGTAATTGTTTTTTTATTGTTGGTTTCTTAGGGCCAACCACAGGATTTGAAATGATTGAATAAATCAGTAAATGCCACACAGTATATTTGTATCCCAAAGGTAATCGTTTAGGGAACCAAAGTGAATGTTATCCATAAAAGTATGTTTGTAGCATTAGCAGGTTTCTTTCCATTAAAGGCGACAGCAGATGTTCGGCTGCAAGCATCACTCGTATAGATGTAAATGGCTGCATAATTACATTACTAAGCACTAAAGATAGAACTCTTGTGAATAGTTTTTAAATAACCTAGGATTCACCAATAAAACTTATTCTGGTGACATTATATAGTTTCGTTCTATTTATATTTAGACAATATCGAATGGAATTATGCATGTCTTTATAAAAGGAAACGCTTATTATTTATATATGCTTTTAGCTGATGAGAGAAACAATGACCAAGCACTGATAACTTCATTTTATTGATAACACTCCGACAAGTGTTTTTCAGCATTTACTTCATGTTCATGATTTGGTATATATTTATATATATATATATATATATATATATATATATATATATATAATATATATATATATATATATATATATATATATATTTATATTTATATATATATATATATATTATATATATATATATATATATATATATATATATATATAACAAATCAACTATCCATGCCTATTTTTCATGGCACCATAATGTTTCCCGGTGGTATGAATCAAACTCAATGTGATGCATTTCAAACAGCGTTTATGAAACCATTTCAGCCCTATTCATTCCATATTTTCCCGCTGGCCGGTTCAAAATAAAAATGTATGGCGAGGTCACCACTAAATCAGTTGAAGGATTTTGGTAATCTTTAATAACAAAACTAATAGTCTTGAAATAGGAAAGTTGGTATCCATTGCTTGATTTATTTGAAAGATATATTTGTATATATTGAATTTCCCGTCCATGCTTGACTATAATACTAAGAATTGAACATTTATACGCATTATATCCTGAGTTATATTCGGAATATAGAATTAAATGTCATGAACATATTACTAACATGAAATATTTTCCTTTCCGCTCATTCTATGAATTGTCTATAAATTTTCATCCTTTTGTGGGTGTGTATATGTGCAAAGGTTCAAATGTTTTTAAAAATAAGATTTTATTCATATACATATGCTTCTTTTGGCATTAAATTAAAATTTTTTTCGACAATGGTAATTTGTTTCATATTGGTAAAAAAAAAAAAAAGAAATACCGCTAGGGATCATTATTAGCAACGCCTCCTACAATTATTTCCCTTTATTATAGCATTGAACTTTTGCACCATAATTACAATGATATGCGTTGTGTTGTTTAGTATCTTAGCTACCGCTGTCCTACTTAAAGTTCATAATTTTGATTTTTTTTACTGTTTATCTGACGAACAAATTGTCCATATTTTGCATTACATGAAACTATAGCAGAGTCCAGCCAGTTTTGCAGCTAAGCCCTGCCCACTGATTCCTTGAAGGTAATTGGTTAGATATAGTTTCGAAAAATTGATTAATCTGTCCCCCTAGTATTGGGACCACCTTGACGTGGTGAGGGGGCTCGTGAATCCTAGGAATTTGTTCCCGAGTTGAAACCCAAGAGTCCCTAACATTATATAATTACATACATTTGGATTAATTTTTGTGGAATTTTCCTCCTTTGCTGAAATTTACTGGACCTGTTAAACAGAAAAGATATCATAGCTGGGACTGGGTTTTAGATCTGAAGCTAATTAGTGGGAACTGTGGCAGGACCATCAACTGCCCGATAATGTTCAGACCTGAGTGATATCAGGCTGAATTATTTTGCAGGGCTGGACCACGGATTCCAGGGGGGTCTAGTTTGCAGGTAGGACTCTTGGCATTCTGTCCGGTTTGCCTGCAATGTGATTAGGGTGGGGATGATTGTACTCGTGTAATACTCTCAGTCCTATCAAGCGGGTTTGGCTTACACTTGGGCCACTCTGATCATGCTGTGCCATCCCCTGTGTGGTAGGGTAGGGACGCGGACATTTGGGAGTCGGTTCTCACTTGTGGAAGAATAAACTCCATGAAAGGTTGATGACATCTTTTTAAGGTTTTCAGGTTTATTTTTTTTTCTCTCTCTTAAATCTTTATGACATAAAAATAAAGATTCAAGTACCCATAGGCCCTTTGATGGTAGTGAATTGGCACAGTTGATGACTGCTGGAACCTCCCCTGACAATCTTCCTATGGAAAAATCAGTCAAACCTTCCAGTGTAATCACAGTGAAACCCTATGCTCCAGTACAGACTAAAGGGAAATTGAGCAGAAATATGTATATATGAAATTGGAACTGGAATATTTGAAAAATCTTATGATAAATATTTAACCTTTAATCTGGAAGAAGCTAGTTGTGATATTTTTAATGTATATCGAGATATTGTGAAGTGTTTAGGCCGAGAGCCTAAGATATCTTATGAAGGTCGAGGAAAGCTGACGCTGGAATCTACCTCAGCAAAAGAAACTGAAAAATTGAAAACATTATCACACCTTGGAGGAGTCAAAGTAGAATGTGCAGTACATGCTTTTTGGAATTACTCCAAGGGAATGATATTATGCACCCCAACTGATGACGTACTCCGAAGAAAAACTTGTAGAAGAACCAAAAGATCAAGGTGTAATAAGAATTGAACGAATGAAGAAAAAGGTAAATGGAGTCTTTGTACCATTTCCCAATTGAATTATTACATTCAATTCTACTCGATAACATACTGTAGTAAAAGCTGCCTGGCTATGTTTCAAGATTAAACAATATATCCCAAGACCGAGGAGATGTTTCCATTGCCAAGAATTCGGACATATGTTAGGGTCCTGTAGACAGAAACTGCAAGGCAAGCCAGCCACTTGTGTCAAATGCAGTGAACCAGAGCATGGCATATGTAATAAACAAGCCAGATGTATACATTGTGGAGACAATCATCCATCATCTTCACTTAATTGTGATGTATACATCATGGCAAAAGAGATACAAACTTTAAGGGTAACAGATCGTATCACATTTAGGGAGGCAAAAGAGAGAGTACTGAATCAATATGTGAGACCAGGAATATCCTTTTCCAATGTCGCTGCCAACTGAAAAAGAAATATAAATGTTACCAAGGATAATTTAAATAAAAAACCGGTGACGACCCATACTCATGCCTCTTTGGAGGTAGCGCCAGTTGTTTCTGTCGCTCCTTCTTCTTCGAAGAATGCTCCAGTGATTTATGGTGCTGCTGCCTCTCCGGAGTCTGCACCAGTAATTTCTGGTGCTCTTGCCTCTTCGGAGGCTGCGCCAGTGATATCTGGTGCTCCTGCCTCCTCAGAGGCCATGCCAGTTGATTCTGGCACTCCCGCCTGTTTGGAGGTGGTGCCAGTGGTTTCTGGCACCCTTGCTTCTATGGAAGCAGAACCAGTGATCTCTGGTGCTGCTGCCTCTCCGGAGGCTGCACCAGTAATTTCTGGTGCTCTTGCCTCTTCGGAGGCTGCACCAGTGATATCTGGTGCTCCTGCCTCCTCAGAGGCCATGCCAGTGATTTCTGGTGCTCCTGCCTCTTCGTAGGCGATGCCAGTTGATTCTGGCACTCCCGCCTGTTTGGAGGCGGTGCCAGTGGTATCTGGCACCCTTGCCTCTATGGAAGCAGAACCAGTGATTTCTGGTACTCCTCCCTCTGTGGAGGCTGTGTCGGGTATACCTGACACTCCCGCCTCTCTGGAGGGAGTGCCAGCTGTAAATGCTTTGGAGGATTCACCAATGTCCGATCCTCACACCCCTCCTCAGGCGACACCAGCTTTGTCTGGTGTTCCTGAGACTGATAACCCTCTAAAAAGGAAGGCAGCCTTAAACAATCGGTCTCCTTCCAGAAAAAAAGAGCAAGGTTGTAAGCTGAAAGCTCTTAAAAGAGGCTCTAATCTAACAGCCTCTAAAGGAAAGCAAAATTCATTAATTTTCTCCAGTGGAACTGTCAGGGATTAAGAGCAAAATGGGAAGAATTAAGGCTGCTCATATCAGAAGTGTCTCCTGTATGTATAGCTCTGCAGGAGACCATGATTGGTAATAATATGTGCCCCAGCCCACAAGAGTATACATCCTATCACTCCACCTATAATCTAAATATTGAAAGCCATGGTGGTGTCGTTTTATATGTTCGAAATGACACCCCACAAAATCCTATTAATATCCAATCAGCATTGCAAGTGATAGGTGTGCAGGTCCATTTGCAAAGAAATTATACAGTATGCTCTCTCTATCTACCACCTAAAGAAGTCTTCCCCATCAATGAATTTAAATCTCTTATTGAACAGTTACCAGGTCCTTTTGTTATTTTGGGAGATATGAATAGAAGAAACCCTCTTTGGGGTGACATTGTCACCAATCAGAGAGGAAGATTCTTAGGTTCCATCATAGAAGATGAAAATGTGGGGATTCTCAACTCTGGGGAGTCTACACATTTTCATGTTCAAACAGGCACGTTATCAGCTATTGATTTATCTATATGTAGTGATGATTGCCTTATTGACTTTAATTGGAGAACTATAAATGATAGATTTACCAGCGACCATTTCCCAATAGTGGTGAGTGTAGCATCAAGCCCTCCATCACCAAGGCTACCTATATGGAACATTGGTAAAGCTGATTGGGCAGCATTCTAGGAGCACAGCTCAATAGATGACAGTGCTGATGACTATCCCTGTGTAGATGATGCTCTTGACTTTTTTAATACAATAACGTTCTCGGCTGGTCTTCAATCTATACCTAGGACTTCGGGCATATTTATCGGCTGGCCAGTTCCCTGGTGGACTCGTAAATGCCAGGAAACTCACAGAACTATGAGATCTACTTTCACTAGATACCGCGGACGAAAATGTGAGTATTACCGTGTTGAATTTCGAAAAGCAAGAGCTCATTTTTGCATAGAAATAAAAAATGCACGAAAAGAATATTGGACGATTTTCATATCCTCACTAAATTCGAAAACTCCTCTGACTCTAGTTTGGAAGAGAGTAAGAAAAATAGCAGGCAAGTTCACTCCTTGTCAACCTTCAGTTATCAAGATCAATGGTTGCAAGGTAGCAGACCCCCAGTTAGTGGCAAATGAGTTTGCTAATCATTTTGTTAATGTTGCGAAGAAAAATGATGGTGGACCCTATTCAGCTCAAAGACAGATAATAGAACAGGTCGAAATTGATTTTAATACATTAGGACATGAGCAATACAATGCTCCTTTTACTATTAGAGAATTTGAATCAGCCTTGAATAAATGTAATGAATCAGCTCCTGGACTGGATGATATAACATATTCAGTGATTAAGCATACTCCTGAAAATACCAGACTTTTCATATTAAGCCTTATTAACAGAATTTACCGAGAACATGACTTCCCCAAGCTTTGGGGAAAGTTAAAATTATTGCCATTCGTGATACCTGGAAAAGATCAATTCAAGACAGAAAATTATTGTCCTTTTGCATTGACATCTTGTTTGTGTAAGATCATGGAAAAAATGGTGAACACAAGGGTTGATGTGGTACTTGGAAAGAGGTAAATATCTGTTGGCTGCTCAGTGTGGTTTTCGGAGTACGCACTCCACAACTGATCTATTGGTACGAATGGAATCTTCAATATGTGAAGCTTTTGCCGACAAACAGGATCACATCACTGTTTTCTTTGATATAGAGAAAGCTTATGATACAACATGGAGATATGGCATTTTGAGGGTCCTTTATGAATGTAACCTGAGAGGCAATTTGCCCGCCCATCTTTATTTAGGTTTTTTTTTTAAAAATAGGCTATTTCAGGTTCAGGTTGGAGCAACAATGTCAGATGTATTCAATCAATAAGAAGGAGTACCACAAGGAAGTGTTTTAAGTGTGACCTTTTTCGCATTGGTAATCAATGGGGTTTCTAAAATAATTCCCCAAGATATAACATATACCCTTTTTGTTGATGACCTTTCGATTTCCTTTGCAGCATCAAGGATGGTAGTGGCTGAACTCCGCCTTCAGCTCTGCATTGATAATATAGTAAAGTGGGCTGAGGTTAATGGTTTTAGATTTTCTACCAGTAAAACAGTAATTATGGACTTTTGTTGTATAAAAGGAATCCACCCTGATCCAGATCTATTCATTCATAGGCAGAGAATTCTGTGTTGGTGAAACAAGGTTTTTTGGTTTGATTTTTGATAGCAAGCTCACCTGGATTCCACATCTGAAATATATTAAGGCAAAATCCTTGAAAGCAATGAATTTGCTGAAAGTCCTGTCTCACACTTCGTGGGGTGCAGACCGAACTCAGATGTTGAGATTATATAAAGCCTTGGTCTTTTCAAAATTAACGTGTGGGTGTGAGATGTACACTTTTGTGAAGCCAAATAGCCTTAAAATGCTCAACTTAATTCATCATGGAGGAATACGGTTGCGTACAGGAGCATTTAAATCATCCCCCACCGAGAGCATGCTTGTAGATGCTGATGAGGTGCCACTGGATCTTCATTACAAGCGTCTGCTGTTTCGGAGCTGGTATAGATTTCAGAGGCTACCCAAGTCTTTAACCAGCATTTGTATGAGAAATGAAAGGCATTGGCAGTTTTATGAAAGTCACCCCAAGCAACCTCATCCATTCGCTTTCAGAGTAAATTTTATTGTCCGTGAATTAAATATGCCCAGAATAGAGATTTTACCAGCAAAATATTCAGTTAGGCCCCCCTGGAACTTTGCAGAAGTAAAATTCTTTAGATATTTAAATTTTACCAAGACAGAATTGTACAGTGAGCCAATGCGGTCAATATTTTTAGAACGCTCTTTGCAACATGATAACTCCACTGCAGTTTTCACGGATGGCTCAAAGTCAGATGGTGGCGTCGGCTTTGGTGTAGTCTTCCCTGATGTAGAGAGAAGCATCGATTTTTACAGCAGAATTATATGCAATTTTAAAGGCTTTAAAGGAATTTTTTATTCGGAATGAAAATAATTTTATTATATATTGTGACTCCGAAAGTGTTCTTCAGTTGCTGGAATCTTTTAATTATTTAAACTCTGATTTTAGATATATCGGAATGGCTACTTCTACTGAAAAGAAGAGGGAAAGAAGTATAGTTCTGTTGGGTGCCTTCCCATGTTGGGGTGGCTGGGAATGAGAAAGCTGACCAACTTGCAAAGTTGGTAGTCAGCTCCCCAGAACCCACAAGATGCCTACTACCATATCGGGATTTATATCCTCTAATAGGTCAGAGAATAAAAAAAGGTTGGCAGTCCCAATGGGAGGATATTATAACTAACCAGAAAATGCGAATGTTACGTCATTAGTGTCGCCTTGGTCATATCCGTATATGACAAGGAGTCAGGAAACAATGCTGTGCAGATTGAGGATTGGACATACAAGACTCACCCATGGGTTCTTGATGCCCCGTGAAAATCCTCCATTTTGGGATGATTGTGCTGTGCCTCTGACTGTGAGACATTTGCTGGTTGAATGTCCCAGATTTGGGAATTTGAGACATAGGTTCCTATCTTGGGGATGTGATAGAGGTGGTAATTCTATCCTATATACAATTCTTGGAAAGAATTGTAATATAGAGCAATTATATATCTTTATGAGGGAGGCTGGCCTCCTCAACAAAATTTAGATTATATAATAGAATATCTATGTAAGAATTTTATATTTGAACAAATATATTCATATTAATGTATTTTTAGATTTTTCATATGAAATTAATTTTAGATTTAATTCTGCTTTCTATCTTGATTTATTTCGGTGTCAATAACCGAGATGTTGTGACACCAGTTTTTAACAGACATAATTAATCAAATGATTTATCTGTGGTTCTTTCCATCTTCATTTATTTTGCAATGGTTGTTTTAACGAACTAAAATACGTTGTGCTGATTATCAAAATGAAACGTTATATTATTCCCGGAAATAAAATCATAATAATACAAATCTTCTTAGAAATGGTAAAAAAAAGGCAGCAAAATACAAATAAAGTCAGAAGTGCTCCACGCTTCTGCAATCTCGTGTTTTATAAACGAGGTTAACCTGAATAGGGAGGTGTCTCTGGAAATGCCTGCGTTCGAATCGGTGCGCGTGAATCACTGGATAATGGTAATTACCGTCTGATATTATGAAGCGTGCTCACCATTCTTAATTTAATCACAAAAACTTTCTCAGAGGCATACTGACTGGTATTTCATATTTGTTTTCAGGAAATTTTACATTTCAATAGTCTTAAAATCGATTTCATTGGAATTGTTTACACATTCAGAGGGATGACATACAGTGACTGCACTCTACAACACCAGAATATACCTTTTATTTCACAAAAGGTTATAGTATGATAGGCTATACAAGTCATATTGGATGTAAATTGATGAGAATTTTCTTAAGGACATTATCTCCTTTCGAAATAATAGGATCATGAAAAATAACGTAGACCTATAAGGTCTCACGTCTTTTTGTCGGTTTACGCAGCTTATGACGTTTGAATTATAGGCCTATCTTATATTCAACCGATTTATTGTGGTTCTTGTTGTGGTTATTCTTGCTTTTGTTGCTGCTGCTATGGTGCTTGTAGTGTCTTTGAAATTTTTTCATAGGGTATCCTAGCATTGCAGAATAAACACGACTTATTCATAAAATACTTGCGTAAAGAATTACATGCCTACTCTTGTTAACTGAAATTTAGTCATTTTTTTAATGAAAAGTAATAGAGATCTTTATGAGTGTGGTCTGCGCTAGAATATTCTCATAACAATAGAGAGAGAAAGAGAGAGAGAGAGAGAGAGAGAGAGAGAGAGAGAGAGAGAGAGAGAGAGAGAGACTCTGCAAGGATGCCCCCTAAACCAAGTGATTCATGGACTACTCGCAGACTGGTTTGGATCATCTCATACATAACTAGTCAGCTATCATATATATTTTTCTAATTTGGTATGTATATAGCATTATGTTGACTTCCTACCATAACTTTAATTTTCATAGAAATGATACAGCAGCCTTATATTTACTCATATTTACTCGTCATAGTAATATGATTTGTTATCCCTTTAGTAAATATATATTCAATATAGTTCATTGAAAGAAGTTTGATAGTTGTGTGTGTTGAGCTGAGACAGTTCTAAGATTTGGCCATCCAGCATGTATGTGTGTTTGTTTGTTTGTTTGTATGGTGTTTTAACGTTGCATGGAACCAGTGGTTATTCAGCAACGGGACCAACGGCTTTACGTGACTTCCGAACCACGTCGAGAGTGAACTTCTATCACCAGAAATACACATCTCTAACCCCTCAGTGGAATGCCCAAAAATCGAACTCGCGGCCACCGAAGTGGTACGCCAACACCATACCGACCACGCCAATGAGGCGCTTGTGTATGTGTGTGCGTTTGTGTGCGTTCTTGCTTATACGTACGTGTACATTCCACTTTATGCATATTCATTATATACCGTGGAGTTGAAACTACCATATTAATTAAGAGCTACTCAATTTCCAACAGATACAGGTAGAAGACTATTTGCAAGAAGAAACTGATGTGTAGATCCATGCCCTGTCATTGTCTCAGTATAAGAAATTGACCCACAGGCCTATGCCGTCATTGCCTCAAAATATAATAATTTGACGTGTAGGCTTATGCCCTGTCGTTGATTCAAAATATAAGAATTTGACGTGTAGGCTTATGCCGTGTCATTGACTCAAAATATAAGAATTTGACGTGTAGCCTTATGCCCCGTCGTTGATTCAAAATATAAGAATTTGACGTGTAGGTCAATGCCCTGACATTGCCTAAAAATATACGAAATTGGCGTTTAGGCTTATGCCCCGTCATTTCCTCAAAATATAAAAAAAAAATGACGCGTAAACCTATCCTGTCATTGCCTCAAAACTTAAGGAATTGCTGTGTAGGCCTAATCTCTCAATGATGTTAACTTTTGACAATCAGGATTATGATGAATTAATAACCTAACATCGGAACTGGCTGCATAAGTCCATGCTTCATTTCAATTAATGTAGTCTACTTCGGATCCGTTAATGTAGGTCAACACCCATTCGAAAGAAGAAAAAAAAAGCAAGATACATGTGCTTTTAGGCTGCGCATGATAAAAAAAGGATACACAGACAAAATGATCTAAGATCTTCATAATGATATATAACCTAATATATCTTTTATCGGAGATCTCAATTGCATACTTCACAACTCCGGGTACTCAATTCTGTGGTGTCATTATTCATTCGCGAAACTCAACATTACCGAATGGAGTCAAATCCGTACTGGAAATCATTTGGACTGTTAACTAGTGTTTCGGCATTCTCCTTTAGAGAGCTTGCCAATCGCAGTCGTGCAGTAGGCGGGGCTTAGCTGCAAAGCTAGTTGGCCTCTGCTATAACTTCTGGTTCACTATCTTAAGAGTAATACTTGTTCCGGAATTTATTATCATATGCAATAAATGCCTGGCAATAGGGCTTTGTTTAGCTGAAGTTCTTGCAAAATATTGATATCTTAGAACTTTTTCTTTTATTAACTGATTCCTGCTTCGTTACCCTCTGCGGCATTCCGTTTCACTCTCCTTTCCGTCATATAACTGGGGCCACTGACCTTAGTAGTTACGGCCCCAAATAACTCCAGTTATCTATTTACGTCCACACTAAACCACAGTATAATTCACCAGACGAATTTCCAGAAAATCCTGCCAAGATCTGTCGAGCCAAAATGATGATATATTGATGTTTCCTTTGGAAGGAGGAACTTTACGCAGGGAGAATGATGCTCTATGTCCCGCTGATGTTCTCTTCTTTCGAAATGAACGAGATAAGTTCATGATGGAAAACAATGAAACCGGATTTCATCAGTCCTGTCCATTGTGTTGTGAAAGTTGGAAAAATTTGAAAGAAGGAATAATATCGCTTAATGTCGCTTATCATTCTTTAACAGATTCTGCTATTAGCTCTGAAAAAGGAATGATTTAATATGCAATTCAACGGAAAGGGTAATGAAAAGGCATAATTCTTTCGCAAAAGGGTGAAAACGCAATTTGAGTATAGATATATATATATATATATATATATATATATATATATATATAAGATATATATATATATATATATATATATACATATATATATATATATATATATATATTAATATATATATATATATATATATATATATATATATATCTATATATATATATATATATTATATATAGTATAGTATATATATATATATATATATATATATATATATATATATATATATATATATATATATAGCTATATATCCGAATTTATGGATAATGCAGTTCTTCCTTAGTGACAGAAAATTGGAGAGGTTGGAAATTATTCTACGTAACTTCCAACTTGAAAATAAAAATAATAAGTTGTGTCTGTATATGCAGTAAGTATGATTTAGGTCATAATTTTCTCAAAACTAAATGGATTTAAAATTAATGCCGTATCACTACATAATTTAATTGAATAGATCCTTCCTAAGCAGTCAGGATCTGATTCTAATCTTTGTAAACCACACGTATTTTTAGAACACATGTGTAACTAGCATTTATTTTTTACATAGGTGAAATATATTATTTACTTTTTCTCCGTTTTGTATATAAGATTATTCTAACATGGTGGGTTTGAGATCATTATTATCTATTGTATACCTTAGTACAAGGTACCTAATTAAAGTGATATGAGAAAAGGTCCATAAAACCAAATAATTCAGTAAATAAAACCTACTCATAAAGAACAACTCTACAGGGGCCATTGACTGGAAATTGAAGCTTCCAAAGAATATGGTGTTCATTAGGAGGAAGTAAGAGGAAGCAAAGGGTATACAGGAAGAAGAGATACCACTTATTGAAAAGAAAACATAAATGAATAAACAGATAAATAGATGAAATGTATCAAATGCAAGAAAAATAGAATTAGGGTAGTAATGCATTCCTTATTCGCTTGAACTTCTGAAGTCACAATTGCACGACACATCCTCATGGAGGCTATTCTACAGTTCAACGGTGTGAGGAATAAAAGACCTCTGTAACTGAGATGTTCGACAGCGTGGCACATTTACTGCATATTGGTGCTATTGATCAGCGAATGTGGTTGCTCTCGGCAGATAAAGAGGATCAGGGATAATTTGTTAATGTGGAAAATCTCTGTTGAAATACAAATCATGAATAAGTGACAAATAAGAGACCATCTGTCGATGGTTTAAGTAATAACTGCTACTATTAGGAAACAGGAACTTACCACCGTGAACCTCTCTACCTAAAAGAGACAATTCTCTGCCAGAAGCAGACATCCACACCGGAGAACAGTATTCCAGGAAAGGAAGTATAAATGACCTAAACATTTTATCACTAGATATGAGGTCTACAGAAAATACCAAACTTGCGTGTGGCATTTGATAAGACTTTCATTAGATGTTTCTCAAAAATTAGAAGTGAGTCATATGTTACACCTAGAATAGTTAAAACTTCAGACTTATTCAGCAAAGCCCCATGCTCCTGAAGGGGAGGATGGGGTGGGAAATCTGTACGAGATCTGCTAATCAATAATGTTTTTGCTTTACTGGAGTTCAGTATCGTACCCCACCGACTACACCATTGCCTGATCCAGTCCTGTTCCGACTGAGGCTGAGGGCAGATTTATTTCTCATAAATGTAGGCGTTACTACACCCAAATATGTTGCATCATCGGCATACTACCAATCTTGTTATTCAGGCAAACAACCTTAAAACTTGTATACACTAAAGATCCACAGTAGCTCGCTGTTGCCTACCTGTGAGAATATCTTGAAGTAATCCTAAAAAATATACACCCATTCTAAGATTCTGAAGTTTATAAGTAAGGGCATTATGACTTACTAAATGGAAAGCAGCACTACTTGGTTTCTGCATCCATATTGACTATCAGCTAACAGTCCTGTAGATTATCCAAACTTATACAGTGGCTTCAAAAAAGGTTTTTAAGGAATTTTGAAAAGCACAAGAAGAATAAAGATCAGCCTTTAGTTATTGCAGTCTGCAGATATGCAACTCTTTGGAGCAGGCACTATATTACCAAGCTTGTTCTCATCCACAAGATACTACGTTAACATAAAAATCTATAGAATCTAGTAATCTTGGGAGACAAGACACTAGATACTTTTTTTAAATAATGGGAAGAAACCATCAGGATCTTCTCCAGTCCAGCTATCAAGAACAAAATACAAATTTTATAAGAATAGGCTCAGGATGACAAGTCTTGGGGTGAGGGAGATCCTCAGTTGATTGCTTAGCTTCAAAAGCTCGATGAAGCAGTTCAGCCTTGTCCTTATGGGCAGTAATCAATATACTACATCACTGTTAGTAGTGGTGGAATGGAAGATGATCCTGACCCAAAGGTAGATGATGCCATTTTGGTCCACCACATACGAGGCTGAGTAATTTTTACAAGTTTCTTTGAATGTTTTTTTAAAGACATTACTAGTTAGCAAAAGGAAATCCTTGTATAGCATTTAAATGTAACTTCCAAATTCTAATAATAGCAAGCAACACATTACCAAGTTTCCAGCAGCCCAACTAGTCAACGACAGTTATAAAGTTATACCCAAAACCGATTCTTATAATATCCCATATAATTTTTTATAGATTTTTCTGACTCTTGATTCTGTTATTGTTTCATTAAATTTTCTTAATTGTTTCTTTTATCTTATCACTATTTATATAGAGACGTAAGCTCACTTTAAGCGAAATACTATGAACTTAGATTAGTGTTTTTTTTTTACTTTTTAAATGACTTATGTCTTAATCACGATATCATCCTCTACGTTTAAGATAGTTTCCAGGTTCCTCTTTATTCTTTTTGTGTCTTTCACTTTCTATATAAATATCACTCATACAATCCCTTTTCTTTCTAGATCAATTTTCCTTATCATTACACAGCCTTACATTAGATGATTTATTCTTTGAAAACATTAAGGATATAGGTTTTATGTCTTGCCTATTTTAAGAACCTAAGTTTAGTTGACAGAACATAATGAGGAGAAAAATGATGCGGATGAAGTGTAAGCAGTTAATTATTCAAAACCCTTCTGGTCTCTTTTTCCTAACAGTTAGGTGCTACTTTGGCTTGCATCTACGCAATACAGCACCAGGTCCATCAGAGTTCCAAATTGAAATGATCAAATTAATAGGTATATATATTATATATATATATATATATATATATATATAGATATCATATAGATATATATATATATATATATATATATATATATATATATATATAATAGATATATTATATATATATAGATATATATATATATATATATATATTATATATATATATATATATATATATATATATATATATATATATATATATATATATATATATATAAGTAGAAGGAAGATATCATGGATTGTGGTAACTACAGGGGAATTAAACTAACAGTGTATGGTTTGAAAGTTTTAGAGAGAATACTGGATGAGAGATTAAGAGAGACTGTAAAGATTGGGAAACAGCAGTATGGATTCATGAGAGGAAGAGGGATGGTGGAACAGAAGCTAGAGGGATACAGGACCTGTATTGTGCATTTATAGATCTAGTGAAAGCATGCGATAGAATCCCAAGAGAAGTGATGTTTTGGTATTTGAGGGAAAGGAAAGTCCCAGAAAAGTTGGCACTAGGCTGGTCGAGATGATATATAAAAGAACGAGCACACAAGCAATAACAGCAGTTGGGGAAACAGAAAACTACGAAGCTAGTGTTGGATTACACCAGGGGTCAGCATTAAGCCCATTTTTGTTTGTGCTGCCCATGGATGTGTTAAGTGAAGCGATCAGGAATGAAGAGCTGTGGGAGTTGTTGTATGTCGATAATTCTGGTGATTACTGCTGAAAATGAAGAAGACCTACAGAGATGGGTTGGAGAGTGGCAAAAGTCTCTAGAGAGGGTTGGCTTAAAGGTGAATGTGAATAAAACAGGTTTTGCTGAGCAATAGGGAAGATAAAGGCAGAATAGCAATACAAGAAAGAAAATGCTCGATTATAAAACAAGTAGGATAGTTTAAATATTTAGGATCTACTTTAAGCCAAAAGGGAGGATGTGAGGCTGAAGTTGAAAGTAAGATACAAGCTGCTTGGGGGAAGTGGGGAGAGGTAGCTGATGTAGTATGTGATAAAAAAATGCCAATCAAGCTAAAGGTCAAGATGTATAACACAGTGGTAAGACCAATGTTAATGTATGGAGCAGAAACTTGGGCTTTAAGAAGAAAAGAGGAGGTAAAGCTTGAGAAAACAGAGATGAGAATGCTGAGGTGGATTATGGGAATATCGCTGCACCGTTTTATATTAGCCGTTACACAAAGTTTCATATCAGAAAATGTGCGCAATTTCATGTAGAATACCAAAAAAAATAACTCATAGTTGTAGCTTTTATCAGTTTTGAAATATTTTCATATAAATCACGATAAATAGAAAAAATTCGATCTTCGGTCAATTTTAACTCGACTGAAATGTTCGAAAACTGCAATTGTAAGCTAAAACACTTGAAGTCTATTAATATTAAATTAATTACCTTCATTTTACAACAAGCAGGGCGTCTCTAGCAAATTATTGCGATTTATGGTGAATTTTTGAATAAAAACCCTTTTTACGTCCACGTGTTACGATTTCATGCAACATTTTGTGATAATATTTTCTATGTCTTGCTTTGATCGTTTTACAATTTTTTTATATACCAAAATCATTGTAATTTAGTGTAAATTACAACAAAAATAAACTAAACTCATTAGCTTTAACCCTTTTGCTCACAGCGCGATTTGTATACAATTATATATGAAATATTTTTATATGATAATATTTATATATTATAATGATTTTTTTCATTTCTGATGGTTGCATACTAATTGTCAGGCAATGATAAAAAAAGGAGAAAGAAATTAACTCTTAATCTTAAGAACTAAGCGTGCTGTGATTTTTTGAAAAAAACTTTTTTTCCGCTTCGGCGCTAACTCCCGAGCGCCGCCGGCATCCGACAGACACTTTGGTAAAAAGCGGCTTGGCGTTTAACGGCTAGGGGTTCTCTAGTGCTACCTACATGGCTTCCCTAGTTTCATCACTTCCCTGTCTATATTTGTTCCTAACAAACCCTGTCATTCGAGCCATGATAAATCTACGTTTCTTTCATGAAATAACCCTTGTATCATCGAATTTCATCGTAGTGAAGGCACGACAAACAGTTGAATAATGCATTACTTTCAGGAGGATGACGTTTGCAGTGGTAGATTTCAACTCCACGTAAGTCCTTAACTGATGGTTATTTTTCTCTGAAGCAGCAAGCT
>NC_061087.1:62980491-62987991 GCF_015104395.2 Macrobrachium nipponense | reverse complement strand
TATATATATATATATATATATATATATATTATATATATATATATATATATATATATATAACTCCTCATTCAATACCTATAAAAACACATCATTAGTTACATATAGCACATTAAGATAGTACTCAATTTATTGACATGTTCGTTGTAGCACAGCCTCATCAATGGTGGCAATGGCATTTATGATCTTTTGCATGAAGTCAGTGATGTTGGATATCCTGTTCATCACATGATATGTTTGATATAACCCTATAGAAAGAAATCCAGGGGAGTTGTATATGATGACCGAGGTGGCCACAGAATTGGGCCATCCCTTCCAATCCACCTGTCTGGAAATGTTTGATTTAGGAACCCACAACATGCAGTCCTAAATGTGGTGGTCCACATAATCAGTCAAAAGGTCAAGGTAAACGTCTGCATTAATAGATATCTGATTAAAAAAAATTGACCAATGAATCGATTGATCCCACACTACTCATTCATCATTGGAGTATATCGGTGAAATTCCCTAGTCACAAGGTTATGTTCTGATCCCCCAGATTCTCACATTATGTGTGTTCATTTTCCCTGAAACATGACAGGTTTCCTCATCACTAAAACAAACTCTGTTTAGTAATGTTTCATCCTCAGAAATACGTTCCAGCATGTTAAACTTCAAACTCATTTTCTCTTGCTTTATCACTTTGTAAGCAAACAAGCGGAAGTTCTTGTGAAGGACTTTATGCACTGCTGGATGTGGTGGCTGCTAGTGTCTGGCAGCAGTATAGCCTCCTTTATCTACATAAACTTCTTGTACCATGCATAAATTGACGGACATGAAGGTGGAGAGAGAGAGAGAGAGAGAGGAGAGAGATGGAGAGAGAGAGCACGAGAGAGAGAGAGAGAGAGAGAGAGAGAGAGAGAGTGTGAATGATGGATGGGTAGTTGATGAGTGAACTGCTTGTTTGCCGGGTATGTTCGCTGTTGAGAAGCAGTGAGTCAGACAGTCAGTGAAGGCAGTCGGAGTCAGATTCCAGAAGCAGTCAGTCAGTGAAGGCACTCAGGGCAGTTGGAGTGAGAAGTAGTCAGTCAGTGAAATCAGTCGGAGTCAGTGCCAGTCAGTCAGCAAGGGTATTCAGTAATCAAGTTTTGTGGTGCTTGTTTGGTGTTTTTGTTTGTTTGCGAATTGGTGTGTAGTCTTGGTGCTTACTTGATTTTGTTTTTTTGTGAGTGGGTGCATAGTCTTGGTGCTTGTTTGGTGTTTTTTGTTTTTTTTGTTGGATGAGCGGTTTGTTGTTGACAGTGTTGGTGTTGTTGCGTTTGTTGGTGTGGCGTTTTGGGTTGCTCCTGGAGATTTTTTCGACGACCATACTGTGTTGAAAGCACAGCTTCTCATCCTGATTATGTCAAGTTTCCTAGTGGGTAAATATGTTTGAGATTGTGTTTTTTGACTTGCTGAGTCAGAGGTCCTGTTGGTAATTAAGTAACGTAAAGGGGAAAGTGTGGCTGGGGGAAATTTGTAAGCCAGGCGTGGTTAACGTAAATGTGGGGAGGTCTTGCTTGCTTTTGTTTTTTTAGCTTGTGATCCCGCCACATCCTTAGGCCGGCCACTTAAGTCAGATGGGATTTGTCATGCCCGATCGAGGTTTGAATGAGCAACTCACGGTCCGACGCGACAGTCAAATAGGGTTTTTTTTCAGATTAAGTCGTTCAGAACTGATAGTTTGACCGTGAGTGCTGTCTTCGACAAAGCTTGATGAATTAGGAAATTCATTTACCAAGATACGGCGCAGAAAAGGATATCGTTCAACATGTCAGACTTTCGGTAGAATAAGAGTTCTGGACGGGGTTCTTTGAGATTTATAAGTCGTAGCAATGTCTGTGGAATATAAAAAGTAAAGAATATTCTGACAAACAGAAAAGAAATGCAGCTTATCAATCGATATTTGAGAAACTAAAGAGAAAGTGTCCTGATGAAACGAAAGAAATGGTGAACAAGAAAATAAATAATAAATATAAGACCTTATCGGAAAGAATTAAGGAAAGTAGAGACATCAGAGAAATCAGGAAGTGGTGTATAAGACGTGTCGTCCCTTAGACATGAGATATATATATATATATATATATATATATATATATATATATATATATATATATATATATATTATATATATACATATTTTCTTATTTCTTTACATACTGAATTTTGTAAAAGTTTATATATAATTGCAAATTACCTTATGAGTATATAAACAAAATTAAGTTACATAAAACTTTCATTCACCACAGGGATGCTGGATATTGAAGGCGTAGCGTTTCTAGATCCTGGAGTAACGACAAGGTTTCAAAGTACCAAATTACGTAATACACACACACACACACACACACACACACACACACACACACACACACACACACATATATATATATATATATATATATATATATATATGCGTGTGTGTTTAATAGTAATGTATATTATACAATACGCAAATTAATTTCTCAAAACAAAACAAAAAATTGGTGCCTTATCCATGACGTTTAATCAGTCATTTTTCAAAGTAATAGAAAAATAAGAAAATAAACGGAATACGAATATATGCTAAAAACCTACTAAATGATATATGATCTAAAGGAGAACTGGAGACATTGTAATAGTAAAATCATAATGGGAGGTGATGAAACCTCCCTCACACCCTTATAATTTTATTGTAGGTAATTAGTGTTGATTGCAAAATAGTGTAGTGTAATGACTGGTTTCACAAAGATTTATTACCTTCTCACTTTTGTAATTTCCTACACTAATTTTATACACTACAAACTGTTTGGTATATTTGTAGAAGAGTTAATTATTTTGTGTTTCTAAAAGCTAGTTTATTTTTTTATCAAAGATACAAACATGTATACATGAGTTTTATTTATCTTTATGCATTCTTTGCAGTGTTGTCCAAATGGCTTAACATGTCTCCAGCATGACTCTTCCAAGATCTTTGGGCTATATGACCACACTTAATTTTATATCTTGATAAGAACAGTCAGTCGCTAAGTAGCGTAGTGTAGTCATCAACGTGTCCTTTTGCAGGACCGTTATCATCTTCCTACAAAATTGAATGTTGCCTCGTCCACCCTTACGTTTATTTCCTTTAAAAGCAATAAATGTGAGATTTTCTTTCTTCAACAACCAATCATTGACCCAATATTCTTTTTCGTGCTTTTTTTATTGTTATATGGCCGGCAACGGCATAGTCTGAACATATATGGTTCATTACCAGATATTTCCTCCGCCACGTCCGAACTGTGTGGCTGCCAACTGAAGACTGACTACTTTGTTCAGACCAGGCAGTAAAGTGAGTTTGCAGTCATCTTTTGGAATCTTCTCCCACTCAGTTCTCATTGTACGACCAGATCGACTGTGAGTGGCCCGCCTTAGACGAAAGGTAATAGGAAATAATATATACCGTTTATTCGACGTGTGCTGTTTTGACCCATTATAAGGCGAAGAGAGCAGACAGCAAACAATAAAAATTAAACATTAGGAATTCATCATAAGTCTATTCATGCACCATTTACAACTAGTCAGCTACGATATTGACTTATTTGGTTATAAACTTGGAAAAATATCCTGTTTGTAACCAATCTATCATTATATACCCACACAAACACCACACACACACACACACACACACACACACACACACATATACCTATATATATATATATATATATATATATATATATATATATTATATATATATATACATACATACTATACATACATATACATACATACATACATACATACATACATACATAATACATACATACATACATACATATATATATATATATATATATATATATATATATATACATATGAATAACTTGATCACGAAGTATATAAAACGTGATGCTATGTATAAATGAAGGCTTTTGCCACGAAGGAAAAAAATGAAAAAGCGAGATAGCCAAGCACTTGACTATGTTTTTCCTCTGTAAAATCAGTTGTGCCTGAGTAAAGGGTCGAACTAAACCGAAAGTGCTTGGCTATCTCGCTTTTTCATTTTTTTCCTTCGCCGCAAAAGCTTCATTTATACATAGCATCACGTTTTATATACTTCGTGATCAAGTTATTCATATTTATATATATATATATATATATATATATATATATATATATATATATACATATATATATACTATATATATATATATATATATATATATATATATATATATATATATATATATATATATATATATATGTATGTATGTATGTATGTATGTATGTATATATATATATATAGTCTCAGTAATTGGGCGGCTACTTGGAAATCTTAGCTTGATGATAAATAACAGTGCCAAGACCAGGAAGAACATTCTTTATTAAACGAGCTTTCGAGGTTTAAAACCTCATCTTCAGGCTGAAAAAATGACAAGGATGAGAATCACTAAAAATTACATTAAAATTAATTGTCCTTGCTTCAGTAAAAAAATAAAACGAACATCACATACAAACTACAATATTAAAAATTTATTTGAAAAAACTAAAAAAACAAAACGCAAAAACATACAAAACAGAAATAGCAATAAAAATTAATATGAAAGGTAAAACAAACTACCACACTCAAAAATAAAATGGCTAACGACCCACTTTGTGTACCTACTATGAAACATATGATAGCTAGTTGAATACCGGACGAGTTGTTGTTCAATTCCGGTTTCATTTTCTTAATAAACAGCGACTCTGAAAATTTAAAAGGTCCAGTCTAGATTATTAGACTTTGAAGTTAAAGCGCAAAAACGCAAGCAAGAGGTAATTTTTATTCGGGAGTGTCTCATTAAATAGGGATTTAAGGAATAATCTTTCTTTTCTGGACTACAATTGCCTGTCTTCTATTTGGATTCAAATGTTGATAAGAAATTGACAGATGTTAGGCTTACACACAGCAGAAAGTTGAGAAATCTAGGTGTGGACGTTAGTAAGAAAATAGATAGTAGTAAAGTAATTTTTAATCTTTCTAACAGAATTTAACAAAAGAGGAAAAGGATATTCTTTCTCTTGGTCTTGAGTTTGCCTTGACTCCCATGAAATTCAATTTCTTTAAGTACTTTTTAAGTTTTGAAAAACTGTGTTCAACTTTAAGAAACGGTGACATTTGTGGTAGTGAAACCCTTATTTCTATTTTTAACAAAATTTCTGTAATTGCGAATGAAACCTTTCAACAATTATCGTAGCAAGGAGGGTGAAAATCAGTTAATAAAGAAGAAATCCATATTTTACGCAATCTTAAGAACGATGATAGTATTGTTATTACAAAGCCAGATAAAGGTAGGGGTGTTGTATTGATGAATAGGTCTGATTATTTAGATAAAATGAATGAAATACTCTCTGACAATACAAAATTTAGGATGTAATGTAGATATTGCGAGTCACATTTTGAAATTAGAAGACAAATAAATAGGTTGTTAAGAAGTTTGAGAGCTAAGATTGGGGAAGTTACCTATAGAATTTATTTGCTTCAGGGTCAAAGCCCGGTTACATGTATGGTCTACCTAAGGTTCATAAAATAGGAAACCCATTAAGACCCATTATATCCTCAATTGGCACTTTTAGCTATTACTTGTCAAAGTTTCTGGTTCCAGTTTTAAAACCTCTAACTTTTAGTGAGTTCAATGTCCCAAATTCTTCCAAGTTTGTCAAAGAATTGTGTTCTTTCGATTTTAACCAAGATGTTGTAATGGCTAGTTTTGATGTAACCTCTCTTTCACACATATCCCATTAAAAACCACTGCCACATTATTCTTAATAATATATGTGAAAACCACATAACAAATTTTGGACTTAGTAAAGTAGATTTGCGAAAATTATTACAATTGGCCACAACTGATGGCATTTTTACTTTTGATGGTAAATTATATAATCAAATAGAATGGAGTTGCTATGGGAAAATTCCCTTGGACCTGTATATGCAGATTGTTTCATGGGTTATTGTGAAAAGATTTGGATGTCTGAATGCCCTGTTGCTTTCAAACCCTTGTATTACCGTAGGTACGTGGATGACACTTTCCTTGTGTTTAAGGAAAACGTTCACACGTGGATTTATTTTTTGAATATTTTAATTCTCGTCATCCTAATATTTCTTTTACTTGTGAGACAGAACAGGATAATATGTTGTCATTTTTAGATGTTTAGGTACACAGAAATAGAGGTAAATTTGAGACTTCCGTTTATAGGAAAAGTACTTTTACTGGCTTGGGATTGAATTATCTTAGTTTTTCACCAAAGTTGTTTAAAATTAATTCAATACGTACCATGATAAATGAGCTTACAATGTCTGTTGTGATTTTAATTTATTTCATCAAGACATGGTCTTCCTCCAGAATTATTTTTAATTTTCTGAAAATTCTTATCCCGTATTTGTCTTTTACAAAGTTCTGAAAATTTTCTGGATGAGAAAATTTTGTCCAGACCGGTGTACAGTACTGCTAGTAAAAGATGTAAAGTATATTAAATTGCCTTTCCTTGGTCATAGTAGCTACTTGGTACGAAAAAAGTTACAAGAAATACTTAAGCATAGTTTTCCTCAAGTTAGTTTTTCAGATTTTGTTTTTTTTACTAACCCTTTTTTTTTTACTGTAGGATCACTTTTGAGGGCGAAGCCTGCTCTTCCTGTGGACCTTAATTCGAGTGTCGTTTACTTGTTTACTTGTTCGCAGTGTGGTCTGCGATACGTGGGATCCAGTTCCCGCTGGCTTAGACACAGAATCTTGGAAACACAGAGGTCTTTCCGTTAGAACTAGGTTTCTTCTTTCTAAACCTCCTTTTTCTGCCATAAGGGAAACACGTTTAGCACAGGAACATCCTTTCACTCACCTGGATTTTAGAGTAACTTAGTCTGGCTCAAATAGACTGTACTATTTCGTCTTTTTCGCTCAAATAGACCCCTGGACCTTTAATTTCAGAGTCGCTGTTTATTAAGAAAATGAAACCGGAATTGAACAACAACTCGTCCGGTATTCAACTAACTATCATATAGTTTTCATAGTAGGTACACAAAGTGGGTCGTTTTAGCCATTTTATTTTATTTTGAGTGTGGTAGTTTGTTTACCTTCATATTATTTTATATGCTATTTCTGTTTTTGTATGTTTTTGCGTTTGTTTTAGTTTTTCGTAATTTTTAATTTTTTTTGTAGTTGTATGTGATGTTCGTTTTATTTTTTTACTGAAGCAAGACAATTAATTTTAATGTAATTTTTTAGTGATTTTCTCATCCTTGTCATTTTTTCAGCCTGAAGATGAGGTTTTAAACCTCGAAAGCTCGTTTAATAAAGAATGTTCTTCCTGGTCTTGGCACTGTTATTTATCATCAAGCTATATATATATATATATATGTATATATATATATATGATATATATATATATATATATATAATATATGTGTGTGTGTGTGTGTGTGTGTGTGTGTTATATATATATATATATATATATATATATATATATATATATATATATATGATGTGTGTG
>NC_061087.1:62957991-62972991 GCF_015104395.2 Macrobrachium nipponense | reverse complement strand
TAGATTAATATTGTGAGTTATTGGACGTCGTTATCTTATTTCGAAGATCTTGAGAGAGAGAGAGAGAGAGAGAGAGAGAGAGAGAGAGAGAGAGTTACCTATATTTGTACATCTTCTCATAGCTTTTTACGCAAAAGTGTATATAAATGACGCTAGTAGATTATAACTTTACCAGAACGAGAATTAGGACACCTACGCTTAATTGCTTCTTGCTCATTCCATAAAAGGGTGGCATTGGGAATGATCAGCACGTGGCGTCGGGTGCTTGATATTTGACTCTTGAACGAGCATAGTACATATAGTATATATGTATTTCTGAAAAAGAAAAAGAAATCCCTAGCTCTCTCTCTCTCTCTCTCTCTCTCTCTCTCTCTCTCTCTCTCTCTCTCTCTCTTATGACAAAGCATGAAGGCCTGATAAAGATTGCGATAACCAAGAATAATGTTGTTATCAAATATTACTTTTGTACTTGTAATCCCGGGGGATTTCTATGAAGATTATGATACGGCCTCCAGAGTGGGGTTGCATCACATAATATATGAATTGTCACATGCATTTACGAAATGGTTAGATCGTGGTAAAGTTTATTTTTTTTCTTAAAATGTTGCTCAAACAAAACTGAGTTATTTTTGAAAATCATATATATATAATTTCTTCTGACTTCCCTGTCATATACCAAACGAAGTCTCTGGAAATGAGTGTCTGGTATTATGGCTTCCTGGTTGAGGTCTTGACGGACAATTCCAGTGGAGGATCCTTGTGATAATTACTTCCGGTGTTATGTAGCCGGCGATGATTTGTTAATATCATGGCTAGATATATGTTAATTGCATTAAGCTGTCATAAACAAACGCTGATTATCGGGTGGTTATTTCTGAGAAAAAAGATCCCTATCCGTAATGATGGTCCACAGGATTAGTACACATGAATTATGAATAACCCTTTTTGTTTCATGTATACGATTTCGGTGAAAGGAAGAAAACATGAATTTGTTTTTACTCTACCTTATCAGTTCTCAAACCATACTAAGAAAATTGTGCCGAAATTCTGAAACTTCTTTATTCAGTAAATTAGGTGAATATCCCAAGCCATACACGGAAATACCTGGAACAAAATAATCAAGTAAAAAATGCGAATCGAGTATTCTGTACAGCATATAATGCTGTAAGAAACTCTCAGCCATGACACATGACACTCAGCCGCTGCCCATGAAACTTTTAGCCACGGTCTGAAGGTGGCCTGTGTTGTTGTGACCTTTAGCTATGTCAGACGTACGGTCATTGCTAAATTTAACCTTAAATAAAAAAAAAAAAAAAAAGAATTACGGAGGCTAGAGGGCTGCAATTTGCAATGTGTGATGATTGGAGGGTGGATTATCAACATATCAGTTTGCGGTCCTCTAGCCTCAATAGTTTTTAAGATCTGGGGGCACACAGAAAAAGTGTGGACTGACAGAAAAATAGCCCTCTCAATAGTAATCTTTTACAGAAGACCAAAATAAAACATTAAATTAATGATTACTTGGGAGTAGAACAAAAATATTCCTAATCAGAACAAAGTATGCAGTGTGGAAATATCGTGTTGTTCTACATGGAATGATAATAGATCAACACTTGTGTACTTAATTAATTCAAATCGTGTGGACAAGATGCTCAGGTTATTTTCAGAAATACCTACTACTTCATTACAATGTGAAATCTGATTATTCTTTGGTGTCAGAAACTCCGATAAATGATAACATATGCACCAACAGACTGGAGAGCCACCCTGAATCTGTTACTTCCTTCAAACGAACAAGATATACTGTGGAAGTTTGAATTTCATGTCAGTGGCCCTGGATAGGTTTTTCTAAATGAATCAAACTCATCTTCTGAGTAATACTATTTATAATATTACAAATTCCTATAATCTTACATCAATATTATTGATGATTTCTAGAAAAATATATAGGAAACTTATTATTATTCTTATATATATATATATATATATATATATATATATATATATATATATTATATATATATATATAATAAATAATATATATTATATATATATATATATACACACACACACACACACACACACACTATATATATGATATATAAATAATAATATATATTATATATATATAATAATATATATATATATAATATATATAATATATTATAATATATATATATGATAATATATATATATAATATATATATATATATATATATATATACTATATATACTATATATATATATATATATATATATCTATATATATATATATACAACACACATATATTGTTACGTTTGTATATCGCCTCGCCTCCTTGGTAATTTAAATTTACCTTTTTAGCTAGAAATGGCAGCCATCTTACTCCTAACATCAGTTGACTTAAGGAGGGAAACTCAGCATAGGCGCCAGTCGTTGAAGCAGGCGAATAAAATTCGTTAAGCATTAGGGACATATCTCAAAGGGAGTGTATAGCTAGATAGGTACTTCCTAGGCCTGTTCATAAGATCCCTTATTCTGTGACTCTTCCGCTGGCTTTATGTCTGTTTCCAGAATGACCCACCAACGGGGGTGAAAAGCTACCCCACGCCAAGCAGTAGCACCTAACCTCGTTCTCAGACCGGCTCAGTCTCTCGTCACGGACAGACGTCCAACCTTGCCTATACAAAGGCGCTGAATGGCGCACCCCAAACTCAGACAATGCTGATGCCATTCTCTCCAAATTAATCTTTATAAGGAACCCAGGTACATCACACATTTTCAAAAACTCCAATTCCTACTACTCAAATGACCCTCGTTTTGTTCATCCTACTAAGCGATGGCATGCTACCCTCGTGACACGTCTCAGATAAACAAAACTCTCCATTGAGCCATTCTATGTAAGCACTTGAATCCTCCCATTGAGTGTTATTAAGGATAAATTCCCTCCATAGTGCGTTTGACATAAATATTGTGTGAGGAGTCTCTGTTTTTATGTTGTTTGTTATTTGGAATTCATTTGCAGATTGCCACTGCCAGCTCCGTGCTCCCTGCCCTCATTGCAAGTGCTCTTATTACCTGAGAACAGAAATTAGGAAACCAGCTTTGCATTATATATTGGATTCGGCCATTTTCTCATATTAGGAATGATAAGAGTAATTCAAACACTACACGGCGCTCCCTTCTACTTTTATTTATATATTCATCACGTTCCAAATTTATTTGATTCAGTTATGTATGTATGTATATATATATATATATATATATATATATATATATATATATATATATATATATATATATATATATATATCTTATATACATATATATATATATATATATATATATATATATATATATATATATATATATATATATATATATATATATATATAGATATATATATATATATATCTACATTATATATAAATATTATATAATATATATTATATATAATAATAATATATTATATAATATATATATATATATATATTATATAATATATAATATTATATATATATGTGAGTCCCTAGGGTTATAATTAATGATATATTTAAATAGCATAATGTGATGTGCTGTGACCTTTTTGGAATGCAGAGAACAGAGCCGAAGCAACGACCTGAGAAAAGCTGATAAATGATTTCTGTGATGGCGTGATTCGAAAAGTGCATAGTTAAACGGGTCAACGTTCGTCCTATAGTTATGTGAGTTCATGGGTCTTTTCAAAGTGCCTTTGAGAAACTGGTTGTAGCCAGTAATATGAGGCATTGTCGAAGTGTGCATTCGTATGTACGTGGGCGCCTCTTCTATTCTTAATGGTATCATTAGCCAAGTCTATGGGGAGACTTGCATAGAGGCAAGATGGTGGGGATAGCTCCTCGAAAGTTTATTTGTTTCTGTGCATAATATTCCGGTTGGCAATGGGTAAGTGTTACCTTTACTTTAGCCAAAAGGGATGGCTTGTTACACATTGTAAGAATGTTTAATCTTTAACTTTGTCTTTAAACTTATGTGTGCTTACGAGAGTGTTTCTCGTGTCTTTGAAACAGACGATTCTGGTGAGGGAATTGAGTGTCCTGGCAAGGGGGGACCGAGGGTCTTGTATGGAAGAATAGACAATTGGTGTGACAAATTACTGTTTTAGACATTTTAATGTTGGGGGGTTAACTGAGTTAAGTTAGTCTGTGAGACTTGGATTATTATCTTTCCATTGTTGAATAAACATTTATTTTTTTATATAACTTTGACTCTCATTTTGATTACCTGTCAGAATGGAGAGAGAGGTGGTAGAGAGAGAAGAGGATGTTGAGATTAGAGAGAGAGAGGAGATAGAGTCGAGAGAGAGAGAGAGAGAGAGAGAGAGGAGAGAGAGAGAGAGAGAGGGTGTGTATCGGTTTGCCTGACGCACGGGGTTCCACATTTACCAAATAAAAACGAGATTCATATCTGCGTTAACATATATATATATATATATATATATATATATATATATATATATATATATATATATATATATATATATAATATATATATATATATATGTATGTATACATATAATTATAAACATATATCTATATATATATATCTATATATATATATATATATATATAGATATTATATATATATATATATAGTATATATATATATATATATAAAACGAACCTCTTTACACTTTATTGTGGGATACCCTTGTCATTATAATGCCTTAAGATCCAAGTGCAAAAAATCTGTATTTTTCAAGGAAATTTTCAACAATAGTGATATATGTATTTATATATTATATATATGTATCATATATAGATATATATATATATATATATATATATAATATATATATATATATATATATATATATATATATATCATATATATATGTAACGAGGATATGAACCTCGTTTTTATTTGGTAAACGTGTAACTCGAGCGTCAGGCAAACCAACACACAAATCTCTCTCTCTCTAAGCAACCAGCGGCTCGCTACTTTTCTTTCTCTCTCTCTCTCTCTCTCCAAGCGATACCTCTCTCTCTCTCTCTCTCTCTCTCCATCTCTTTCCATTAATTCAGGTAATCAAAATGAGAGAGTTGCATTATAAAAAATACATTTATTTAACAACGAAAGATAGTAAATCAATCAAGTCTTACAGACTAACATAATTCAGTTAAACCCTAATAACAAAATGTCTAAAATCTAATTAGTCACACCAAATGTCTATTCTCCCATCGGGACTCCCTCGGTCCCCCCACATGGTTCCGCCAGAACTGTCTGTTTCAAAGACACGAGAAACACTCGTAAGTACACACATAAGTTTAACAACAAAGATCAAAGATTGGATATTCTCATAGATGTTAATCAGACAACAAGCCACTCTTTGGCTAAAATAGTATAAGACTCACCCAAGCAGCCGGAATATTTCACACACAAGATTCAGATAAACTTTCGCAGAGCTTCCTCTGCATCTTGCCTTTCTTCCAAAGACGTCTCTAGCCAAAATCCACCATAGACTTGGGTAGGGGTATATTAAGAATAGAAGAGGCGCACACGCACATACAAACACACACTTCGTTAGCGCCTCATATTACTGGCTACAACTAGTTTCCCAAAGGCACTTTAAAAGAGCTCATGAACTGAGGTACATTGACTCATCTAACTATGCAGATAGAAACCATTTATCAGCTTTTCTCAGGTCGTTGCTTCGGCTCTGTTCCTCACATTCCAATAGGTCACAGCGAACATATTGGCCATATATCATTAATTATAACCCTAGGCCTTACTGTTCTTCATTACTATTTTGTCTATCAGGAGCTGGTCTTTTGTGCCCCTACACTTCCTTCTGCAGCCTTTCTGTTGGTAGGGGATGGTGTTTGTATCCTTTAGGTAGTTGCATAGCCTTCCGCTGATGATACCTATTAATAACTTCCACACTATTGGTAGGCAGGTGATAGGCCTGTAGTTACTGGCTATATTTCCCTTACTCTTGTCTTTCTGGACTAAGGATGTTCTTCTTGTGGTCATCCATTTGGGCGCATGGTGATTTGTGATACAATGCTGGAGTTGTTCTGCTATTATAGGGTGTAGGGCCTTGAAGTTTTTGAGCCAGTATCCATGGACTTCATCAGGACCTGGGGCTTTCCAGTTGGGCATTTTCTTTAGTTGGTGTCTGACTGTCTGTCGTGATGTCAGTGAATCTTTGTTTTATTCTCCCTTTTTCTTCAGCCTTGACTTCCTGGAGCCATGTTGCATGTTTGTTGTGTGATACTGGATTGCTCCAGATGTTTCCCCAAAGTCTCTTACTTGTTTCGGCTTCAGGAATTTCTTGGTGGTTATCTTCCCCGCCAAGTTGGCTGTATTGTCTTTTTTGGTTGGTTCCGAATAGCTTGTTGGTATCCTTTATTCCTGTTCATGTACCGTTGGATCTTATGTGGTTTGGCCTTAAGCCTCTGTTTTACATCTTCTATTGTGTTGTTTAGTGCCCTCTCCTGTACTTTGTATTTTTCGTTCAGTTCCTCCCTTGTTTTCTTGCTTCTTAGCCTTTTTGCTGCCATCTCTTTCAGTTTACTCAAGTCAGATCTCATCACCATGATTTGCTTTTCCAGGCGCCTTTTCCAAGGCGGTTGCTGTTTTGGTTTCTGTTGGGTTGGTTGTGCTGGTGGTGTTGGTGTTCGTATCCCCATCAGTTCTGCTACTTATCTTGCTCCTGCGTATTTCAAATTGCTGTTATATTGGTGGTGTGTATTAGTCTCATTATTTCATTGACCTCACTTGTTTTCTCCCTTAATTTCTTTGTGTTGTAGGCTTTCATGAAGGGGATCTTTGTTCTCTCTGTATCTGGCTTCATCCATTGTCTGATCTTTTCTACCCATTCCGTCCTGTCTGTTACTTCATCAGTGTTTCTTTGTATGTCGTTGTTTGATACCTAATCACCCCTGTCGTCTTCTGTGGCATCGTCTCTCAGTTCATCTTCTTGTAATTCGTTGTCGTGTGTCATTTCCCTTTCCAATTCCTCTTTTTCTGTTGGGGAGAGCCATTTCTTTTTTTTTTCTTTATGTTCCTTACTTGGTCTGCCAGCCTCTACTCTGTTTGGGGGGTGTGATTCCCCTCATTCCAGATGTTGACCAACCTTCTTCTATATCCTCTCTCCATCGGGTTGCTTGTGATGTAGCATATCCATACCTCCTTATTTTCTTCTCTTGTCCATTTCTTTCTCTGGTTTGCTTCTGTACCCCGAGTCTCTGGTTGTTGGTTACTGTCGTTGTGGTGGTCAGTTGCTGGATGACGACCTCCAAGTACCTGACGGTCTTCCCCTTCAATTGGGCTGAATACCTGGCTGCCGGACGAAGCTCCTCTGTTGCCAGAGGTTCCATTTACGCTGTTGTCGTTTAATTCTTCATTTCTTTCCATCATTGCTGAGTTTTGCTATTAAACCATAGCTGGACCCTACCCCATCAGTAATAGGCACTCATTTACAGCTGAGTAGACTGCGGAAATTATGGTAAAGATCCTTTCCCAAGGAATCAACGCCAAGGAGAGCGGTCACCCATCCAACAACTGACCAGCCCCAATGTTGCTTAACCAGTCAATTGACGGCCTATTATTTTTATTATTATTATAGTACAATTTAATTTTCTTAGAGATACTCGTATGTCCTCAGCCCATCGTTTACAAAACATATTACCGGTAAGCATTTAAGAACTTTTAATTTGCCTTATTGTCTGAAGGTTGTTCGATGAAAGATGTTACCCATAAGTTATATTACCTAGTATTAAAAGGATGGTGTTTTTATATATAGTATTAGAACCATTGAAGCGTTACTGGAAATAATGGACATATATTTCAAATAAAACATAAAGGGTATTTTAAATAATAATTTCTTAGTAAACATTTTGAGTTTATGTAATTATTCATGTGTTTTGCGGAAATTTGTATCTCGGCTTGATGCATTACAAACACTGATCACTCATTTTAAAATTATTGAAATCTTATTAATTCTATATTTTTTCGCTGGCCAGTTCAAAATAATATATTTGACGAAAACTCTCAGCGCATTTTTGGTGGTAAATCTTTACTGAGCTTTATTTTTTGTCCGATTATTTGAACTTATCGCAATGCATTTTTCATTTTCCGTCTATGACTAACCTAATTATGAATAATGAACGTTTTATAATATATTATCCAAAATTTTTTCCAGTTCATGGAAACAAATGTTGAAATCTCGTGTATGATGTATTTGCCATTTAATATATAATATAGATTTCTGTTCGTTGGTGTGTGCATGAGATTAGAACTGAACTATTGCTAATGATACATAAGTCATTACGTTTAAATCCATACTCAAATAAATATAAAATTAATCACATAACACGATTCAACAACTGTAATATGAATTATGCCTTTACTTGCACATTGATTACTTCCTTTGATAGAATAACAACACAAGTAGCGGATTCATGGAGTAGTTTATCCATCTCGGTGAATCTACTATGTTAGGGAAGCTTACTGTAAGTTGTAATAACTAAAATAGTTTATTAGTGGAGAGGTAGGTTAATCCAAAATATGTCCTCTAACAGGGATGTGTTACCAGTAATTGAATCAGTTTGTAAAAATCTCTCTATCAGAGAACATTATGATATTCAGTGGTATCTACCTTTTCTCAGATAATGTTAATATATTTATTATTGTAAGTTCCTTATCCTGTATCCCTTGCTGGTACATTTGTTATTGTCATGATCTATAAGTATGGTCAGAGAACAATATTTTATGAGAGATCGAATATCCCAAAATTTGTATATAGTATTATAAAACTAAAATGAATCCTTAAATCACAAACCAATACGAATCAAGGCTCATGGCGTACAACATCGTATATTCTGTTCTTTACTGAAAATACATGTTTTAAACTGAAAGAAGAGGTACAAAATAAAATACATTCATTTTTCTCACTTAAAAAAAGAGAAAAACAAGTAAAGACGATGGAGATGAGAAAATAAAAAGTTATGGGGTTGATATTTTTTGCAATCTCTCCTTTAATATTGTGAAGTCTGTCGAATATACAAATCAGTGTGAATTGAATCTGGTGATACAGGACGAAAAGGTGAAAGTGAAATATGACAATAAATAAGTAAATAAATAAATAAAAGTTTAAAAAATCCCCATGCATCAATGAGGTTGAAGTACGATGTTCTTTTTCCCGCTGTTGACAAGGTACGAAGGTGATTCAAGCAATCTACTGGCAATTTTTTAGTGTGAAACAACCAGGTTTTCCAATCACAATTCACTTTATGTCCGAGGGGATTATTTGCACTTAAAGATGTTCCTGACGACGAAATACTCTTCGATCAGTTGCTAACACTCAGTTCATAGGTACCTGTTGAGAAATAGTGTTGTGTATGTGAAATAAACAAGTGCCGAAATATGAAGTACTCTTATGTGAAACAGGAAATGAAGGCAATTCAAAATACCATTGTAGCCGTCTTTGTTGTAATAGGTAGCATGTACAACACTTGTCTTTTTCACTTGTGATTTCAGTAAGAAACAAATCAGTACTTTATTTTGTAGATCTTTCATTCTGAGTATGTATTTTCAGGAAAAACGTGTCTATTATTCTCCTTTTATACTTTTGCCTATGTATTAATTATCATCCTGCAAAATGACTAGGTATTATATACAATGGCCGGGGAAAGTATAAAAGAATACATCTAATAGTTTTCTCAATGAGTCATTCATTCTATGAATTTACTAGTAATTCTGCACAATGCTTGAGTTTCCCATAATACCGGTGATATATGATATATCTTAGTTTCAAGGATTACCATATTCAGTGGAATGGGAGTATGTAACGTTAGCCGAAGATTCTTAGAGAAATTTTGTCCGGATCGTATGGAGGAACACTTCAATCCAGTGGTTTATCTTTTTCCCTACCAGGGTGTGGCTCGAATACTGGCAGGGCCAAGAGCACTTAGTTATAATATCCCCTGTGTATCTTATTCTCTATGAATATTGAATCCAGAACTGATCGGTATATGTGACTGAATATTATATATATATATATATTATATATATATATATTATATATATATATATATATATATATATTATTTATATATATATATATATAATATATATATATATATCATATATATATACTTATACATATATATATATATATATATATATATATATATATATATATATATATATATATATATATATATATATATAGTGTGTGTGTGTGTGTATGTGTGTGCGCGCAACTATTTCACTTGCGTGCACCCGACCTCTTTTGTAATCACAGATGTTCAAACACACACACACACACACACATGTATGTGTGTTTGTGTGTCTAAAATATTTTAATTGTACGCTCTAGCAGTTGCCAACCAGTTACCAGCAGCGGTCCTAGCTTTTCACTACGATGGTAGTATTCTGATACCCCACCACAGGGTGGTCTTTGCAGCATAGCAATATTCAATACTGAATCCCATCATCTCTTTATGTTCATCGTACACGACTAAAATATTATCAGAAATGAAAGTAAATATTCAGTTTATTCTCATTTCTTATACTTTCACTAATTAATCTCTTTTGCTTCTTGATTTTTTCCTTCACATAAATGAAATAATGTCCAGTTCCTCACATATAACCTTATATACCAGTCAATAACAGTATCCTACTTTCTCTACTTAACGCAAATCGATGTGTTCTATTTAGGTCACTGAAAGGTACAATGTTGGATACTAACACAATCTTGAAAGGGAGCATATAACGTAGCTATATTAGTGAATTACGCGTAGCATGAGGCGTCATTACTGGGGATTTATCGAATCAGCTTTCTTGGAATTTTATGAATTTACTTGCGACGAACGACAGGATAATTTTCCTTGAAAACTGTGACATGCATATCATGGCATACGTCCCAAGAATTCCAAGAAGTTCCACTTATCTATTCAAGCATCATTCCCGAACTGGTAGAAAAATGTGTATTAATTAGTTGATCTCAGTCAACGAGTTTATCATCAGAAACCTATTTTTTTTTTTGTGTGTGTGTGTGAACAATTCAATTTACTGGATTTAAAGGCATTTTTGTGAAAAAGGATATTATCATGGAAAAAATAGATATCACGAGAGTAAAAGAAAACAATAATATCAAAACAAATTAATCGTTTTTGATCAACGTGTTTAATCTTCGAGGTTTTAATGTGCTTTAAGAGTTGGTAAATTACATTACTTCTTGCCTCACTGACAATGATAAATTACTTCATTTGTAGTAATACAATAATTACCTGGTGACAAAGCAAAAAGATTAAGCTGTTTTGTAATAGATTATTTCCTGCAAAGACAGAATAGAATGAAATTAAAAAAAACAACAAAGTAACAATAAAGAAGTATTTAATATTTAGAGCATCCGTGCCGCTGGGAGAAAGACAAATTTGCATAATTGCAGTGTGCTTATAAATCAAGCACATTGCATACATAATCTAAATTACCCGTTAAATTTTCTGTTCATTGGATTTTGATACGTGAATGTAAAAAATCAGGTAAAAGTAATATTCATAATATGTCTTTCCCCATATTACAAATGAATGTTATCACCTTTGAAATAGAAGAAACCAGTTTCAATATATACATATTCAGTATACATATTTTATTAGCAACATAAAAGCTCATGTTTTGTGTACAAATGTGATTGAGACTTCTGTAACACAAAACATACACTAAATTACACAAGAGAGGCCACAACTCTGCATTTGTTACAATCACCAGTAATGAAGTGAAGAGTGGAGATTGTATGACTAAGGATGGTATTACTGAATACGAAATGAGTCTAAGACTGGTATCTATCAACCAAGTACATGTTATACTAATGTAGTACGCATCATCTTAAGTCTTACCTGACCTAGGACATGGTATTCATAACCATCAACCCTACCCAACCCAAGGCCCCCAACCCCCACACAAAAATAAATAAAGAAAATGTCTTACCTTAGCCCAAGTGGTAACTTTCTACGGATTCTTCATCCATCTTCCAAGGAATAGATCGTTTAATTTCACCTTTTCTGGATGTAATATGGATGGTTGAATTACAAGGCATTGCAAATACCGACCGTGGGTGCAACGGCTTTTATTAGTGTTAAAAACAGATATAACTACTTCATTGGAAAGGCATCGAGAGCTGCGATTGTTGCTTGCTTAGATGACTATGAGAAATCGGGACCTCATTAAAATGTTTGCAATGAATGTCATAGTGGATACTATTGTAATTTTTAAAACAGGAGAAAACATGAGTACTGCTACTGGTTAAGCAATTTAGTTAAATTGTCAAGAATTACGGTTTATATATCTCACTACGCAATGGGTGTCATAAATAACAGTGAACTGTGTACCATTAAAAGACGTTTTATCATAATTGTGCATGGGTATACTAAACTATGCATTGCTAAAACTTTCCATTTTGGCAAAGAACCCTTTTGAAATAAATTGATATTTTACTTTTTGGCTTTATTTAACTCGTTACTCTGACATCTTACTTGGGTTGTTTTGTTTTTTGTACAAAATTTATTAGATTATTTTTACTTAGTGTAAAATCACATCAAAATGCGTATCCTAGAATGGAAAGTAAATGTACACAGACCGCTCAAATGAATAATTTGCTTGGCAAATACTCGATGGGGGATAATATTTTCCCTTACATATGAAGGCACAATCCATGGTGTCATAATGATTAAGCTATATATTATAAAAATGCAATTTCTGAAAATTTTTCAAGGGTTGCTTTATATCTGTTGTAGGCTAATTTCGACTTTTTTTCGTTCCAGTACGTTTTTTTTTATTACAGCAATAAATTACAAGATTCTAGCTTTAAAATTGAATTAAATTAGCATCATAACTTAGAAACTAACTTTTCCTGAGTTCAGTTCATAAGAAAGAGAAATGATTTGTAGTACGAACATGGTACTCCCTGTCAAACGCTAGCTTTGGCCAGCATTCAGAAGAGTAACCAATAAGGGACACGGCATGGGAGTAACAAATTCAATCTGTTAACGCTTACTGAAATAGGAAAGGATAACTCTTTATAAGAGAGAGAGAGAGAGAGAGAGAGAGAGAGAGAGAGAGAGAGAGAGAGAGATACCCTTTTGCATGAATTCATGAGTCTTAAACAAAATGTTAATTATTAATGTTAAATGCAATGATATTTGGGATCGCTTAGCTATTAGAAAATTATTACAAAACGACTACTTAAGATATCTATAGAAGCTACTGGTTACATTTCACCAGATGCGTATATACTTGTAATATATACAATGTCATCGCAACTTCTCAAATTCTTCACACATTTTGGATATGCTTATCACTACAAAGCCATAGATCCAAATGCAAGAATATTAAGTAATCCTGATGTCCAGCAGTCGGGTTCCGAACCACAGCAAAGTATCAGACTGAGGTCATGTTGAGTATTTCTCCTTATTCTAACGTTGAATCGATACGAAATAGTAATTAAGAGATATTCGCAATATTTTGGTATATCGCAAGATCTGAATTACAGGCAGCTTATTACGATTTCCACTCAAAAATTAATTAAAAATGTTCAAAGTTTAGTCCCCTTTATATGCATATCCCTGATGGAACAAATTTCAGCGCCTAGAACCAACACAATCTTTGTTATTTATTCAGAGAAAAATCTCTTTTTTTTATATCAGAAACTGCTATAATCATGAATAATAAAGCATTAATAATTTTAGAGAGAGATTTCAATCAGTGAACTGAATTTCGCTGCCAGTAAGTAACTTTTTTAGCTGAAAATATTCTTTAACTGTCTTCATTTATCGTTTACTTCATCCTTTCCTTCTTTGTTGCATAACCTTTTTAAATATCAGATATGTGAAGAGCAATGGTAACTTCAACATCGAATTTGAATGTTATTTGAGTTAAATTTTAGCAGACGTGTCAGTCGACAAAAAAAGACAAAAAATCCTCTTGATACTTACAAGGGCGAATATACTAGCGAGGATATTGGACAAGCCCCGTGAGTTTTGAGCCAGCCAAAGACAGGATGGACTCTAAACATAAAACAGGTAATGATGAAAAGTTTCTTAAATAAACTTAAGAACTTTCAAAATATAAAGTAACGTTTTGCACGCCGATATAATAAAATTTTACACAATAGCCACAATATCAAATGGGGATGGATATAAAAAAAAATTAAATTAATGTTTCTTGTTTTAATCGATAATAAATGAACCACTTCTAAATGACACAGGTATGAAAAAGAGAATAAGTAATTCGTAGTTTACATAAGTAAAAACAAAAAAGATAATTAGTTTTGAACACCACAATCAACCTTCACCATTCACCCCGATTTCAAATAAGTCTTACAAGTTTCAGCCGGCTGGAATCTGCGCCACTTTAAAATAAGATATTCTTAAAAAGAATAAACCAATACCAATTCAAAATAGACTACCAGAAAGTTCCAAGGACTGCAGATCTTTTAAGAGAAAAGCTCAAAAGTTCCCAGTATTTGTTCAACTTCCAGATCCAGTGTCTTTTACGTGTCGGAATTAGAAGGGGTTTGCTGTCCGCCGGGGATCGCTGTGAACTTTATTATAAGAATGCAACACAAATGTGTACATATTTAATGTCAGAGGATAATCATCCAAGTTTGCCTTCCAAAATCAAAATCAAAGTCGAAGGATATTTCCAGTAAGGATGATTACGCCAAATGGAATTAACCCATGAACAAATTTCTGTTGAAAGAAAATTTCCAATTTAATACTCATATAATTTGTGCTAAGAAAATCAACTTTTTTATATATACTAAGTGTGCTCTTCACCTCATTTGACTCATTCTTCAGAATCTTGATATTTGGTTTTTGAATGCTTTCTTCAATAAGCTTATAAAATATCCAAAGACAAATTATTTGGAGATCTGTAGTGCACGAATCAACTAAGTACCATTCTTTTTGTTTGCCATTATCCAGTTGTGATATGTAAAATCTGCAAACATTACTTGTAAATGCTAAACCTCCAGT